>NC_143579.1:2087500-2427500 GCF_048544385.1 Mastigoproctus giganteus
TAGAGTACTGTATACAGGTCTGGAGGCCTCATTTCAAGAAAGATGTAGAGCTGCTGGAACGAGTACAGAGAAGGGCAACAAGATTAGTGAATGGAACAAAGGGGTGCTCTTATGAAGAAAGGCTTAAGTTTTGCAAATTACAGTGTCTGGAGACTAGGCACCAGCGAGGTGATCTGATAGAGGTGTATAAAGCCTTGAATGGTTTAAGCATGCTCAATGCTGATGGGATTCTTCCTCTAGCTCAGAAAAATCACCTGAGAGGGCATAAATTCAAATCGAGGAAAGACAGATGTAGGATAGACGTGCGGAAATTTGCCTTTAGCCAGCGGGTGGTTGGTTGGTTGGTGGAACAGACTGCCATCCCTTGTGGTGGAGGTTGATAGCCTAAATAAGTTTAAGGCTCAGCTGGACAGGTATTTTGAACGAACAGAGGGGTGAAGTGGAAGTGGTTTTTTTTTTTTTTTTTGGCTGATGCTGCATAAGCTTGTTTTCTTGCATCAAATGCCTCTACTAATGCTAATGCTAAGGGGAATGCCAGAGGTGAATTAAACTCTGACAGTGAGCTAGATGATTTTGTAATAACTGAGAGCAAAGTGGAGGAGAAACTGTTGAAGTTAAATATGAAAAATATACCCGGGGTGGCTGGGATCTATCGTTATATTAAAGAAAGAAGCTAACCCTTAACCATAATTACGAGAGCTTCCTTGGAGCTCTCATAATTATGGTTATGATTAATGTTATTTATGATTAATGTAATTATGGTTATGGCTCTCATAATTAGGGAGGTCCCCATGGACTGGAGATGTGCAAATGTATCACCAATTCACAAAGGAGGATCAAAGGGTGATACAAGTAATTACAGACTTGTTTGTTTAACTTCTGTTCCAGGGAAATTAAGGGAGGCACTGGTTAAAGAAGCACTGCAGGATCATCTGGACAAGACGTCAGTTATAGCTCGAACACAGCATGAGTTTGTTAGGGAGAAGTCTTGTCCGACCAAGTTGATTGGATACTATGATGTGGTCACAAAGGAACTGGATGCAAAAAATAATTTTGACATCATATATTAGAATGAGCAACAGTCTGGAAAGCAAGGCAATTTGAATTTCCAGGAAGGCTGGGAGTCATAGTGGAACAAGTTAATACATGGGCTGTGTTAGGGTAAGTAAGAGTAGGAACAGGTGCATGTACACCAATGCTAGGAGTATAGTTAATAAATTTGATGAGCTTGAAATGCTAGTCAAGACATCAAGGCAGATATTTTTGGGATATCAGAGACACACACATAAATCAGCAGTGCAGAATTGGAATTTAGGGAGTACAATGTGCACAGAAAGGATAGACATGACCAGGAAGGGAGGAGCAGTTAGTTAAGAAACACATAAAATCTAAGGAAGTGCCTCCAATTGATGTTGGTGGATAATGCAATGCTGAGTCTGTGTGGTGTGACATAAGCAATGAGAGGTAAAAATGAGAGTAAGTGTGTGTTATAGGCCTAATGAATCCGATGAGTATAATGAGCAATTGTGCAGAGACAGAGAAATAAAGTGGGCCAATAAATCAGAATATCTTATAATGGGGAATTTCAACTTTCCAGATAATGACTGGAACTTGTGGGTTGGTCACTTGCACGCTGGCAGGACTTTTCTGGATTTATTGGATGACTATTTTCTACAGCAACATGTTCGAGAGGCAACCAGAGGGAGTAATACACTTGATCTCATTATCAGCAGATCATTTATGCATTAAGAATTTGCAGATAAAGGAACCACTGGGTGATAGTGATCACACTTTATTGATGTGGGAATTACTTAAAGATGTAACTACAATCAATGCTAAAGGGAAGGGCTTTTTCTTTCGTAAAGGTGACAACAGGGGTCTCACACAATTTTTGAATTTTGTACAGTGGGATCAACTGATGATGTTATCAACATTGAATTATAAATGGGAACCATTCAGAGACTAAAATTTTGGAGGCTACTAGGCTTCTCATTTCAACTAAGAAATACTGTTCAAGGTTTAGGCCTAAATGGATGTCAGATGAATTATTGAGGCTCGTGGCAGAGAAGAAAAATGTATGGGATGCATATAAAGTATCAAGTGACACAGAAGCCTACGGCAGATATAAACTAGTCTGTAATCAAGTCACAAAGGAGGTTAAGGCAGGCAAAGGCAGAGTATGAGAAATCTTTGGCAAAGGATGCAAAGAAAAATAGCAACGAGTTCTTTACTTATGTAAACTCTAGAAGGAAAGGGATGAATCAGATTGTACCACTTAACATAGATGAGTTGCCTATTGATGATCATGCTCAGTATTTTGAATGAGTATGAATACCGAATGAGTATTTTGCATCTATGTTCATACATGAGGAGTTATTCAATAAGGGGAGTGCAAGAAGTTTATCAAACTCTAACAGGGAGCTAAGTGATTTTGTAATAACTGAGAGCAAAGTGGAGGAGAAATTGAAGTTAATCATAAAAAAGGCACCAGGGATGGACAGGATCTATCCAGTTATATTACAGGAGGCAGCAAAGGAAGTAAGCAAACCTTAGCCTTAATTATGAGAGTTTCCTTGGACTCAGCGGAGGTCCCCATGGACCAGAGGTTGCAAATGTATTGACAATTCACAAAGGGGTTGTCAAAAAGTGAAACAAGTAACTATAGACCTGTTAGTTTAACTTGTGTTCCAAGGAAATTAATGGAATCACTGGATAAAGAAGCATTGCAGAATCATCTAAACAAGACTGCAGTAATATTTAAGACAGCATTGGTTTGTTAAAGGGAGGTCTTATCTGATTGGATACTATGTGGTCATGAAGGAACTGAATGCCAAAAATAATTTTGATATCATATACTTGTATTTCAGGAAAGCTTTTGATATGTTGAACATGGAAAACTGTTGTACAAATTAGAGAGGTATGACATTAAGGGTGAGTTGCTATAATGGATAAAGGGATGGTTGCATGGGAGAAGACAGAGAAAGAAAATCAATTGACACTGCACTTCATGGTCAAATGTTATTAGTGGAGTTCCCCAGGGTTCGGTGTTAGGCTCATTGTTGTTTTATCTATTTATCAATGATATTGATGAAGGTATAATGTCAAGGTTTGCAGATGATACAAAGGTTGGAAGGGTTGTTAGCGACAATAAGGACAGTATGCTACTCAAACTGGATCTAGATAGGTTGAGCAAATGGGCTGAGAAGTGGCAACTGAAGTTTAACATTGACAAATGCAAAGTACTGCATATGAGTAGGAATAACCTAAGAGAAATTTACCAAATGTGCGGTACTACACTCAGGGAAGTGGAAAGTGAAAAAGATCTGGGGGTAACTGTGCAGTCAAATATGATGTTTGTTTGTTATTTGGTTTTTAGAAGCATTAGCAACTAAGGCCATATTGCTCCGGGGATATGCGGTGGTCATTCTCTGACCTTTCCGCATCCTCCGTATTTGGTAGTCACAGCTCGAACCGCAGTCTAATTAAGAAGCGTGTGCTATGCACTGCTGCTCTTGCCCACCTGGCCTGGGAGGTGCCTGTCAAATATGAAGTTTGCTGTACAGTGCAGACAGGCTGCCAGGCCAAGTCATGGAGTCTTGTCAATGATATATAGGAATTTTGCTAGCAGGAAAAGGTAGGTGATTATCCCGTTATACAAGGCAATGGTCAGGCCATACCTAGAATACTGTGTACAGGTCTGGTGGCCTCATTTTAGTAAGAATGTAGAGTTTCTAGAATGAGTACAAAAAAGAGCGACAAGATTGGTGAGAGGAACAAAGGGGGTCTGCTTAGGAAGACAGGCTTAAGTCTGCAAATTGCAATGGCTGGAGAGTAGGCACCTGAGAGGTGATCTGAGTGAGGTGTATAAGGCTTTGAATGGGATAAGCAAGCTAATGCTGATGGGATTCTTCCTCTTGTTCAGATTAAGAACTTGAGGGGGGCATAGATTCAAATTGAGGAAAGAAAGTTGTAGAAGAGATGTGCTGAAATCGGCCTTTAGCCAGTGGATAGTTGATGGGAGGAATATACTTCCATCTTTTGTTGTGGAAGTTGATAGCCTAAATAAATTTAAGGTTGAGTTGGACAGGCTTTTGGAAAGAATGGAGGGATGAAATGGGAGGTTTTTTTTTTTTTTTTTTGTTTTTTTGGCTGATGCTGCATAAGCTTGCTTCCTTGCATTGTATGCCTCTACTATGGCTATACCTATTTGGATCTTAGAAAGGCTTTTGATACTGTTGCATATGGAAGACTGCTGCACTAATTGGGACAGTGTGGGCTTGCTGCTATGGATAAAGGGATGGTTGAGTGGCAGAAGACAGTGACTTGTAATCAATGGACACTGCTCTTCATGGACTAATGTTATTAGTGCAGTTCCCCAGGATTCAGTGTTGGGTCCATTGTTGTTTTCTGTATTTATAAATGATATTGATGATGGTATATCAGGCTTAATGTCCAAGTCTGCAGATGATACGAAGGTCGGCAGGGTTGTTAATGACACTAATGACAGTACGCTGTGGCAACAGGGTCTAGAAAAGTTGGGCAGATGGACTGAGAGAGGGTGGCAACTGAAGTTTAACATTTACAAATGTAAAGTACTGCATATGGAAAGCAGTAACCCCAGAGTAACGTGTGAACTGTGTGGTACTAAACTGACAGTGGTAGAGAATGAAAAGGACCTGGGGGAGAATTTTGCAGGAAAATACAAAGTTTTCTGAACGGTGCAGATGGTCACTGCAAGAGTAGCTCATGGTCTCTTGTCAATGATATACAGGAATTTTTCTAGCAGGGATAAAGTGATTATTCCCTTGTAATGCTAATAAGAGATTTACTCTTCTGAATGGTCAGGCCACATCTTGAATATTGTATACAGGTCTGGAGGCCTCATTTTAAAAAAGATGTAGAGTTGCTGGAACTAGTACAGAGAATGGAACAAAGGGTTGCTCTTAAGAAGAAAGGCTTATGCTTTGCAAATTACAGTGTCTGGAGTCTAGGCACCTGCGAGATGATCTGATTGAGGTGTATAAGGCCTTGAATGGTTTGAGCATGCTCAATGCTGATGGGGTACTTCCTCTTGCTCAGAATAATCGCTTAAGAGGGCATAAATTCAAATTGAGCAAAGACAGTTGTAGGATACATGTGTGGAAGTTTGCCTTTGGCCAGCGGGTGGTTGATTGCTGGAACAAACTTCCATCTGTCGTTGTAGAAGTTGATAGTTTAAATAGATTCAAGGCAGAACTAGACAAACATTGAGTGTTTGTTTGTTATTTGGTTTTTAGGAGCATTAACAATTAAGGCAATATTGCTCCGGGGATATGCAGTGATCATTCCCTGACCTTTCCGCATCCTTCATATTTGGTGGGCACGGGCTCGAACCCTGGTCTAATGAAGAAGTGTGTGCTATGCACTGCTGCTCATGCCCACCTGGCTATGGAGGCACCCATTTGAAGTGAGTGGATGGTGAAATCAGAAGTTTTTTTTTTTTTTTTGGCTGATACTTGCTTTCTTGCATCATGTACCTTTACAAATGCTAATAAGAGATTTACTCTTCTGAATGTAATCAATAGCTCTCCCCTGCCCTGCCACTTCCTTGTTCCAAAAAACGAATGACATCACCTAGGTAGTGACTTTGCAGTAAGATCTTTCAGATTGTCATTCCAGAGACCACTGTATGGCTTTGGGATCAAAATAATGAATCAAAGTTTCATCTATTGTCACCAACTAGCTGAAACCTTTTTTGAATCATAGGGAACTTTTTTCAAGAATTTTCTTTACACAGTTATCATTCTCTCCCTTCACTTTTTTGAATCATAGGGAACTTTTTTCAAGAATTTTCTTTACACAATTATCATTCTCTCCCTCCATTGTTCTATAATCAAATCTTTTTGTACCCATTTTGATTAAAATATTTTTATAATGTTCACCTCTTTCAATAATAAGCTGAACTTTTTCACAGGATACATTTAGTGATTTTGCTACATATTCTAACCCAATCCTACACTCTTTTGAAATCAAGTCACAATTTGCAAAGATTTCTGTGGTTGACACCATTGCAGATCATCCAACATGGGTTCATCTCTGGTGACTCTATAACCACTCTTGAATTAAGCAACCCTGTTATTGATATTACTGTGTGATAGACAATCATTGTGTCCTCCCTCCATAACATATTTGTGGATTTTTTTCTGATGCATTCCTGTCAAAAAGTTATTTCTTTACTACAGGACTCTCTTCTTTATCAAACTGGTTTCAACAGACATGACTTCTTTAAACCTGAAAAAATTATAACAATATATTCAAGATATTACCAAGATATTCAAGATAAAACATATAAATGTTTATAATTTAATAATGTCATGTTTACTTTTAACTAATAAAATACATAGTAGACCAGAACTTTTCAAATACCATTTGTACAAAAAAATCAAAAGAAAAGTGATTTAAAATACAGTTTCTTAAAAAAAAAAAAAATAATATATATATATATATATATATATACATATCATTTCTAAAAGGGTATACAATTTTTTTGCAAATGTGATGTATTGATTATTTATCATATCAACTAAAAATGTGCGAGATACAGCACAAAACAAGCCTCTAAAATGTTGAAATGCTGCTTGATCCAATTAAAAAGGCAGTATTATAAATAGAAAATAATGCTATTTTAAGACCATCAGTCTATGCATCTACTATGAAAAGAGAGCATTTTATGACTAAAAACACAGAAAGCACAATAAAACTAGAACTGAGTAGCTCAAGGACCAGCAAATAAATAGTATTTCAAACAGGCTGGGGCATAAAAAAGTGACTCTGATTTTATCGAATAAAATTATTTTATTGAATTAAAAAATTAACAATTCTCAATACATATACATACTGAGAATACATACAGACACAATGAAGAAATTAAATTAAGAATAAAGGTGTTGCTGAAGGAATATGCACTATATAATTAATAATTAACTGATAATACATTTAATTGTTTATAATTTTTAATAAATTAATAATTTGTTGCCTATGGCACATAGAGGCGTATCTCATTATTATCAACTTTTCAGGAGAAAGAAAAAAACCAATTTATTTGCGCGATAGTTTCACATTTTACTAGATGCACCGGTAATGGAGCCATGAATACTAATAAATTACATAAAGAACTATTTCCTAAAGGTTGAGGGATTAATAAGAGCCCAAAAAGTATTCATTTATTTAAGGCTTTTTACTGAAAAAAAAAAAATCTTCATTGTCAGACACGCCTCTTTGTGAGGCCCCAATTTCGGAGTTTCAGGTATGAATATATAGTTATGCTTAATTGTTTCTAATGAAGAAAGCAACTTATAAACTAAACCAGTGACTGCCCGCGACTTCGCCAGCCTGTTTTTTTCTTGTTACTTAGTTCCTTGATTACATGGCATGACGTTAAGTAGGGCTCTCTAAGGTATCTTAGTATCAAAAGTGCATCAAAGTCCTATCGAAATTGGTTTAAGAAGAAATTGAAATTCAAAAATTATAGACTGCCGGCTTGCTACAGTTTTATTATTAGTATAGATATAGATAATAATAAATTTAAAAAAGAACAAAGCTAAATCAAACTTTATTTAATGCAGTACTACTAAAAAAACAGGCTTACAATATTTACGCCAAATCGTTTCAAATGCAGTAACAATATTAAATTGAAAAAGAAACTTAGATGAAAATATTTTTCCATTAAATTTATTCATGGGACAATCTTTCATAAAACTCCTTATATTCCTGGAGCCTTACAATAAGTAAATCTTAATAAGTAAAGACTTAGTAAATCTTGATACTTAGGTTTGGAAATATAAATTTGACTTTGGTTATCTTCTTTTAAGAATTTTGTTTCTTTTTAAGGTAATGGACCTGCATGATGCATCTCTGTGACTCATTTTAAAATAATTTGTACTTGGATTTTGTTTTTGTGCTTTAAACTCGGCCTTTTCTGTCCAGTTTAGAGATGTATCGGTTTCATTATCCTTTCGAAGTGAAAGTACTTTTATCTTCCAAGAAAACTCTTTAAAACCTTAGTATTCTAATGGCTGGACGTTAGAAGGATGTGAAGGTCTTGCCATTTTCATGATAGGGTATAGCTGCGTAGGAATAAACACATCACCAGCCTTTTTTAGGGCATAGGCAATAGCACTATATGCTGAGTCGCCTTCGTTTTGTTCATGGTTGGGAGCAAAGAATTTTAATATGTTTCGTAAATTTGAGGAGTTACTAATGAAATATAACAGAGGAGAAGCAACTATGGAATTTTTATTTTGCCCTGTACATCCGTCGGCACAAAGGTTAGCTGTGTCAGCTCCCACTTCATCATATTCTTTTAAGTATAATGTGAGAGCTGTAGCAATCTCTGATGATCCACGTTTGCTCTCTGTTTCGGGCCATGTAAAGCAATAACAGTCACGGGAAGCAATATTATAAATAGTAAGGTTATATACCGAGAGCTGTCTTTTGTAAAATATTGCTCCTTCTTTGGAAATAGGCAGAAATATTACTTGCTGTAAGTCAAATGAAGCATAATTTTGAGTATTATCTTCTGAAGCTGTTTTCTTCTTTTCCTCTTTAAATTTTCAAACAACTGTTTCTTTTTCAGCAATATGACTTTCATATTTCTCTCTTAAGCAATCTTTTGTTTCTATGGAACCATCTCTGAAGGTGGTAACAAAGGCTACATTGCTCCTTTTTTGGACGATGAAATGAGAGATTCATAGATTTAAACACTGATTTGTAAATTGTTAGGTGAAATTAAGCTCTTTAATTAATATGCAGTGCTTCTTTTTTATCGACAAATCCGGATGGAAATATTCTCTTGTTGTATTAGCCCTGCAATAATGGGATTCGACTTTGGGAAATCGTCAAATGTGATTTTCTATAATCTGGCGTAATTCTGTCTCTGTCTTTCAACTTTTGTCTTCGGCCACCTTGCTCTTCTTTTTTAAGTGTACCTGATGAGTCAAGTTCTTTTAGTGCTGTCCGCATGGTTTTCTCAGAAATTGCAAGAGTATTTAAAAAAAAACTTGCTGCATACACTGCATTGCTTCCCATCGATAGCCAAATGGAATTTTAGTGACCTTTTACATCTGGAGGGTCTATTATGTACTGTTCTATACTTTGGATTTGTTTCAGTTACATGTCTAATCATAAATTCTCGCTGTAATCGAATATCTCCCATCTTATAAAACTGAGAATGTATGGCCGTTCTATTTGAATCCATGAAACAATAACATTCTCGATTCATTTTTTTGCAGAAATTAACACTGTAATATGGGCCAACTTCTTTTGTGGGCACCACTTTTTTTGTAGATGGCGATACTTATTCTTGGCCGGTATTTCGCTCTTTTCTTAGAATTAATATTTTTCTCCGACAACGTAAATTCTCGCACTGAGCCTTCAACTGGGTACTCTGCATATTGTTCCTGAACAATTTGGTTCATCTGCATTCCTGATTTTCCATGCCTTGACCACAAAGAAATGTCCTCCTCAAAATGATCCCAACAAAGTAGTATAACGCATTTAAAACAGAAACTAAATACTTCCTTCTGGCAGCAGGTCACTTCACATGATTGGGAAATGTAGGGATCGTAGTCTATATTTTCATTTTATGTAGTCAGGATCCTATGGGTCCAAAAGGTCTACGTCTTTATATAAATGCAGATCACTGATGTCAGAAGGACAATAAGTTCTTTCATCCTCATCCTTAAGAGGGTTATTCATCTCAAGGCTTCTTGATTCCATTCAGAAGAGGGCAGTTAGGTTAATTAATGATTCATCTCTAACAGAGTCTCTCCACTCACTGTCTCATAGATGTACTGTTTCTGCTGCATGCCTCTTCTACAGATACTTCCATGGGCACTGTTCTTCTGAATTGGCTTCTATAATTCCCTCTCTCTCTCTCTTTAAAAACAGTCCAAACATGTGCCGCCACAAGCCAACATCCATTTACTGTCCAACTTCAAACTCACAGAACCAACTTTTCACCTTCATCGTTTATTCATTCAACTGCCGTTTTCTGGAACAACCTTCCTTCATACATATTTCTTGAAAATTACAGTCTACAGAAGTTCAAGTCCAGTGTCAACAAATATCTTCTTTCATCTTCTCAATCTCCAACCCAAGCACAGTACTAAGTACTATAGGTTCTAATATCTCAGACACCTGCCTGAGATATTAGATAATATAATATCTCCTGCCAGGTGGGCAGGAGCAGCAGTGCGTCGCACACGCTTCTTGATTAGACCGGGGTTCGAGCCCGTGACCACCAAATACGGAGGGTGCATTAGAAAAGGTATGACGCCTAAGCAGTGGAATAATGCAACCATAGTTTTGCTGCATAAGAAAGGAGATAAATCAGAAATTGGAAATTATAGACCAATTAGCTTGTTATCCCACATCTACAAGTTGTTCACAAGGGTCATTACTAACAGATTAGAAACAATACTTGATGAGAATCACCCGAAAGAGCAAGCTGGCTTTAGGACAGGATTCTCAACTATGGATCACCTTCACATAGTATCACAGCTAATGGAGAAAGCAAATGAATATAAAACATTATTATGCCTGGAATTTGTGGATTATGAAAAGGCATTTGACTCCATACAGCATAAGGCAATGTTTCGGGCACTAGAAACAAAAGGCATAGATACCCCACATATTATGATTTTGAAGAAAATATATGAGAGTGCTACATCCTTTATTAGACTAGACAAAGACAGTAGGAAATTCAAAATCGAGAAAGGAGTTCGACAAGGAGACACAATATCTCCGAAGCTGTTTACCGCTGCCTGTGAGGAAGCTTTCAGAAGATTAGACTGGTCGCAGAAAGGAGTCGATGTGAACGGAGAGTACCTAAACCATTTATGATTTGCAGATGACATTGTGGTCATAAGCCACGATCCCAAAGAATTAGAGAAAAATCTTAATCAGTTATGCAAGGTTAGTAAGAATTTTGGACTAAAGATGAATATGGCTAAAACAAAAGTAATGATGAACAAGTATGCCACAGAAAGGGAAATAATGATTGAAGGAGCAGTAATTGAAAAGGTGGAGTCATATACTTATCTGGGACAAGTTATTAGCTGTAATAATGATAAATGGCTGGAAGTCAAGAGAAGAATAAATTTTGGATGGATAGCATTCAGGAAATATAGTCACATACTGAAGAGCAATATCCCAGTTTGTCTGAAATGTAAAATAATGAACCAATGTATACTCCCCACCATGACTTTTGGAAGTGAAACTTGGGCACTCACCAAAAGAATGGAAGAGAAGCCGAGAACTACACAGCGAAGAATGGAACGAATTATATTGGGAATCAGACTTTTAGATAAGAGAAACACCTGGATTAGGCAGCAAACTCAATTAATGGACATTCTTATCAAAACTAAAGAATTAAAATGGTCTTGGGCAGGACACATAGCTCAGAGACATGACAGATGGACAGAAGAAAACCTGGAAGACAAAGGGGGAGATGGATAGATGAAATTCATGAGTTTGTGGGTAGTAAATGGATGGCCAGTGCTCAAAACAGAGGGAACTGGAAAGTTGCTGGAGAGGCCTTCATCCTGCAGTGGATTGAAAATGGCTGATGATGATGATGATCCTCCCAAGCTATTTTGCAACATTATTTATAGCATCTCTGATGTTAAAAGATTTCCAGAATTCTTTGAGGATGGGTCATTGCCATCAACAGCATGAAAACATTGCCTAAAAGTTAGCTTATGGTATTTTTGCTTGAAGTTGGCAATGACATTTTGATATAAAGCCAAGCAGAGTGAGAAGATCTTACCCATGAGCATTGTCCAGAACTAAGGTAGCTCTTTGGCTAAGTTTTGCTCTTAAGATATCTTTACACAGCTTGTGTAAAATAATTAAATCAGTCACCAAAAATATTACTGGTGACCCATACATTTCAACTGCTCTTAAAAATTACAGGGAGATGTGCCCATTAAAGTCCTTTAATGCTCTGGGGTTTTCAGAATGATAAACTAAGAAGTGGTTTCATTTTAAAATCCTGCCAGAAGCATTTGAGCCAAGCATCACAGTAAATCCTTCTTTTGGGGTTTAATGGCTTGGTAATTTTTTCTCATCTTCCTTAATCAATCCAAAACAATCCAGTTTCATACATGTTTTCCTCCATCAAATCGCCAAAACCTGCTACACATTCACTTTTAAGCCAAATTCAAAATGTAAATTAATACTGAACGAAATCAGAATAAACATTTTTAACATAAATAACTAAATTAATGATTAGTTTGACCATAAAAAGAACAGCAGGAATTTGCCATAATTGTAATACAGTATAGTATTTCCTCTTTTTTTTTTTTTTTTTTTTCTCTCTCTCTCTACAAGTCTACTCATTCACCTTAAACAAAAGGTTAATCAAAGGTTATTTTGAATATCCCGTACAAAGAAAATGAAATAAAAAAAAAAAAAAATAGCTTTCAACATAGATAAGACACTGAACATTGAACTTTATTTTTTATTCCTTCTATTTACTGATTTAAACTTAAGTTTTTGTTTCTTCCCTCCCTGTTTATATAAAAATTAGGTCCCTATATAGAAGGTGCAAACAAATTTCATTTCAGCTGTTTGTAGCTCTGGAGAAATCTTCGAATTTACCATAGCTACATTAACCAAATTTCAATCTAATAAATTTTTTATTTTCGTTTTTTTAAATATTTTAACCTAACCTGCTTTGCATTCAGAGAGAGAGAGAGAGAGAGAGAGAGAGAGAAAGAGAGATAGAGAGATTCTACAAAAATACATACAGAATAAGAGTTCCTTAAGATATCCATTAACTTTTCTTTTGCATGCTTTTCTGCTACACGAGCTTTCAAAAGTTCTTCTTTTAATCTTTCTGCTTCTTTTGCCCTTAAAAATAAACACATTAAATTTTATGTTTGATCTCATACACCATTCATGTGCACACAACTCTCCAACTTGCTAAGCTAATAGAAGCTTAAGACCTTAACACCTTTATATTACAAATAAAAGAAGCTCATGAGCTTCAGAAGAAGCTCATGCAATAAGTCAAATAATTAAAGCATTAATTAGGAGAGTAGGAGTGTATTGTAGGCCTAATGACTCTGATGAGTATAATAAACAAATGTACAGAGAAACAGAGTGGGCAAATAAATCAGATTTGTCTTATAATGAGGATCACATATTACACATGATGAGTTATTCAAGGAGGAGAATGCCAGAAGTTCATAAAACTTTAACAGGGCAATAAATAATTTTGTAATAACAGAGAGCAAAGTGGAGGAGAAATTGAAGTTAAACTATCTACTCAATCTGTCATGCATACATCCTTAGAGTCAGGGGAGATCAGCACTGACAGGACATGTGCAAATGTATTGCCAATTCACAAAGGAGTATCAAAGGGTGACACAAATAATTATAGACCTGTTAGTTTAACTTCTGTTCTGGGGAAAAATAATGGAGTCACTGGTTAAAGAGGTTTGGTAAGGGGAAGTCTTGTCTGACCAATTAGATTGGATATTACGATGTTGTCACAAAGGAACTGAATGCAAAAAATAATTTTGATATCAAATACTTGGATTTCAGGAAAGCTTTTGATACTGTTGCACAGGGAAGACTGCTGCACAAATTGGAGTGATATGGCATTAAGGGCAAGTTACTGCAATGGATAAAGGGATGATTGAGTGGGAGACAGCAGAGAGAGTGGTTAAAAAATGACACTGCTCTACTTGGACTAAAGTTATTAGCGGAGTCCCCCAGGGTTCGGTGTTGGGCCCATTGTTGTTTTGTGTATTTATCAATGATATCGGTGAAGGTATATCAGGCTTACTTAGCATTAGCATTAATAGAGACATATGATGCAAGAAAGCAAGCTTATGCAGCATCATTAAAAAAAAAACCCCTCCAATTTCATCCCTCCAATCGTACCAAATGATTGTCCAGCCCAGTCTTAAATTTAGTTAGGCTATTAGCTTCCACAACAAAAGATGGTAGCCTGTTCCACCAATCAACTACCCACTGGCTAAAGACAAATTTCCACACATCTATTCGACAACTATCTTTCCTCAATTTGAAACTGTGCATCCTCAGGTTCTTAGTCTGAGCAAGAGGAAGAATCCCATCAGCATTCAGCTTGCTCAACCCATTCAAGGCCTTATACACCTCAATCAGAGAACCTCGTAGGTGCCTACTCTCCAGGCACTGCAATTTGCAGAACTTAAGCCTTTCTTGGTAAGAGCATCCCTTTGTTCCACTCACCAATCTTGTTGCCCTTCTTTGTACTCGTTCTAGAAACTCTACATCATTCCTAAAATGAGGCCCAAGACCTGTACACACTACTCTAGGTGTGGCCTGACCATTGCCTTGTATAACAGGATAATCACCTCCCTGTCCCTGCTAGCAAAATTCCTATATATCATTGACAAGACTCCATGACCTGCCCTGGCAGCCTGTCTGCACAGTTCAGCAAACTTCATATTTGGCTGCACAATTTCCCCCAGCTCTTTTTCGCTTTCTACTTCCATGAGTGTAATACCACCCAGGTGGTAAGTTTCTCTTCAGTTATTGCTATCCATATGCAGTACTTTGCATTTGTAAATGTAAAACTCCAGTTGCCATTTCTCAGCCCATTTTCCCAACTTATCTAGATCCAGTTGGACTAGTATACTTCGTTACTGTCGTTAACAACCCTGCCAACCTTTGTATCATCTGCAAACTTGGACACTAAACCTGATATACCTTCATCAATATCATTTATAAATATGCAAAACAACAATGGGCCCAACACTGAACCCTGGGGAACTCCCTAATAACATTTGTCCATGAGGAGCAGTGTCCATTGATTACCACTCTGTTGCCTCCCACGCCAAAGATTTCTCGTAATCTGCCTTCGCCTGCCTAACCTCCTTTGTAACTTGGTTACAGATCAACTTGTATCTATCATAGGCTTCTGTGTCATGTGTTAATTTGTATGCATCCCATGCATTTTTCTTCTCTGCCATATGTCTCATTAGTTCATCTGACATCCACTTAGGCCTAAACCTTGAACAATATTTCTTAATAGGCATGAAACTTTTAGTAGCATCCACGATTAATTCCTTGAATGCTTCCCACTTCGAATTTACTGTTGGTAACATTGTCAGTTGATCCCACTGTACAGAATTTAAAAACTGTCTGAGACCACTGTACTCACCTTTACGGAAGCAAAAACCCTTTCCTTTACCCCTGATGGTAATTATATCTTTAAGTAAATCCCACATCATTACATTGTGATCACTGCAACCTAGTGGTTCCTTTATCTGCAAATTTTTAATACACGAATGATCACTGCTGATAACCAGATAAAGAGTATTACCCTCTCTGGTTGCCTCTTGAACATGCTGCTGCAGAAAACAATCATCCAATAAATCCACAAAAGTCTTACTCGTGTTTGAGTGACCTACCCACAAGTTCCAGTCAGTATCTGGGAAGTTAAAATCCCCCATTATAAGACATTCTGATTTACTAGCCCACTATATTTCTCTGTTCAACTGTTCTTTGTACTCATTCGAGTCATTATGGCTAGAACACACTCCTACTCTTATTTTTGCTTTCACAGTGCTCATTTCACACCAAACTGACTGAACAGTGCACTGTTCATCTATATCAACTGGATGCACTTCTTTTGATTTTATGTTTTTCTTAATTAACAGCATAACACCTCCTTCCTTCCTATCCTGTCTATCCTTTCTGTACACATTGTACTCCCCAAATTTCAGTTCTGCATTCCTTATATCTGTGTGACACCATGTCTCTGCTATCCCAACAATATCTACCTTTGATGTCTTGACCAACACTTCAAATTCATCAAATTTATTTACTATACTTCTAGCATACATGCTTCTATTCATATTCCTACTTACCCTAATACATCCCATATACCTAGCTATTTCACGATGACTGCCATCTGTCCCTGACACCCCTCGCGCCAGGTTGCTACTTATTCTAATAGAAGTTGTGCAAGAATCACCTTCACCTCTGCCTGCGGCTACTGTTAAACTATCAGTCCTTGTATCCCCCAAGCTAGCAGTTTTCTGACCCACCTAACACTACCTCGATAGCAACAGCAAATATTCTTGCACCCTTTCTATTTAGGCGTATCCCATGTAGAAGCAGTCTCTCCTGTTAACAAGCACAGACCACGCTGAAAAAAATTCTACCCCTTGAGCCTTGCACATTCCCTCCAGAGCTGAAGTGATTGACAAGGCTGTCGTCATGTATTCCCTCCTATTGTGTCTGAGCAGAATTGCAGACACTTTCAAATTTAACCCTGACTCACGACTTTTTTGCAACATTGACCTATACTTGTTAAGTAAATCTGCAGATCTCCTACTCTTAATGTCAATATATAAGCTGCTCTGTAACCAAGTCACAAAGGAGGTTATGCTTGCAAAGGCAGATTATGAGAAATCTTTGGTAAAGGATGCAAAGAAAAACAGCAAAGAGTTCTTTACTTATATAAACTCTAGAAGGAAGGGAATGAATCAGATTGGTTCACGATATTGATGGTTCAAGTGTTGATGATGCTGCTCATGTAGCTAACAAACTAAATGAGTATTTTGCATCTACATTCAGATATGAGGAGTTATTCCGGTAGGGGAATACTCCTACCGGAATGTATTAAACTCTGGCAGTGAGCTAGCATTAGCATTAGTAGAGGCATTTGATGCAAGAAAGCAAGCTTATGCAGCATCAGCCAAAAAAAAAAAAAAAAAAAAAAAACCCACTTCCACTTCACCCCTCTGTTCGTTCAAAATACCTGTCCAGCTGAGCCTTAAACTTATTTAGGCTATCAACCTCCACCACAAGGGATGGAAGTCTGTTCCACCAACCAACCACCCGCTGGCTAAAGGCAAATTTCCGCACGTCTATCCTACATCTGTCTTTCCTCAATTTGAATTTATGCCCTCTCAGGTGATTTTTCTGAGCTAGAGGAAGAATCCCATCAGCATTGAGCATGCTTAAACCATTCAAGGCTTTATACACCTCTATCAGATCACCTCGCTGGTGCCTAGTCTCCAGACACTGTAATTTGCAAAACTTAAGCCTTTCTTCGTAAGAGCACCCCTTTGTTCCATTCACTAATCTTGTTGCCCTTCTCTGTACTCGTTCCAGCAGCTCTACATCCTTCTTGAAATGAGGCCTCCAGACCTGTATACAGTACTCTAGGTGTGGCCTGACCATTGCCTTATACAATGGAATAATCACCTCCTTATCCCTGCTGGAAAAATTCCTGTATATCATTGACAATACTCCATGAGCTACTTTTGCAGCCTATCTGCACTGTCAGAGAACTTCATATCTGCCTGCACAACCACCCCCAATTCCCTTTCATTCTCTACCACTGTCAGTGTAGCACCACAGAGTTGATACTTTGCTCTGGGGGTTGCTGTTTCCCATGTGTAGTACTTTACATTTGTCAATGTTAAACTTCATTTGCCACCTCTCAGCCCATCTGCTCAACCTTTCCAGATCCTGTTGCAGCAGCATAGTGTCAGTAGTGTCCTTGACAACCCTGCCAACCTTTGTATCGTCTGCAAACTTGGACATTAAGCTTGATATACCATCATCAATATCATTTATAAATACAGAAAACAATAATGGACCCAACACTGAGCCCTGAGGGACTCCACTAATAACATTAGTCCACAATGAGCAGTGTCCATTGATTACCACTCTCTGTCTTCTCCCTCTCAACCACCCCTTTATCCATAGCAGCAATTTGCCTCAAATGTCACACTGCTCCAATTTGTGTAGCAGTCTTCCATGTGCAACAGTATCAAAAGCCTTTCTAAGATCCAAGTATATAATATCAAAGTTATTCCCTGCATCCAGTTCTTTTGTGATTGCATCATAGTATCCAATCAAGTTGGTCAGGCAAGACCTCATCTTAACAAAACCATGCTGTGTCTGAGCTATAACTGAAGTCTTGTCTAAATGATCCTGCAGTGCTTCTTTAACCAGTGCCTCCATTAATTTTCCTGGAACAGAAGTTAAGCTCACAGGTCTATAATTACTTGTGTCAGCCTTTGATCCTCCTTTGTGAATTGGGGTCACATTTGCACATTTCCAGTCTATGGGTACCTCCCCTGAGTCCAAGGAAGCTCTCATAATTATGGCTAAGGGTTTGCTTACTTCCTTTGCTGCCTCCTTTAATATAACTGAATAGATCTCATCCACCCCGGGTGCTTTTCTTGTGTTTATCTTCAACAGTTTCTCCTCCACTTTACTCCCAGTTATTTCAAGATTCTGTAGCTTACTGCTAGAGTTGAATACACCTCTGGCATTCCCCTTGCTGAATAACTCCTCATGTGTGAATGTCGATTCAAAATATTCATTTAGTTTGTTAGCTACCTGAGCAGGATCATCAACAGTTGACCCATCAATATCAAGTGGACCAATCGGATTCATCCCCTTCCTTCTAGAGTTTACATAAGTAAAGAACTCTTTGCTGTTTTTCTTTGCATCCCTTGCCAAGGATTTCTCGTAATCTGCCTTCGCCTGCCTAACCTCCTTTGCAACTTGTTTGCATATCAACTTGTATCTATCATAGGCTTCTGTGTCATGTGTTAATTTGTAAGTATCCCATGCATTTTTCTTCTCTGCCATATGCCTCATTAGTTCATCTGACATCCATTTTGGCCTAAACCTTGAAAAATATTTCTTAGTTGGTATGTAAAGCCTAGTAGCTTCCAAGATAAGTTCTTTGAATGCTTCCCATTTTGAATTTGCTGTTGGTAACATCATCAGTTGGTCCCACTGTATAGAATTTAAATACTGTCTCAGTCCATCATAGTCGCCTTTACAGAAGCAATAACCCTTCCCTTTACCCCTAATGGTAGTTACCTCTTTGAGTAAATCCCACTTCAGCACACTGTGATCACTGCCCAGCGATGGCGACTGGCTTCACTTCCTTGGTTTTTATGTGTTTCTTAGCTAGATGATTTTGTAACAACTTCGAGTAAAGTGGAGGAGAAATTGTTGAAGTTAAACATAAGAAAGGTACCTGGGGTGGATGGGATCTATCCAGTTATATTAAAGGAGACGGCAAAGCAACTAAGCAAACCTTTAGCCTTAATTATGAGAGCATTCTTGGACTCAGGATTGGTCCCTACGGACTGGAGAATTGCAAATGTGACCCCAATCCAAAACAAGGATCAGAGAAAGACACAAGTAATTACGGACCTGTTAGTTTAACTTCTGTTCCAGGGAAATTAATGGAGGCACTGGTTAAAGAAGCACTGCAGTATCATCTAGACAAGACTTCAGTTATAGCTCAGACACAGCTTGGGTTTTTTAAGGCAAAGTCTTGTCCGACCAATATGAATGGATATGATGTTGTCACAAAGGAACTGGATGCAAAGAATAATATTGATATTATATATTAGGATCTTAGAAAGGCTTTTGATAATGTTGCACGTGGAAGACTGCTGCACAAATTGGAGTAGTGTGGCATTGAAGCAAATTACTGGTATGGATAAAGGGATGGTTGAGTGGGAGAAGAAAGAGAGTGGTAGTCAATGGACACTGCTCTTTGT
Source organism: Mastigoproctus giganteus (assembly GCF_048544385.1). Lineage (NCBI taxonomy): Eukaryota > Metazoa > Arthropoda > Arachnida > Uropygi > Thelyphonidae > Mastigoproctus > Mastigoproctus giganteus. Next base: position 2,107,078 of record NC_143579.1, read on the forward strand.
GGACTAAGTCATTATTGGAGTCCTCCAGTGTTCCAACACTGGATCCAACAATGGATCTATTGTTGTTTTCTGTACAGTCAGTGCTCATATAACACGTGTTTACATTACACAAATTCGATCATACACGCTTTATAAATAGGGGAATGATATCGTATATAACACGAACCGAATTCACTTATGCACGATTCGCGTTTGTGTTTACAAGAAATGGCAGTCAAACGTGGAATCACCGCAACTGAATGGAACACGATAGGAATGAAGAGAAGATTTTGAAAATGTATTTGTTTTTTATATCAGTGAAGGGAAAACAAATTTCACCATAATAACGTAAAAATCCACACAATTTCAGCTATTGGTATTATTGCAAATGCAATTAGATCGAGTTTACTACCAGTTAATAACAGATTCCATTAGCAGAAATGCAACTGGAAACTGTTTTTATTGTTTTATGGTAGTAACCTCCAGAAATGTGCTTTAGTAAAATGTGAGCTTATGAAGTGTTCATAGTGTGTCTCTGCCTTTACGGTGTTGTTTATTCAGTTGCTACATGCACACAGCTTAGTTTATGTGTATCAAGCGTGCCTCCTCATTTTGTAATTGTACTTTATTCCCTAAAAATTAGTAAAATATTTAAAAGGTGTGAAAAGGAAGCGCCATTGTGAAGACACTACAGATTCAGAGAGACAAAGAAAATCAATATCAATAAACAGAGGCGGACTGAGTCAAAAATTCTTACCCGGAAAAATTTGTAGTTACTGGCCATAAGCCTTACCCGGTAAGGCTTACGGCCAGTCCACCTCTATTGATAGAGAAAAAATATGAAATTTTGAAACGCTTTGAGTGCAATAAAGATGGCGATATTGCACGTGCTACAGGCCTAAATGAGGCAACGGAGAGAATTACAAAAAATGCAGAGAAAATAAAAACAACTTTCATAGCAGGAACAACTCAAAGTGTAATTAAACATCCATTAGATTAAGACAAAGAACTGGAAGAAATGGAATGGCTGTCATCTGTTAGGATAGAAAATCAAACAAAAACAGAAGTTTGCTTATGATAGAAACAAAAGCTTAGCAATATTTTATTACGTAATAAAATACTTACGTATTTTATTATTGTAATAAAATATAAATTATTTAAAATAAAATATAAATTATTGTAATAAAATACTTACGTATTTTATTACAATAATTTATTGTGTTTCGTAATGTTTTGGTTACAAATGTGTGTTCAATCTTGGGTGGTCGGCACCTAACACTATTTTTCCCATAGTGCCTGTTGTTTATATTGCACGATTTTGCATTGCACGAGGGTTTCCTAGGAACACAACTATCGTACTATATGAGGACTGATTGTATTTATTAATGATATTGATGATGGTATATCAGGCTTAATGTCTATGTTTGCAGATGATAAGAAGGTTGGTAGGGTTGTTAATGACAGTACGCTACTGCAACAGGATCTAGAAAAGTTGAGCAGATAGGCTGAGAGGTGGCAAGTGAAGTTTAACATTGACAAATGTAAAGTACTGCATATGGGAAGCAGTAACCTCAGAGTAATGTAACAGCTGTGTGGTACTATAATTATGATTGTAGAGAACTGAAAGGACCAGGGGTAATTGTGCAGTCAGATATGAAGTTTTCTGAGCAGTGCAGACGGTCTGCAAGAGTAGCTCATGGTGTTTTTTCAATGATATATAGGAAGTTTTCTAGCAGGGATAAGGAGGTGATTATCCTCCTCTATAAGGCAATGGTCAGGCCAAATCTTGAGAACTGTATACAGGTCTGGAGGCCCCATTTTAAGAAGGATGTAGAGCTGCCGGAATGAGTACAGAGAAGGGCAACAAGATTAGTGAATGGAAGAAAGGGTTGCTCTTATGAAGAAAGGCTTAAGTTTTGCAAATTACAGTGTCTGAAGACTAAGCACCTGCAAGGTGATCTGATTGAGTTGTAAAATGCCTTAAATGGTTTGAGCATGCTCAATGCTGATCGGATCTCCTGCTCAGAATAATCGCCTTAGGGTATAAATTTGAATTTAGGAAAAACAGTTGTAGGATAGATGTGTGGAAGTTTTGCCTTTAGCCAGCAGGTGGTTGATTGCTGGAACAAACTTCCATCTGTCACTGTAGAAGTTGATAGCTTAAACAGATTCAAGGTAGAACTAGCCAAACATTTTGAGCGAGTAGATGGGTGAAATGAGAAGAGTTTTCTTTCTTTTTTTTGGCTGATGCCGTATAAGCTTGCTTTCTTGCATCATATGCCTTTACTAATGATAATTAAGGCAGTATGTTAAAATTAAGGAAGCCTATTGTGAACATTACTAACAACATATTTAGCATTAGCATTAGTAGAGGCATATGATGCAAGAAAGCAAGCTTATTCAGCATCAGCCAAAAAAAAAAAAAAAACCCCACTCCCATTTCACCCATCTGTTCGTTCCAAATACCTGTCCAGTTGAGCTTTAAATTTGTTTAGGCTATCAACTTCTACAACAAGTGATGGAAGTCGGTTCCACCAGCCAACCACCCGCTGGCAAAAAAGGCAAATTTCCGCACATCTATCCGACATCCGTCCTTCCTCAAATTGAATTTATGCCCTCTGAGGTGATTATTCTGAGCAAGAGGAAGAATCCCATTGGCATTGAGCATGCTCAAACCATTCAAAGCCTTATACACCTCTATCAGATCACCTCGCCGGTGCCTAGTCTCCAGACTCTGTAATTTGCAAAACTTAAGCCTTTCTTCCTAAGAGCATCCCTTTGTTCCATTCACTAATCTTGTTGCCCTTCTCTGTACCCATTCCAGCAGTTCTACATCCTTCTTGAAATGAGGCCTCTAGACCTGTATACAGTACTCAAGATGTGGCCTAACCATTGCCTTATACAAGGGAATAATCACCTCCTTATACCTGCTAGAAAAATTCCTGTATATCATTGACAACACACCATGAGCTACTCTTGCAGCTCGTCTGCACTGCTCAGAGAACTTCATATCTGCCTGCAAAATTACCCCCAGGTCCTTTTCATTCTCCACCACTGTCAGTGTAGTACTGCAGAGTTGATACGTTGCTCTGGGGTTACTGTTTCCCATATGTAGTACTTTACATTTGTCAATGTTAAACTTCATTTGCCACCTCTCAGCCCATCTGTTCAACCTTTCCAGATCCTGTTGCAGCAGCATAGCGTCAGTAGTGTCCTTAACGACCCTGCCAACCTTTGTATCATCTGCAAACTTGGACATTAAACTTGATATCCCATCATCAATATCATTCATAAACACCGAAAACAACAACGGACCCAACACTGAACCTTGAGGAACTCCACTAATAACATTAGTCCACGATGAGCAGTGTCCATTGATTACCACTCTCTGTCTTCTGCCACTCAACCAACCCCTTATCCATAGCAGCAATTTGCCTCCAATGCCACACTGCTCCAATCTGTGCAGCAGTCTTCCATGTGCAACAGTATCAAAAGCCTTTCTAAGATCCAAATATATAATATCAAAGTTATTCCCTGCATCCAGTTCTTTTGTGACTACATCATAGTATCCAATCAAATTGGTCAGGCAAGACCTGCCCTTAACAAAACCATGCTGCGTCTGAGCTATAACTGAATTCTTGTCTAGATGATCCTGCAGTGCTTCTTTAACCAGTGCCTCCATTAATTTACCTGGAACAGAAGTTAAACTAACAGGTCTATAATTACTTGTGTCAGCCTTTGATCCTCCTTTGTGAATTGGGGTTACATTTGCACATCTCCAGTCTATGGGTACCTCCCCTGAGTCCAAAGAAGCTCTCATAATTATGGCTAGGGGTTTGCATACTTCCTTTGCTGCATCCTTTAATATAACTGGATAGATCCCATCCACCCCAGGTGCCTTTTTTATGTTTATCCTCAACAATCTCTCCTCCACTTTCCTCTCAGTTATTACAAAATCATCCAGCTCACTGCCAATGTTTACTTTACCTACATCATTCTCCTTCCTGAATAACTCCTCATGCGTGAATGTAGATGCAAAATACTCGTTTAGATTGTTAGCCACCTGAGCAGGATCCTCAACTATTGAACCATCAATATCCAGTGGACCAATCTGATTCATCCCTTTCCTTCTCGAGTTCAAATATGTAAAGAACTCTTTTCTGTTTTTCTTTGCATCCTTTGCCAAGGATTTTTCGTAGTCTGCCTTTGCCTACCTAATCTCCTTTGTGACTTGGTTACAGACCAACTTATATCTATCATAGGCTTCCATGTCACCCATTAATTTGTACGTATCCCATGCATTTTTCTTCTCTGCCACATGTCTCATTAATTCATCTGACAACCATTTAGGCCTAAACCTTGAACAATATTTCTTAGTTGGTATGTAAAGCCTGGTAGCCTCCAAGATTAGTTTCTTGAATGCTTCCCATTTTGAGTTTGCTGTTGGTAACATCATCAGTTGGTCCCACTGTATAGAATTTAAATACTGTCTTAGACCATCTTAGTCGCCTTTACGAAAACAAAAACCCTTCCCTTTACCTCTGATGGTAGTTACCTCCTTGAGTAAATCCCACTTCAACACACTGTGATCACTGCCACCTAGTGGTTCATTTATCTGCAGATTCTTAATGCATGAAGAATCACTACTGATAATCAGATCAAGAGTATTGCTCCCTCTTGTTGCCTCACGAACATGCTGATGTAGAAAACAATCATCCAATAAATCCACAAAAGCCTTGCTAGTGTGCGAGTGACCAATCCACAAATTCCAGTCAATATCTGGGAAATTAAAATCCCCCATTATAAGACTCTCTGATTTACTGGCCCACTCTATTTCCCTGTACAATATCTTATTATACTCATCAGAGTCATTAGGCCTATAGCACACTCCTACTCTCAATTTTGATTTCCCTATGCTTATGTCACACCAGACTGACTCGACACTGCCCTGTCCATCGATGTCGACTGGCTTCACTTCCTTGGACTTTATGTGTTTCTTAATTAATAGCATAACCCCTCCTCCCCTCCTGTCCTGTCTATCCTTTCTATACACATTGTATTCATTGTATTCCCCAAATTCCAGTTCCGCATTACTTATATCTCTGTGACACCACGTCTCTGATATCCCAATAATACCTGCCTTTGATGTTTTGAGCAATACCTCAAATTCATCAAATTTATTTACCAAACTCCTAGCATTGGTGTACACGCAGGTATACATGCACCTGTTTCTATTCTTAGCTACCCTAACACAACCCATGTGTTTACTTGTACCGCAATGACTACCAGCAGTCTCTGAAATATCCTGCATCTTGTTTTCCATATGGCTTACAATGTATAATACTGTATGTATGTTTAACTTACTTTGTTTGATAGGACACACATTCATTTTTGATTTAGAGCAAGTTCTAATTAGTACAAAATAATAGGACTAAAAACAAATTTCAGAACTAAAATCTTGTAAAAACTCATTGTACAAACTGAAAATAATAATATAACAAAAATTAATAATAAAATATATGATAAATCTTTTAAAAAGTAATAACTAACTAGTAAAACTGTAAAATATGGTAAAAAGGTATAAACTATTAAAGACTACTATAGTTCCTCATGTGGTTTTTCTGAATATAATATTCCATGAATACTTTCTTATAATACTCCATGAATAACTATTCAAACTTGCTAGTATGGAATTACCTAATGACAACTGTATCCATGCTGTTGCAATCTCACCTGAAAAAGGAGCCATCTTGTTCTCAATCTATTATGCATACTTAAAATCTGAATTTAACTCAAACTTTCTGGTACAAAATTGGGGTTCTAGATTTAAAGGCAAAGGTTGCACATTTCCTATAATACGGACTCAATTGCAGCAAACTTCTGTGGCTGTGTAACAGATTATACATAAAAATTAAAATATTATTTTAAATATAAATAAATCGATCCATGGAGCTAGGAAACCATTTCCCACATTACACATCCATCCTTTTTCAAGTTCTTCCTTAAATTTATTCAAACTACCGATTGCCACAACACCAGACGGACGTTTGTTCCAGCAATCAACTAGCTAAAGGCAAATTTCTGCACATTTAACCTGCATCATCTTTCCTCAATTTAAATTTATGTTCCCTCATGTGTGTGCTGTCTGAGCAAGATGCCATCAGCATTTAGTTTACTTAGCCCATTCAAAGCCTTAAACAACTCAATCAGATCTCCTTGTAGATGCCTATCTCTAGATGCTGGAGTTTTGCAAACAAACTTCTTTTGGTAAGAATGTCCCTTTTGTTTCTCCTCACTAATCATTGTGTTGCCCATCCCTGCAACTGTTTCAAAATATCCACAATATTCTTGAAATGAGGCATCCAGAATTGCATGTAGTACTCCCGATGTGCCCTAATCACTGCTTTATACAGAGATATAATCTCTGTATAAAGGATGTCCCTTTCATTCCTCCTCACTAATCATTGTGTTGCCCATCTCTGCAACTGTTTCAAAACATCCACATTATTCCTGAAATGAGGCATCCAGAACTGCTTGTAATACTCACGTTGTGCCCTAATCACTGCTTTATACAGAGATATAATCACCTCCTTATCCTTGCCAGTAAAATTCCATGAGTTGTCCCAGAAGTCTGTCTGTACTCTGCAACCCATATTCAGTACCTTGCATTTGTCAATGTTAAACTTCAATTGCCACTTCTCAGCCCATCTGCCTAATTTTTCTAGACTGTTCCAGTAGAAAAATTCAGGGACCTGTCATAAGGAAAGAACCAATCAATGAAATGTAGAAGAATTAAAAGGAAAAGCAAAAAGCTTGGGACTGGAGCAAAAGGACAGGATAGGGGGGAGATCCTCCAGCACAAAAAGCCCCAAATGCTGAGCACTCAGATTCTCCTGGTCATAATTTTAATAGTGAAATTCAGCCTTCTTTCATGTATTAATGTTGAAAGACTGGTTAAATTTAATTTATCTCTCCATAGCAGTACGCAAGACCAATGGTACTGGCCATCTGTGTTGTGTACTGCTGTATGGTGGGAGATGAACATTTCCCATTTAAGGCTTCCTAGGAGAGAAGGACATCTGTTCATCATAGAAGAAGAAAATTATAAAGCCTTAACAACCTTCACACCAAAAGTATTTGAAATGTGCAGAACTATCCAAAGAAAACTAATTCAGCCCCCCAGCAATTAAGCAATAATCAATAGTTAAAATTGCCCATATCTCCCACCACACCCAGAAGATGACTTAAAAACAGTCAGAATAGCAGTATTCTGCACCCTGACAGAAACATGACATGGCAAAACCGGACTGACCTGCGTACTTCTCCCCCAGGATTACCCTGCCATGTGTAGGAACTGGGGACCCACACCAAATAAGTAAACATGTAGAGGAGGGAGATGTACAGGCAGCCAGGGAAGCAGCTTAGCTGTAAAATATCAGTAAGCTAGTAGCAAGGAGATGCAATGCAGAATGAATGAATTGGCTGGGCACTGAGTAAAACAGTAAATTAGGAATTATGGTAAAAGGGAATAAATATCAGTTTTGGTAAAAGAAAGTGCCTCGACCGTTAACATGGAGGAAAGCCATTATCGTACCGATCCACAAGAAAGGTGATAACCGGGACTGCAAGAACTACCGTGGCATCAGCCTCCTTTCCATCATCGGAAAGGTCTTTATGAAGATCATCCAGTCAAGACTGCAAAAACATCGCGAGCAAACCAGTCGAGAAGAGCAGGCAGGATTTAGACCCGGGCGAGGATGCTGTGATCAAATCTTTGCCATTCGTCAGCTGATGGAGGAGAGGATCCGGTGTGGACAGCGAACCGTCATTGTTTTCATTGACTTTAAGTCTGCTTTCGACTGTGTCCACTGGCCTGCCTTATGGAAACTACTAGAGGTTGAACATGTACCTCGAAAAGTCATCACACTCCTCCAAACTGCATACAACGGTTTAACCAGCCAGGTGCGCATCCAGAATGATTTATCTGAGGAATTTACCATCCAAACTGGAGTCCGCCAAGGGGATGTAGCCTCCCCGTTGCTTTTCAACATCGTGGTCGACGCCATTATGAGGCAAGCATTCAGAAACAGACAGGGCATACAATATGACAAGGATCACTATGTGACTGACCTGATGTTTGCTGATGATAGTGCTATCCTTGCCGGTAACGACACTGAAGCCACGGACATCCTCTACGACATTGCCCGCATTGCCCGGCCATACGGTTTGAAGATCAATGCTGGTAAGACAAAGGCCCTGACAACAGATGGGTCGCAAGCCACCATCTATCTCAAAGGCGTCCAGATCGAGCAAGTGCAGGACTTTAAATACCTTGGGTCGCTGGTCCAGGAGAAGAAAGTTGCATCCACCATGGAAATCCACAGCAGAATTGGACAGGCGGCCACTGCGTTCGCCTCGCTCAAATGGTGTCTGTGGAAGAGGACCAACATTTCCACAAAGACTAAAATCCGACTCTTCCGGACTTTGATCCTGCCCATTCTTCTTTACGGATCGGAAACATGGATTTGTCTCAAGTTAGATTTGAACAAACTTGAGGTATTCCAAATGCGATGCCTGCGGCAGATCTTGGGCATCTCTCTTCGCGACCGCATCACTAATGATACCATCCGCGCCAGATGCCAACAGCAACCAACCATTGCCGACCAAATCCAGAAGCGAAGGCTCAGATGGTTTAGCCACGTATGTAGAATGGGCACGAACACAATACCATCCACACTCCTTTGGAGACAACGACCCACCCAATGGAGCATCCAACGGACCGCGCCTAGGAAAACGTGGGCCAAGCAAGTGGAAGATGACTTGAAGAGCCGACGTCTCGACCTTAACCAGGCCAGGACTGAAGCCATGGATCGTAAGGTATGGAAGAACATCACAGAGCAAGTCCGAAACCCTGCGGCACCTACAGCAGCATACTGGTTGCGTGGCCAACCGCCTCCCCCAGCTGCCAGCTAAGGACCAAAGAAGAAGAAGAAGAAAAGAAAGCGTGACCCCAGCATGGCCAAGTACAACTTACAGTTGTAACTAGCCAAAAGAATACAAAGTTAATAATAATTTACATTACTTTATATATACTAATAAACATTTACTAACACCACAAACACTATCACTGCATTCTCCCATGGCCTGCAAAAAACTTGTGGCTAGACCTTCAGCACATACTGAAGAATAACAGTAAGCTTAGGTGCCCAGAGGGTGCAGTGCAGAAAGCAAGAGTCGAATAAATCAGATGAAAGCCAGAAGAATGAATGAGAGTGTGTGGGTGAGAAAAAGAACACAAACCATAAATGTTAAGTACACGCTATTTAAATTTTTATCACACACAATTGCATCCCACCCCCTGGTGTGTGAGAAAAAAGATTAACGAGTAAGCAAAAAAAAAAATAAAATAAAATAAATAAATATATATATATATATAGTAAACCCCCACTATTTGCAGGGGTTACGTTCTTGAGCAATGGTGCAGATAGTAATAAAAGGGTTCCGTTCCAAAATATGAAATATATAAGAAAAACTAGTCTAAAATTTTGTCTATTTATGTATTATATGATGTTTAGCAATGCAGTGATGACAGGAAAGGTTAAATGCCTTTGTACTCAACTCTTTAGTAAAATGTGTTGTTAATTTTTTTGCATCCAGTGTTCTCTGTCAGTGTGTATCCATTTCTTGAATTCAATATCTTCTGGTTCATTGTTTTCAAAAAATATTCTCTAGAAACTTTTTTAATTCAACTATTCCTGGACATTTTTCACACTGATGAAGCATACAATCTTTTGACTCCAAATCACAGACTGTTTTACCAATGAGAACCTTGTAATCACATTCAACAGGACTTGCTGCTAGCATTAACTTGACATTTTGGTGGATTGTGAATAAACATACAGAATGTATTCCTAGTGCACCAACTGTGACACACCACTTGGTTCGAAGTTCACAAAATTTAGAAAATCCAATGTCAGATCCATTTCTATCTCGATAAGTTATAAACATTTCCTTCAAGTTGCTGAGTAGTAGTCGCTTTTGCATTTTTATTCCATCTGCATTTCTAATGGAAATGTAATCTATCTTTCCAGGGCATATCTGACTAAATTCATCATCTTCAAAAAATTCCATCACATTTTGTTTTACTTCCTCAGAAAGTTTTTTTTCCTTGCTTTTTCCAGGTGTGGCCATGATTCCTTCTTCTGCTTTAAGTTTTCTAGTTTTCTTGACCATTCCTTCTGAGACACTAAACACTTCCATTGTTTTCTTCATGGATGGTTGGTTGGTTGTTTTGGTTTTATTGGCGCATCAGCTACTAAGGCTATAATGCGAGTTTGAGCACGAGAGTTTCCTGTGCGGACGTGCCTTTCTGCCGCTACTGGAACAGAGAAGTTTTTTCTGATTTATATTCTGCTTTATTAGTTTAAATTGACATATTAACTTATTTCTAGAGTAGCTTTATATTCCTATTTACGGTACTTAAAGTTAAAGTAACTTAGATAGAGATTTGTAGGTATTACTTAGTATCGGAAAGGGTATCAAATACACAAGTTTACCGTTCATAGACAGCCGCCATAGTTACGTGAAAATTAATCAGTAAATCTATTAATCTTGTCGAACTTCATTGGCAATTAAATTGTTCTTTTAACTATATATATATAACGACTTAGAGTACAAATGTAACAAATAATTAATACATACTTGATACTCGTTCGTGAATTCCCGCCATTTTTACACGATAGCATAAGCTTAGTGTAGTATAGTGCATAATATAATATTGTCAATTATTCAGTAAATCTATTAATCTTGATAAACTTTATTGTCAATTAAATTGTATTTTTAACTCTATAAATATATATAACGACTTAATCGTAACAAATAATTAATACATAACTATAGTGGTACACGTGATACGGAAGTTGTATAAAGGGAACACTAGATACCGAAAAAAAAAAAAAAAAAAAAAACAATATATATATCCATATATATATATATATATATATATATATATATAATATAACTTAAGGATTTAATTTTTGTTTTAAATTTTATTGAATTACATTGGAATCATGACTCTAACCAGAGCAGCAAAGCAAAAGGCTCAAGCTAATGGGAGTGCTGTGGTTCAGGGGAGAACTGAGGGGGCCAGTTGCCCTCTGAATCACAGTCTATTAAAATGCACTGTTTGCTTGATGTTTGCGGAGCAGTTGGGTACGGGACATGATACTGCCAAGGGGGATGTCTTTGTGTGTGCACGATGTAAGGAGTGCAAGGAAATCAGGCGACAACTCAGCGTTGTTATGGGCCTTTATGAGAGCTTGAAGGACAGGGTGGATGCCCTCGAAGGAAATAAATTGAGGGGCCCATCAAGCTCTCAGCTGCCCACATCAACGCCAGAGCTTGCACTTGGTCATCAGGCAACACAGAAGCAGCCCCCTAGGCAGAATGCGCTGGTCCCACAGGAACTAGTAGTTGTTGGTGACTCTATTGTCAGGGAAACGGGGAACATGCTTTGTAAAAAGGATAGGTGGAATAGGACCAGGGTATGTCTGCCAGGGGCAAAGGTTGATGACATTGTAGAGCGGATATCATCTTTTAAGGGCACAAAAGGTGATATAGTTGTACACGTTGGCACGAATGATATTAAGAGTAGGAGACCGGCGGAATTACTTAGCAAGTACAGGTCACTGCTGAAAAAAAGCCGTGAATTAGGGTTGAACTTGAAAGTGTCTGCAATTCTGCCCAGACACGATAGGAGGGAGTATATGATGAGAGCCTTGTCGATCAATTCGGCCCTGGAGGGATTGTGCAAGGCTCAAGGGGTAGAATTTTTTTCAGCCTGGACTGTACTTGTTAACAGGAGAGATTGCTTCTACAGGGATGGGATACACTTAAATAGAAAGGGTGCAAGAATTTTTGCTGATGCTGTCGAGGCAGTGTTAGGTGGGTCGGAAAACTGCTAGTTGGGGGGGATACAAGGACTAATAGATTAACAGTAGCCACTGGCAGAGGTGGAAGTGATTCTTGCACTGCTTCTATTGAAATGAGCAGAAGTCTGAAAAACAAGATGCAGGATATTTCAGCGACTGCTGGTAGTCATTGCATTACAAGTAAACACATGGGTTGTGTTAGGGTAGCTAAGAATAGAAACAGGTGCATGTATCCTGCGTGTACACCAATGCTAGGAGTTTGGTAAATAAATTTGATGAATTTGAGGTATTGCTCAAAACATCAAAGGCAGATATTGTTGGGATATCAGAGACGTGGTGTCACACAGATATAAGTAATGCGGAACTGGAATTTGGGGAATACAATGTGTATAGAAAGGATAGACAGGACAGGAGGGGAGGAGGGGTTATGCTATTAATTAAGAAACACAAAGTCCAAGGAAGTGAAGCCAGTCGACATCGATGGACAGGGCAGTGCCGAATCAGTTTGGTGTGACATAAGCATAGGGAAATCAAAATTGAGAGTAGGAGTGTGCTATAGGCCTAATGACTCTGATGAGTATAATAAGATATTGTACAGGGAAATAGAGTGGGCCAGTAAATCAGAGAGTCTTATAATGGGGGATTTTAATTTCCCAGATATTGACTGGAATTTGTGGGTTGGTCACTCGCACACTAGCAAGGCTTTTGTGGATTTATTGGTTGATTGTTTTCTACACCAGCATGTTCGTGAGGCAACAAGAGGGAGCAATACTCTTGATCTGATTATCAGTAGTGACTCTTCATGCATTAAGAACCTGCAGATAAATGAACCACTAGGTGGCAGTGATCACAGAGTGTTGAAGTGGGATTTACTCAAGGAGGTAACTACCATCAGAGGTAAAGGGAAGGGTTTTTGTTTTCGTAAAGGCGACTATGATGGTCTGAGACAGTATTTAAATTCTATACAGTGGGACCAACTGATGATGTTACCAACAGCAAACTCAAAATGGGAAGCATTCAAGGAACTAATCTTGGAGGCTACCAGGCTTTACATACCAACTAAGAAATATTGTTCAAGGTTTAGGCCTAAATGGTTGTCAGATGAACTAATGAGACATGTGGCAGAGAAGAAAAATGCATGGGATACATATAAATTAATGGGTGACATGGAAGCCTATGATAGATATAAGTTGGTCTGTAACCAAGTCACAAAGGAGATTAGGCAGGCAAAGGCAGACTACGAAAAATCCTTGGCAAAGGATGCAAAGAAAAACAGAAAAGAGTTCTTTACATACTTGAACTCGAGAAGGAATGGGATGAATCAGATTGGTCCACTGGATATTGATGGTTCAACAGTTGAGGATCCTGCTCAGGTGGCTAACAATCTAAACGAGTATTTTGCATCTACATTCACGCATGAGGAGTTATTCAGGAAGGAGAATGATATAGGTAAAGTAAACATTGGCAGTGAGCTGGATGATTTTGTAATAACTGAGAGGAAAGTGGAGGAGAGATTGTTGAGGATAAACATAAAAAAGGCACCTGGGGTGGATGGGATCTATCCAGTTATATTAAAGGAGGCAGCAAAGGAAGTATGCAAACCCCTAGCCATAATTATGAGAGCTTCTTTGGACTCAGGGGAGGTACCCATAGACTGGAGATGTGCAAATGTAACCCCAATTCACAAAGGAGGATCAAAGGCTGACACAAGTAATTATAGACCTGTTAGTTTAACTTCTGTTCCAGGTAAATTAATGGAGGCACTGGTTAAAGAAGCACTGCAGGATCATCTAGACAAGAATTCAGTTATAGCTCAGACGCAGCATGGTTTTGTTAAGGGCAGGTCTTGCCTGACCAATTTGATTGGATACTATGATGTAGTCACAAAAGAACTGGATGCAGGGAATAACTTTGATATTATATATTTGGATCTTAGAAAGGCTTTTGATACTGTTGCACATGGAAGACTGCTGCACAAATTGGAGCAGTGTGGCATTGGAGGCAAATTGCTGCTATGGATAAGGGGATGGTTGAGTGGCAGAAGACAGAGAGTGGTAATCAATGGACACTGCTCAACGTGGACTAATGTTATTAGTGGAGTTCCTCAAGGTTCAGTGTTGGGTCCGTTGTTGTTTTCGGTGTTTATGAATGATATTGATGATGGGATATCAAGTTTAATGTCCAAGTTTGCAGATGATACAAAGGTTGGCAGGGTCGTCAAGGACACTACTGACGCTATGCTGCTGCAACAGGATCTGGAAAGGTTGAACAGATGGGCTGAGAGGTGGCAAATGAAGTTTAACATTGACAAATGTAAAGTACTGCATATGGGAAACAGTAACCCCAGAGCAACGTATCAACTCTGCGGTACCACACTGACAGTGGTGGAGAATGAAAAGGACCTGGGGGTAATTGTGCAGGGAGATATGAAGTTCTCTGAGCAGTGCAGACGAGCTGCAAGAGTAGCTCATGGTGTCTTGTCAATGATATACAGGAATTTTTCTAGCAGGGATAAGGAGGTGATTATTCCCTTGTATAAGGCAATGGTTAGGCCACATCTTGAGTACTGTATACAGGTCTGGAGGCCTCATTTCAAGAAGGATGTAGAGCTGCTGGAACGGGTACAGAGAAGGGCAACAAGATTAGTAAATGGAACAAAGGGTTGCTCTTACGAAGAAAGGCTTAAGTTTTGCAAATTACAGAGTCTGGAGACTAGGCACCGGCGAGGTGATCTGATAGAGGTGTATAAGGCCTTGAATGGTTTGAGCATGCTCAATGCCAATGGGATTCTTCATCTTTCTCAGAATAATCACCTCAGAGGGCATAAATTCAAATTGAGGAAGGACGGATGTCGGATAGATGTGCGGAAATTTGCCTTTGGCCAGCGGGTGGTTGGTTGGTGGAACCGACTTCCATCACTTGTTGTTGAAGTTGATAGCCTAAACAAATTTAAAGCTCAACTGGACAGGTATTTCGAACGAACGGAGGGGTGAAATGGGAGAGGGTTTTTTTTTTTTTGGGCTGATGCTGAATAAGCTTGCTTTCTTGCATCGTATGCCTCTACTAATGCTAATGCTAATGCGCCAAGACCAGGTCATTTATAAAAACATTTTTAAACTTTCAGTGACCTAATTAGTTAGGTCACTATGTCAAAATGTATAACAAATATATAAAAGAAAAATGGAAAAATTTTATATATGAGTAAAAATATTTATTGATTTTAAAAAGCTAAAAACAGCAGACACATTGTCATTGTCAGACAAAATCTGACTGAGTGTATATGGCTCAGTCAGATGGTTAAAAGCGGTAAGACGGATATGGCTAAAATCTGAACATTCAGCTAAAATGTGTCTAATTGATAAAACTGTGCCACAAGACTCACACATAGGAGGGTCATCAGCCCTCAGCAAAAAACGAATGTGTCAAATGACTATGTCCTATGCGGGTCCGGGCAAGAACAACTTCCTCCTTACGATTCCTGCGCAGACTAGACTGCCACGGTTCAATTACAGGCTTTATTTGATATAATTTATTCGCAGTCTGTCTATTCCACGAATCCTGCCATTGGGAATGTATTTTCTCGTGTATTATTTGCCTGTAGTCTGTATAGGGGACTAACAGGCAGAGATTATTATTGGGAATTGCTGATTTGGCTGCGGCGTCAGCCAAATCATTTCCCCTAATCCCAATGTGGCTCGGAATCCAGCAGAAGCGGATGTCATATTCGCGTTCATGGAGAACGTGAATCTTCTGCTGAATGCTAGACAGAACTGGATGAGGATTACATCTCACAGAGATTAAAGCCTGTAGCATACTAAGAGAGTCGGTATATAAAATGAACCGTTGATATTGGCATTCACTAATGTGATCCAAGGCTAACTCTACAGCGTGCAGCTCTGCAGTAAATATGCTGCATTCAGAGGGAATCTGCTCTGATATAGTCCTGTCTGTAAAGACAGCAGCAGATCCCACATATGATTCTGACTTCGAACCGTCTGTGTAGATTGGCGCGAAGTCGGAATATTCAGTTCGGTGTGCTGAATGAAGCTGCAGGTAGACACATGATGGAGTATCCGACTTTGCCCAGATTCTAAGCGACAAGTCGCATGCCGGGATACGAGCATGCCAGGGTGGAAAGGGTTGGTTTGATGTTTGGGCAACCTTGTCTACCTTTATATTAAGTTCATTGAGTAGCCGTTGGAGACGAATACCAAAAGGACGATTGGCAGTCTTACGGGTATTGTACAAGTTTTTCCATCGTGGCTCAAAAACGAAGGGCCACGTAGGGTGGTCTGGCAGGGATTTCAGTTTTAAAGCGTACTTTAGAGACAACTGCTTACGTCGAAGCGATAACGGTGGTTCGTTTGCTTCGACGTATAAGCTCTGGACAGGAGATGTTCGAAATGCTCCAGTAGCGATGCGTATAGCCTGATGATGGACGGGGTCCAGCCACCGCAGGACACTGTCTCGGGCTGAGGAATATACCTGGGACCCATAATCTAGTTTGGATCGCACAAGTGCACGGTAAAGCCGAAGAATGGTGCATCGGTCTGCTCCCCAAGATGTAGAGGAGAGCGAGCGGAGAATATTAAGCCCACGTGTGCACTTTGTGCGGAGTTGACGAATGTGATCCAAAAAAGTTAGTTTTTTATCGAATATGAGTCCCAAGAATTTTGTGTTTGCTGCTACTGAAATAGCATTTTGTCCGAGCCTTAATTCGGGTTCAGGATGAAGATTACGCTTGCGACAAAAGTGTACGCAAACGGTCTTCTCCGGCGAGAACCTGAAGCCATTTGCAAGTGCCCAGGAATTCAGACTATCAATGGCTTTCTGCAGTTGTCTTTGAATAACCCTCATGTTGCACGACTGGCAAAAAATGCTAAAGTCATCAACATAGAGGGCACTGTTTACAGTTGGAGGAAGTTGTTCTGTGATGGAATTTATTTTTATGGCAAAAAGCGTGACACTTAATACTGATCCTTGTGGTACTCCCTCCTCTTGGTTAAAGGAGCGAGAGAGTGAGGATCGCACACGAACTTGGAACGATCGTTTGGCGAGAAAGTTTTGAATAAAAAAGGGGAGATGCCCTCTAAGGCCTAGGTTATGTAAATCTTTTAAAATGCCAAATCTCCAAGTTGTGTCATACGCTTTTTCCAAGTCAAAGAACACCGACACCAAGTGTTCGCGTTTTAGGAAAGCATCCCGGATGGATGCTTCCATTCTAATAAGATGGTCCAAAGTGGACCGGTTTCTTCGGAAGCCGCACTGGATGTTGGAGAGAAGGTCATTTGTTTCTAGATACCAAATTAAACGAGAATTAACCATTCTCTCCAGGATTTTGCACAGACAGCTAGTCAGAGCAATAGGACGATAATTGGTGGTGACTTTTGGATCCTTTCCTGGCTTAGGAAAGGCAAGAACGATAGCCTTTCGCCAGGAGTCCGGAAACTGCCCTTCAGTAAAGATTCTGTTATACAGAAGGAGCAGACAAACCATAGATTTTGATGAAAGATGTTTAATCATGTCATAATGGATGCCATCTGGTCCAACGGCACTTGCTTTGGAAAGAGCGAGGGCCCTTTTCAGTTCCAGAATAGTGAAATCCCCATTGTAGGGATAAATGCTCTTAGATTTAAAGCTAAGTGCCTGTTTTTCGACTTTATATTTCAGGACCAGAAACTCTGGGGAATACGAAGATGTTGCAGAGATCTTGGAGAATGTTTCCCCAAGAGAATTAGCTATTGCAGTTGGATCTGCAATAGCGCATCCATTATAATCTAGGATTGAAGAAGGGTGGGATGTATATTTTCCCTTCATTTTCCGGATTTTATCCCAGACTACCTTAGAGTTGGTAGACTTGTTAATAGATGATGTAAAACGGATCCACGATTCCTTTTGACTCTGACGACGGATGTAGCGTGCTTTGGCTCGTGCACGTTTGAAGGCTATAAGGTTGTTCGTGGTAGGATATCGGCGAAATATCCCCCACGCTTTGTTTTGAGCCTTTTTTGCTGCTGTGCATTGTGAATTCCACCAAGGTTTAGGAAATGGTGGAAACCGGGCTGATGTTTTTGGGACAGCATTAGCAGCTGCTTGGACAATATTTTCTGTGATGTACTTAACTGCATCATTGATAGGCTCTTGACTGACCGTACTAGGATCAAAGTTTGCCTGGTGTTGGAAGGCAGTCCAGTCAGCCTGATCAATCTTCCACCGTGGTAACCTGAAGGGAAGACATGGTCTCCCACTGTGTAGCAAGGTTATCACGGGGAAGTGATCACTACCGTATGGATTCTCCTCCACTTCCCAGGTGAGTGAAGGGAGTAGAGAAGGGGAGCAGATAGAGAGATCAATGGCAGAAAAAGTACGGGTAGGCATGTGGAAAAAGGTGTTTGTTCCAGTATTTAGAAGGCAAAGGTCATTGTCATTGAGCATACGCTCTATGACTCGTTCCCTTCCATTGATGTTAGCACTACCCCACAGGGTGTTATGTCCATTAAAATCCCCAAGAAGTAAGAAAGGGGGAGGCAGCTGCGTTAGAAGATCATCAAGGTCTGCCTGGGAGATGTCAG
Source organism: Mastigoproctus giganteus (assembly GCF_048544385.1). NCBI lineage: Eukaryota > Metazoa > Arthropoda > Arachnida > Uropygi > Thelyphonidae > Mastigoproctus > Mastigoproctus giganteus. Next base: position 2,125,559 of record NC_143579.1, read on the forward strand.
TCCCAGGTGGCAAATAAATAGAGCATACAGTTAATAAGAATCCCACTGAAAGGCGAATTGCAACAGCCTCTATGCTGGTTGTAATTAGCAAGGGCTGCACTGGGGTCTGGTTACCCACAAGGATAGCCACTCCCCCATGTACAGGGCCATCCGCAATTCTATCCTTTCGAAAAAATGTGATGTTGTGCATGGTGGGATCATTATTTGCCTTTATATATGTCTCCTGCAAGCAAAAGCAAACTGGCTCGTGCTTTTGCAGGAGGGCCTTGATGTCATCTATATTTCGCCGGAATCCACGACAATTCCATTGTAGGAATTTAGCCATTATTTTGGCTTGGTGGGTCCATCAGGCGGCTTCCGAGGTGCTGAGGGCTTACTTTTGTCAGTCTTGGATTTATCTTTTTTGGGGAAGAATGGACGCTGTCCCGTGTCCATTTCCTCCTCCGCAAAGAGTTCCAAGACCGACTCTTCGGGTACCTCCTTCTGCTCGACATCCATCTTTTCTTGGGTATTAGGGGAGGATTCCCCTTTCTTATTCTTTTCTTTCATGACTACCTTTGTAATTTGTGGGGCATTAGGAGGTACCGATATAGGAGTGGCAGCTGATTGGTCCTTTTGTACAGGTTTTTGAGAACTTAATAGATACCGCGCGATGGGAGTGAAAGACTCCTTTGGAGGAATGGTCATGTCCGTCTGAGTTCCGACGGAACATCTCCCTGCTACCTTCTGGGCGTAGGTAGGTTTGTTGATATTCAGGGGTTTGACCGATTTCCTTGCCTCCTGGTATGATATGTTAAGCTCTGCCTTCAGCCGTTGAATCTCTTTTTCTTCTTTCCACCTCTGGCATGCTCGTGAGTAGGCCGGGTGTTCGCCTTCACAGTTAATGCAGGTGGGTTTTGCGGCTGAACATGCTGTTGTTTCGTGGTCCTTTGCACCGCATCGAGCGCATGCAAGGACTCCACGGCAGGCCATTTGAGAATGTCCATACTTCTGGCATTTAAAACACCGTAAAGGGTTCGGAACGTATGGACGCACTGAACAGTTGATGTATCCAGCTTTAATCTCATCAGGAGGTTTAGGAGTGTTAAAAGTCAGGATAACGCTCCTGGTTTTAACAATTTTTCCATCCCTTCGCGCAGTGATTCTCTTTATTGCAATGACTCCCTGTGGTTTTAATTCGGAGCAGATTTCCTCCTCGGTTACGTCGAGAAGGTCCCACTCCGAAATGACACCTCTCGATGAATTGAGTGTTCTGTGTGGTGTCACTGTTATAGGGATTCCTCCGATTGATGTTGTTCGGAGTAGATGTTCAGATTGCTGGTCATTTTTAGTTTCAATTAAGAGGTCTCCAGAACGAAGCCTCTTAACTGATTTGGGTGAACCTGCTAACCCGTCTAACCCTTTTTGTATAAAAAAGGGCGACATTTTACCAATTGGTGTCTCATTGGTAGAATGCATAATTAGGAACCTTGGGACTGGCCCTGATGGTACTTCGGTTCTCTGCCTCTTTGTAGCAATAATGCTATCTGCCTCTCCGTCATTATTTTCAGATAGGGACCGGGTTGGGGCCCCTGAAGGAATACGTTTATCAGGATTCATGAAGGTTTTTAAATTGTTCAGTGCCCGGGCTCCCCACCCACCACGGAGCCCAAAGGAACGCCCACTACCCGGCATGCAATAAATGCGCTCGGGAGTGGGACGCCAGGGCTACCCAGACACTATACCCGCACCGCCGCCAGCCTGAATCCTGTCCCTCGGACCATGAGGGTAGGGGCGTGGCATTGTCACGGTTGACCCTCGCAGGCGAGCCTACTAGCCGATTGATCCTAGCCGGGCCTTCCAGGACCACCCGTCTTGTCGAAGCAGGGGCCAAAGTGGTGTATTGAAGCTGGGCCCCTCAACCACCAGGATCCCCCTTTCCGAATTTCCACGGGTTGCAGCGCGCGGCAAACACGCCGGATTCCATTGATGTAAGCCTGGAACCTGGGCTGTGGGCGTTGGATCCCAGTGATGCTAGTCTGGAAGTCCAGCAGCGTCACTGGGAGGTCCCCTCACCACGTACAGGTGCCCACGTCGAGGGGTTTCTTCATGGACCAACTGACTGAAGATAGTGTTAATATTTGAAGTTTTTCTGAATGACTTGATACCATCAACTTTCCTTTCAATTCTTTCAGCAGCTCATTGTAATCTTAGCAGTTTCCACATTGATGACTTGCATTTGGCTCCATGATGTCATTTGGATCCAAGCCACAAATAGATGCAATTTTACTGGCAATTACATCTTTACTTGACTTGCCTTCCTTTTGGCATAGCCTTGTCAGTCTCTCTTAGCCATTGCTCAAATTTCAGAGGAGAAATACCAATAGCCATCAAACTTGTGTTCAAGCTTTCAGTCACATGCATTTTGTCATCATGGTCTCCTCCAGTTGAAACTGATGTTCCTGTTGCTGCTTTTCGGCTGTTAGACTCTTTTCGGCATGATGGGCACAGCTTCTGGCCTGGTTTTATGTCTACCCTTGTTAGGTCCTTCAGATTGTCTGCCATTGACAAATCAATTGGTTGTCAACTTTTTTTCACCATATGATTTTCTTCTGGAAAGAACTGCAACATGAATGCTGCAAAAATTCAGATTTTGTCCAAAGCAAAGCTTCATTATGTAGACAAATTGTGTCTTTTTCACCCAGTTTTAATCCACAACATTTGTGGCAGAGAAGAAAAATGCACGGAATAGATATAAATTAACAGGTTACATGGAAGCCTATGGTAGATATAAACTGGTCTGTAACCAAGTCACAAAGGAGGATAGGCAGGCAAAGGTAGATAACCAGAAATCTTTGGCAAAGGATGCAAAGAAAAACAGCAAAGAGTTCTTTACTTATGTAAACTCTAGATGGGATGAATCACATTGGTCAACTTGATATTGATGGTTCTACTGTTGATGATCCTACTCAGGTAGCTAACAAACTAACTGAATATTTTGCATCGACATTCACCCATGAGGAGTTATTCAGGGAGGGGAATGCCAGAAGTGTTTTAAACTCTGGCAGTAAGCTACATGATCTTGTAATAACTGAGAGTAAAGTGGAGGAGAAATTGTTGTTGAAGATAAACATAAGAAAGGCACCTGGGGTGGGTGGAATCTATCCAGTTATATTAAAGGAGGCAGCAAAGTAAGTAAGCAAACCATTAGACATAATTATGAGAGTTTTCTTGGACACAGGAGAGGTACCCATGGACTGGAGAAGTGCAAATGTGATCCCATCCAAAAGGAGGATCAGAGAGAGACAAAGGAAATTACAGACCTGTTAGTTTAACTTCTGTTTTAGGGGAAATTAATGGAGGCACTGGTTAAGGAAGCATTGCCAGATCATCTAGACAAGACTTCAGTTACAGCTCGAAGACAGCATGGGTTTGTTAAAGGGAAGTTAGACTAACTAATTTGATTGGAAATATATGATGTGGTCACAAAGGAAATGGATGCAAAGAATAATTTTGATATCATATATTTGGATCTTAGAAAGGCTTTTGATACTTTTGCACATGGAAGACTGTTCCACAAATTGGAGCAGTGTGGCATTGGAGGCAAATTGCTGCTATCGATGAAGGGATGGTTGAGTGGGAGAAGATGGAGATTGGTAATCAATGGACACTGCTCATCATTAGCATTAGCATTAGTAGAGGCATTTGATGCAAGAAAGCAAGCTTATGCAGCATCAGCCAAAAAAAAAAAAAATAAATAAATAAAAAAAAAAAAAAAATAACCACTTCACCCCTCTGTTCGTTCGAAATAACTGTCCAGCTCAGCCTTAAATATATTTAGGCTATCAACTTCTACAACAAAGTATGGAAGTCTGTTCCACCAACCAACTACCCGCCGGCTAAAGTCAAACTTTTGCACATCTATCCTACATCTGTCTTTCCTCAGTTTGAATTTATGCCCTCTCGGGAGATTATTCTGAGCAAGAGGAAGAAACCCATCGGCATTGAGCAAGCTCAAACCATTCAAGGATTTATACACCTCAATCAGATCACCAAGCAGGTGCCTAGTCTCCAGACACTGTAATTTGCAAAATGTAAGCCTTTCTTCGTAAGAGCACCCCTTTGTTCCATTCATTAATCTTGTTGCCCTTCTCTGTACTCGTTCCAGCAACTCTACATCCTTCTTGAAATGAGGCCTCCAGACCTATATACAGTACTCTAGGTATGGTCTGACCATTGCCTTATACAAGGGAATAACCACCTCCTTATCCCGGCTAGAAAAATTCCGATATATCATCGACAATACACCATGAGCTACTCTTGCAGCCTCTCTGCACTGTCCAGAAAACTTCATATCTGCCTGCACAACCATCCCCAGGTCCCTTTCATTCTCTACCACTGTCAGTGTAGTAGTACCACAGAGTTGATACACTGCTCTGGGGTTGCTGTTTCCCATATGTAGTACTTTACATTTGTCAACGTTAAACTTCATTTGCCATCTCTCAGCCCATCTGCTCAACCTTTCCAGATCCTGTTGCAGTAGCATAGTCTCAGTAGTGTCCTTGACAACATTGCCAACCTTTGTATCGTCTGCAAACTTGGACATTAAGCTTGATATACCTTCATCAATATCATTTATAAATACAGAAAACAATAATGGACCCAATACTGAACCCTGTGGGACTCCACTAATAATAACATTAGTCCACGATGAGCAGTGTCCATTGATTACCACTCTTTGTCTTCTCCCCTCAAAACCCCTTTATCCATAGCAGCAATTTGCCTCCAATGCCACACTGCTCCAATTTGTGCAGCAGTCTTCCATGTGCAACAGTATCAAAAGCCTTTCTAACATCCAAGTGTATAATATCAAAGTTATTCCCTGCATCCAGTTCTTTTGTGACTGCATCATAGCATCCAATCAAATTGGTCAGGCAAGACTTCCCCTTAACAAAACCATGCTGTGTCTGAGCTATAACTGAAGTCTTGTCTAGATTATCCTGCAATGCTTCTTTAATCAGTGCCTCCATTAATTTTCCAGGAACAGAAGTTAAACTGACAGGTCTATAATTACTTATGTTGCCCTTTGATGCTCCTTTGTGAATTCGGGTCACATTTGCACATTTCCAGTCCATGGGTACTTCCCCTGAGTCCAAGGAAGCTCTCATAATTATGGCTAAGGGTTTGCTTACTTCCTTTAATATAACTGGATAGATCCGATCCACCCCAGGTGCCTTTCTTGTATTTATCTTCAACAATTTCTCCTCCATTTTACTCTCAGTTATTACAAGATTCTCTAGCTTACTGCCAGAGTTGAATACACCTCTGGCATTCCCATCGCTGAATAACTCCTCGTGTGTGAATGTCGATGCAAAATATTCATTCAGTTTGTTAGCTACCTGAGCAGGATCATCAACAGTTGACCCATCGATATCAAGTGGACCAATCTGATTCATCTCCTTCCTTCTACAGTTTACATAGGTAAAGAACTCTTTGCTGTTTTTCTTTGCATCCCTTGCCAAAGATTTCTCATAATCTGCCTTCGCTTGCCTAACCTCCTTTGTAACTTGGTTACAGATCAACTTGTATCTATCATAGGCTTCTGTGTCACGTGTTAATTTGTATGTATCCCATGCATTTTTCTTCTCTGCCATATGTCTCATTAGTTCATCTGACATCCATTTAGGCCTAAACCTCAAACAATATTTCTTAGTTGGTATGTAAAGCCTAGTAGCTTCCAAGGTAAGTTCTTTGAATGCTTCCCATTTTGAATTTGCTGTTGGTAACATCATCAGTTGGTCCCACTGTATAGAATTTAAATACTGTCTCAGTCCATCGTAGTCGCCTTTACGAAAGCAATAACCCTTCCCTTTACCCCTAATGGTAGTTACCTCTTTGAGTAAATCCCACTTCAGCACACTGTGATCACTGCCACCTAGTGGTTCATTTACCTGCAGATTCTTAATGCATGAAGAATCACTACTGATAATCAAGTCAAGAGTATTACTCCCTCTAGTTGCCTCCTGAACATGCTGATGTAGAAAACAATCATCCAATTAATCCAAAAAAGCCTTGCTAGTGTGTGAGTAACCAGCCCCCAAATATCAGTGAATATCTGGGAAATTAAAATCCCCCATTATAAGACTCTCTGATTTACTGGCCCACTCTATTTCCACGTACAGTTTCTTATTATACTCATCAGAGTCAAAAGGCCTATAGCACACTCCTAGTCTCAATTTTGATCTCCCAATGCTTATGTCACACCAAACTGACTCTACACTGCACTGTCCAGCAATGTCATAGACTAATGTTATTAATGGAGTTCCCCAGGGTTCAGTGTTGGGTCCATTGTTGTTTTCTGTATTTATTAATGATATTTATGATGGTATATCAGGCTTAATGGCCAAGTTTGCAGACGATATGAAGGTCGGCAGGGTTGTTAATGACACTAATGACAGTACGCTGCTACGACAGGATCTAGAAGGGTTGAGCGGGTAGGCTGAGAGGTGGCAACTGAATTTTTGACATTGACAAATGTAATGTATTGCGTATAGGAAGCAGCAATCCCAGAGTAATGTATCAACTGTGTATTACTACACTGAAGATGGTAGAGAATGAAAAGGATCTGGGGGTAATTATGCAGTCAGATATGAAGTTTTTTGAGCAGTGAAGGCGGTGGTGCAAGAGTGGTGTCTTGTCAATGATATACAGGAATTTTTCTAGCAGGGACAAGGATGTTATTGTTATTTGGTTTTTAGGAGCATTAGCAACTAAGGCCATATTGCTCCGGGAAAATGCTACTGTGGCATTCCCTGACCTTTCCGCATCACAAGTATTTGGTGGTGACAGGCTCGAACCCTGGTCTAATCAACAAGCGTGTACTACGCACTGCTGCTGCTCCTTCTCACCTGGCTACAGAGGTGCCCGCAATGACAAGGAGGTGATTATCCCCTTGTATAAGGCAATGGTCAGGCCACTCCTTGAGTATTGTATACAGGTCTGGAAGCCTCATTTTAAGAAGGATATAGAACTGCTGGAATGAGTACAGAGAAGAGCAACAAGATTTAGTGAATGGAACAAAGGTTTGCTATTATGAAGAAAGGCTTAATTTTTGAAAATTACAGTGTCTGAAGACTATGCACCTGTGAGGTGAACTGATTGAGTTGCATAAGGCAGATGCTATCGAGGCAGTGTTAGGTGGGTCAGAAAACTGCTAGCTTGGGGGGAGACAAAGACCAATAGATTGACAGTAGCCACTGGCAGAGGTGAAAGAGATTCTTGCACTGCTTCTATTAGAATGAGCAGAAGCCTGAAAATCAAGACGCATGATATTTCAGAGACTGCTGGGAGCCATTGCGGTACAAGTAAACACATGGGTTGTGTTAGGGTAGCTAAGAATAGAAACAGGTGCAGGTATACTTGCGTGTACACCAATGCTAGGAGTTTAGTAAATAAATTTGATGAATTTGAGGTATTGCTCAAAACATCAAAGGCAGATATTGTTGGGATATCAGAGACGAGTTGTCACACAGATATAAGGGATGCAGAACTGCAATTTGGGGAGTACAACGTCTACAGAAAGGATAGACAGGATAGGAAGGGGGGAGGGGTTATGCTATTAGTTAAGAAACACATAAAAACCAAGGAAGTGAAGCCAGTCGACATCGCTGGACAGTGCAGTGTTGAGTCAGTTTGGTGTGACATAAGCATTGGGAGATCAAAATTGAGAGTAGGAGTGTGCTATAGGCCTAATGACTCTGATGAGTATAATAAGGAACTGTACAGGGAAATAGAGTGGGCCAGTAAATTAGAGAGTCTTATAATGGGAGATTTTAATTTCCCAGATACTGACTGGAATTTGGGGGCTGGTTACTCACACACTAGCATGGCTTTTGTAGATTTATTGATGATTGTTTTCTACATCAGCATGTTCGGGAGGCAACTAGAGGGAGTAATACTCTTGATTTGATTATCAGCAGTGATTCTTCATGCATTAAGAATCTGCAGATAAATGAACCACTAGGTGGCAGTGATCACAGTGTGCTGAAGTGGGATTTACTCAAAGAGGTAACTACCATTAGGGGTAAAGGGAAGGGTTACTGCTTCCGTAAAGGCGACTACGATGGACTGAGACAGTATTTAAATTCTATACAGTGGGACCAACTGATGATGTTACCAACAGCAAATTCAAAATGGGAAGCATTCAAAGAACTTATCTTGGAAGCTACTAGACTTTACATACCAACTAAGAAATATTGTTCAAGGTTTAGGCCAAAATGGATGTCAGATGAACTAATGAGGCATATGGCAGAGAAGAAAAATGCATGGGATACTTACAAATTAACACATGACACAGAAGCCTATGATAGATACAAGTTGATATGCAACCAAGTTACAAAGGAGATTAGGCAGGCGAAGGCAGATTACGAGAAATCCTTGGCAAGGGATGGAAAGAAAAACAGCAAAGAGTTCTTTACTTATGTAAACTCTAGAAGGAAGGGGATGAATCAGATTGGTCCACTTGATATTGATGGGTCAACTGTTGATGATCCTGCTCAGGTAGCTAACAAACTAAATGAATATTTTGCATCGACATTCACACATGAGGAGTTATTCAGCAAGGGGAATGCCAGAAGTGTATTCAACTCTAGCAGTAAGCTAGAGAATCTTGAAATAACTGGGAGTAAAGTGGAGGAGAAACTGTTGAAGATAAACACAAGAAAGGCACCCGGGGTGGATGGGATCTATCCAGTTATATTAAAGGAGGCAGCAAAGGAAGTAAGCAAACCCTTATCCATAGTTATGAGAGCTTAATTGGACTCAGGGGAGGTACCCATGGACTGGAAATGTGCAAATGTGACCCCAATTAACAAAGGAGGATCAAAGGCTGACACAAGTAATTATAGACCTGTGAGCTTAACTTCTGTTCCAGGAAAATTAATGGAGGCATTGGTTAAAGAAGCACTGCAGGATCATTTAGACAAGACTTCAGTTATAGCTCAGACACAGCATGGTTTTGTTAAGGGGAAGTCTTGCCTGACCAACTTGATTGGATACTATGATGCAGTCACAAAAGAACTGGATGCAGGGAATAACTTTGATATTATATACTTGGATCTTAGAAAGGCTTTTGATACTGTTGCCCATGGAGGCAAATTGCTGCTATGGATAAAGGGGTGGTTGAGGGGGAGAAGACAGAGAGTGGTAATCAATGGACACTGCTCATCGTGGACTAATGTTATTAGTGGAGTCCCTCAGGGCTCAGCGTTGGGTCCATTATTGTTTTCTGTATTTATAAATGATATTGATGATGGTATATCAAGCTTAATGTCCAAGTTTGCAGATGATACAAAGGTTGGCAGGGTTGTCAAGGACACTACTGACACTATGCTGCTGCAACAGGATCTGGAAAGGTTGAGCAGATGGGCTGAGAGGTGGCAAATGAAGTTTAACATTGACAAATGTAAAGTACTACATATGGGAAACAGCAACCCCAGAGCAACGTATCAACTCTGTGGTACTACACTGACAGTGGTAGAGAATGAAAGGGACCTGGGGGGTGGTTGTGGAGGCAGATATGAAGTTCTCTGAGCAGTGCAGACGGGCTGCAAGAGTAGCTCATGGTGTATTGTCAATGATATACAGGAATTTTTCCAGCAGGGATAAGGAGGTGATTATTCCATTGTATAAGGCAATGGTCAGGCCACACCTAGAGTACTGTATACAGGTCTGGAGGCCTCATTTCAAGAAGGATGTAGAGCTGCTGGAACGAGTACAGAGAAGGGCAACAAGATTAGTGAATGGAACAAAGGGGTGCTCTTACGAAGAAAGGCTTAAGTTTTGCAAATTACAGTGTCTGGAGACTAGGCACCAGCGAGGTGATCTGATAGAGGTGTATAAAGCCTTGAATGGTTTAAGCATGTTCAATGCTGATGGGATTCTTCCTCTAGCTCAGAAAAATCACCTGAGAGGGCATAAATTCAAATTGAGGGAAGACAGATGTAGGATAGACGTGCGGAAATTTGCCTTTAGCCAGCGGGTGGTTGGTTGGTGGAACAGACTTCCATCCCTTTTGGTGGAGGTTGATAGCCTAAATAAGTTTAAGGCTCAGCTGGACAGGTATTTTGAACGAACAGAAGGGTGAATTGGAAGTGGGTTTTTTTTTTTTTTTTTTGGCTGATGCTGCATAAGCTTGCTTTCTTGCATCAAATGCCTCTACTAATGCTAATGCTAATGCTAATAATAAAATGGGCGCAGTGGCCCAGTGGTTACGACACTGGACTACCAAGCCTGATGAACGGAAAGCGGTTCCATCACGCTGGGAGACTGGTATAATAATAGTAATAAATTAAAATAATAATAATAAATAAATTAACAGTAATAAAAATTAATAAAATAAACACAGTGAAAGTTAAGCACAAGGGACCCACCTACCACAAGGTCGGAGTGGCGGCTAAGGCAGATTGTGTACCATCTGGCATCACTCGTGAGAACTACCACTGGACATAAGCCGAAACTAAACAGGTCCACCTCCATAGATGGATGATGTCGCAGAGAAATATTAATCATATTGCATTGAGTGTGGCACAGAATAAAGTCACTCGTGTTTAGGCCTTAGGCATAGGGGTCAGTTCGAAAAATCAGAGACGGTCTCCCAAGGAAGACAGTTCGGCGAGTGGAGCTGCCCCCCCCCCCCCCCCCCCCGTATGGCTACCACAAGAGAACAGCAAGACCATCCAACCCCACCAACTGGAAGTGCTTCCTGCACAACTGCGCTAGTGACCACCCAGGAAAGGAGAAAACACCAACGCATGAAGTGGAGCATCAAAATGAATATGTATATCATGCAAGCATACTACGAAATAACTAAGCTGGAGCCCGATATGACAACTTACAGGGCGAGACTACATACCAAGTGGCTGGAATGATTCCTGGATATTCAGATCACCCAACTGCGAATAGCGGACCAGAGAAGGTCCATCGTCACAAAGAACCTGATAGCTCCTGCAATCTTGGAAAAAATCAAGAAGGATGCGAGCGATCAACTATAAAGGATAAGAATATGGAACCAGAGGATAAAGAGCAAGAAGAAATATAACCCACAGCAGCTGAAGTGGAAACAGATGAAGTCATGATATTCGGAATAGAAGACGAGTGGAAGAAGGCCCTAACAGAATTCAAAGGAATGGACTCCAACAAAGGCTCACGTGATACCAAAGCAGAGGCCGAACAGAACATTGTGGAGAGTCACAGACCACCTGAATTGGCACATAATACTACATTACCTCGACAGCAATGGTGCAACACTGGAGGCCATCCACCCAGCCATATTGTGCTGTGGTAGCAGCCACGAAGATTAATGGAAGAAAAGCGAGAGACCAGCAGCAGAAGATAGAAGAATTATGAGTCAAGATAGGCCAATTGACCCAGTATCAAAGAGGCAATAGGAGTAAGAAATTAATTGGAAAAGGGAAGAGCGTCCTCAAGAGAGACAGTGTCCCCAGCAGTGGTTTTCAATCTTCTTTTAATAACGACAACTGTAAGTAATTTATTTTATTTTGCAACATCCCTACTCAATTTTCTGCCTATTAGATCCGATTCTCTCTCTCTCTGCATATATATATATATATATATATATATATACGATAGTTATTACAATAATATAATTATAAAAATTACATTTCATAATACAAATTATATTTATTCAGTATATAATAATTTTATTCTTTATTTAGAGGCACTAAGCAAACATCAATTATAGATCACCACAAAATTAAAAAGATACTGTATACCCTTTTTATAATGAAATAAACATATAAATTTAAGTTTAGTAACTTAAACCCAAATTACGTGGCACCCCTGGAATGTTGTTGTGACACCCTAAGGTGCCGCCACACCCTGGTTGAAAACCACTGATCCACAGCAAACATGAGACAAATAGGAGAGTACGTGGACATATTGAAGCAGAACCTCCTTGCACTCAGCAAGAGACTATGCCGATACAAAGAGAGCTCCCAGAGGAAAATAAACAAACGAATCTTCGATGAGGACCAAAGAGGCTTCTACAGGAATCTCGGAGCAGACGGGAAAGAAGGGAACAGACAACCCGAGAAGAAGAAGAGAATTGAGGAATTCTGGGGAAACATATGAAGCAGGGAAGTAAGACATAACAGCCATGCCACCTGGATAAAATTAGAATGCAAGAAAACCAAAGATATACAAGAAATGAGAGGGTGGGAAATTTGGGAAGAAGAAGTAAAACAGATGATTAAGAACTCTCATAACTGACGAACTCATGGAACAGATAACGTCCGCAACTACTGGTACAAGAAACTGACTTGCACACACACACAAGCAACTGGCAGAGCAGTTCACCCGAATGATAATGCACCCAGAAATAATCCCGAAGTTTCTCACTCAAGGAATCGCATATCTGAAACCTAAAGACGAAGATACAAGAAACCAAGTGAAATATAGGCCAATCACCTGCCTCCCAAGAGTGTACAAGATTCTAACCAGCTGCATAAGCAGGAAGATATCAATCCACTTGGAGAGCGAGAACATCACGTCCAAACAGCAGAAAGGATGCAAGGAGCAATTAACCATAGATGCCGCAGTTATGGAGCAAGCCTACAAGAAGTACAGCAATATGTACACAGCCTACATCGATTACCATAAGGCCTTTGACTCTGTGCCTCATAGCTGGCTAATAGAGGAGCTGAACCTCTACAAAGTCAATCCAATAACAACAAACTTCCTAGGAGAAATGATGGCGAAATGGAGTACCACCATTAAGGTCGAAAACATCACAACCAGGCCAATACCCATCAGGAGAGGAATCTTTCAGGGAGGAGATGCCCTGAGCCCATTGTGGTTTTGTCTAGCCCTTAACCCATTATCTACCATGCTCAACAGTAGCAAGTATGGATATAACCTTAAAGAAGGAAGGAAGAACCTGTACACCCTCATCCACCTGATGTACATGGATGACATCAAGCTCTACGCGGGAACCGAGAAGCACCTTCAGCAACTACTCCAGATCACCGAAGAATTCAGCAATGATATTAGGATGGAATTTCGTCTAGACAAGTGCAAGAATGTGCTTGTCACATTGTGTCAGGGAAAATTAGTCAACAAAAACTACCAGCTTCAGAGTGGAAAAGAGATCGAAGCCATGGCAGAGGGAGAGACCTACAAATACTTGGGGGTGATGCAGGCTCAGCAGTTACAGCACAAGGAAATTAAGGTCTGACCAAAAAATACCATCAGAGACTCAGAAGCCTGCTGAAAGCAAAGCTGAACAGAGGGAACACAGTCAAAGCCATAAACACCTATGCAGTCCCAGTGCTAACATACTCCTTCGAAGTCATAGATTGGACTAACACCAAGCTGGAGGATATCATGAGAAAGATGAGGACAATAATGACCAAGAGCTGCCAACACCTCCCGAAATCTGCTGTGGAGAGACTGACAATGTCCTGGGAAGAAGGAGCCTGACAGACCTCATTGAGCAACACAAGATAGCGATAGTTAACCTGAAGGATTACTTCCAGAAACACACAGCAGCACTCCACCAGTCCATAAGGAAGATAGACAAGCCGTATAGCCCACTCAACCTAAGCGAGGAGTAACCCCCCCCCAACCAGGAGTTAGTTATTTTGGTTTTTAGGAGCATTAGCAACTAAGGACACACTGCTCTGTGGATATTCAGTGGTCATTCCCTGACCTTTCCGCATCCTCCGTATTTGATGGTTACGGGCTCGAACCCCGAGTCTAATCAAGGAGCGCGTGCTACACACTGCTGCTCCTGCCCACCTGGCTACTGAGGTGCCCCCAAAACCAGGAGATACAAACGAAGCTAGAAAGATGTGCAGAGAAGACACTCCATGGCAGACACTACAATGATCTCCATCAAGATCACATAGATAAAATTGCTTCCAATGCATGGCTCACAAGCGGGATGCTCTCCCCCAAGACTGAAGGATTCATGCTTGCCATCCAAGACCAGGTAATCAACACTAGGAGCTATAGAAAATACATTGCCAAGGAACCTGGAGTGTCTGATGACATATGTCAACGATGCCACCTGGTCTCAGAAACCAATACATCATTGCGGAATGCAAAGTGATCACCCAGACTGAGTACACTTATAGACACGACCAGGTAGCCAGGATAATACATCAGAAGCTAGCAAAGAAATACCAGTTAGTCAACGAAAGTGTACCATGCTACAAGTACAAACCCCAGGCAGTACTAGAGACCCCAACAATCCCGCATAACAAGGCGCCTCCATAGCAAGGTGGGCAGGAGCGGCAGTGTGTAGTACACGTTTCTTGATTAGACCGGGGTTCGAGCCCGTGACCACCAAATACGGAGGATGTGGAAAGGTCAGGGAATTTTTTTTTTTTTTTTTTTTATGTGAACCCCAAACACGAGAGGTATTAGGACCTATAGTACTTAGTACCGTGCTTGGGTTTGAGGTTAAGAAGACGAAAGAAGATATTTGTTGACATTGGACTTGAACTTCTGTAGATTGTAATTTTCAGGAAATACGTATGAAGGAAGGTTGTTCCAGAAAACGACAGTTGAATGAATAAATGAGGAAGATGAAAAGTTGGTTCTGTGGGTTTGAAGTTGGACAGTAAATGGATGTTGGCTGGTGGCGGCACGTGTTCGGACTGTTTCGAAAGAGAGAGCAGGAATTATAGAAGCCAACCGCATATCCCGAATGACCACCGCATATCCCCGGAGCAATATGGCCTTAGTTGCTAATGTTCCTAAAAACCAAATAACAACAACAACCATCCGCACAACAGACCGGACATAATCCTTGTGGACAAGAAGGAAAAGGCTACCTATCTGACTGACATAGTGGTACCCAACACTGGCAACCTGCAGAAAACCCATGTTGAAAAAATCAGGAAGTACACGATCCTAAGACAGGAGATCAGTTAGTTAGTTAGTTAGTTATTTGGTTTTTAGGAGCATTAGCAACTAAGGCCATATTGCTCCGGGATATGCGGTGGTCATTCCCTGACCTTTCCACATCCTCCGTATTTGGTGGTGACGGGCTCGAACCCCGGTACAGGAGATCAGAGATGTGGCATATGCATCAAGTAATGACCATCCCAATCATCGTGTCAACCACAGGTATGGTGCCAAAGGCCCTACATAACAGCCTAGCAGCAATAGGTCTCCCAGGGAACACCTATAAGCAACTCCAGAAAGTAGCAATCCTGAATGCGTGTAGGATAGAGTTCCTCGACATAACAACCACCCTGTGTACTTTAAATTATGTTATTTATGAATATAAATAACATAATTTAAATATGAATATCTTTATTATTTCATTGTAAATACTGTCAAAAGCATATATATCCTGTAAATAATCTGACATTGATTCCATTTTATTGTTGGCTCTGGGGGATGAGCCCGAACTTCGATGTGGGCCCCGTTTCCCCAAGGCTATTGTCCACCAACCAATGTAAAACCCCTGGCATTGTTGCTGTGAAGGGTCTATTGTATATACCATGTTTGTATACAATAAAGATTATATATATATATATATATATATACTTGGTAGCCATACCCATCACGAGGTGGAACCCCCAATCAGGGAAAAATAATATAAGAGCAACAATAATAATGTCTAATTAGTTCATCTGACATCGATTTAGGCCTAAACCTTGAACAATATTTCATAGTAGTCTTTTGATTCCAACTAAGAAATATTGTTCGAGGTTTAGGCCTAAATGGATATCAGATGACCTCGAGGAGGGGGGTGCTTAGCTTAGGTAGAGTGTTTACCCCCCATCCCGCTGATTTTTAATCGGAAAACGAGTTTGCGATCTAAAAACAGCAACAAGTGGGGGTGGTTGAGAACACCCTAGGCATATGAACCTAGGAGGACAATGGATGGTGTCAACTTGTCTATCACTGTTTTGCTGGAGTTTTACCAAATTTTTTTATTGGAAAGGAGATAATGGGGAAATAGGAAGAGGATAGGATAAAAGGGGTTGAGACCAAAGGGTTGAGGCACCTGCCTAATTGAGGCACCTGCCTGATTCGAAAAGGGAGGACAGTAAAGGTACCCCTGGTACAGGATGCCCATCCTGGTCCAGAGGGTGGGAGTTGAAAGTGGGTGGTGGGGCAAGCCACCAGAAAAAAAAAAGGGGGGAGACCCATGGTGGGGGAAAGGTATTTATCAGAAGGAGACTCAACCACCCCAGATGGTAGGAATAAAAGAACATAGGGAAAGAGATCCTTTTGGTGGAGCATGCATTTTGCAGCTTTGTCCCACACTGACCTGGGGGTTACCCAAATGGCCAGTGTCAGCATCCCACACCACGCCAGCTAGGAAAATTTTGTTATTTGGTTTTTAGGAGCATTAGCAACTAAGGCCATATTGCTCCGGGATATGTGGTGGTCATTCCCTGACCTTTCCGCATCCTCAGTATTTGGTGGTGACGGATTCGAACCCCGGTCTAATCAAGAAGCGTGTACTACGCACTGCTGCTCCTTCCCACCTGGCTACGGAGGCGCCTCCAGCTAGGAAAAGCTAAGCATGGTGTCAGCATGGATAACCATGAGGTCCCTGAGAGCTTGCATAGCCATCAGTCTGTGCAGTGATGAGGCTAAGAATATGCAATTAATAACTCATTCACACAATTTTACTTTTTATAGTTTTTTTCTTACATTTCCTATTTTCTTTTATATATTAGATTAGATATCGATCAGTGCTTTTCGACACGTGTCTCTTTTATACAGAAAACATTTGACTTACTCTGTCACACATCTACAAATTACATAGAAAAGGATGACCGGGGCGGTTGGTGAGCAAAGCGAAAACCCCCTAGTTATTATTATTATTAGCCACCTGGTGCAAGGAAGCTTGAGGCTTATGCGCCAACTGAGCTAGCCTGCCTAGCAACCCAAAGGTCGCGGGTTCGATCCCGCCTCAGGCTTGGATATGTACTGCAAGAACCTTGGACAGTGCATTATGGCCACAGAAGCCGATGCGCCAACAACTACCAAAAAAAAAGAGGCTTATGCTGCACTAGCCAAAAAAAAAAAAAAAAAATTTCTGAATTACCCTGGGAGAGAGAGAGAGAGAGTAAGAAGTAGAAGTGAATCAACAAGAAAGAGAAGAATGATTATATCCAGCTCAGGACCCCGAGTGTGCCATACTCACCAGATGAGAGCCCCATATAGGCCTTGCTACTGAAATCCTCGGAAATTAGGTGGTGGGGCCTGCCAGAGTACTTAAATAATCTACTGTGTGCACAAACTGCCTCCTTGTGGCAAAGTGTGGGCACTGGTGAGTCCCAACAGCTAAATGATCAGAGAAACAACAGAAAATAACACTACACAACAAAATATCTGGCCTCCACAGAGTTCTGTGTCACACAAACAGAGTACACAACATGGAGATGGGAGAAACCTCCGGTGCCATCGGACAACTAACACACCTTACACTTTACTCATCCATTTTAAGAGTTGTAGCTGAGTGGTCAGGCACGAGAGTACATAAGTGCACGTGTTTTGAGTGAATGGGGCTGCTAAATGTGGTGCTGTTTCTTGCATCCCTTCTATCTTGTGAACCCCTTTGACTGTGAGGTTATCCCGGAGTATAATTTATACTGTGGTATGATCTCATATGCTTGCAGCTGAATCTGAAAACTCCACACCACACCTTTGAAAACCATCACCATGATATTTATTATCAAATTTGTGTTCCCAATGTGTGACAGTTGCTTCTTTGAAATCCAATGTTTCCTACTAGATTTGGCATAGAACTCCTCTGCATAATGATGGAATCTTAACTTTTGATCAAAAATTACATCCAGATCTCCCAGCATTTCAACAAGAGGAATCAAGATTCCACCAACTGCAGATCTGAATTATGATTGGTATGGGTTTAAATGAGAAAACCATGTAAGTGGGAAAATACTGTCGATGAGAAGACCATAATGTACAATAACATAAATTTACTTTTGTACAATGCCATTACTAAACATCATTGTACTTTTGTGTAATACAGTGCATTCCGGTTATTTGGGCCACCGGTTAATCGGGGCAGCCGTTTATTTGGGGCAAATCTTAAAAAACAGAAACCAATCGAGAAAATAGCCGGGGTTTACTTCGCTTAATTGGGACAAAATGCCGTTTAATCGGGGCAGGAGACCTCAGTACTGGAGATTACCCTGCGATTGTCTCCGACCGTACCACGTAGTTCAGTCGGATTTCTGGAGGTCACAACCATAAAACAATAAAAACAATTAGCAGTCGCCTGTTTATTGGGCTTTTCTGTTAGTGCAATCTATCATAAATGATAGTAAACTCGATCTTATTGAATTTGCGATAATACCGACAGCTGGAATTCTGTGGGTTATTATGGTGAAATGTGTTTACACTTCCATGGAATCGTCAATCATATAAAAAAAATAAATTTTCAGAATCTTCTCTTCATTTCTATTTTTAAAGCTTTGTAACTCGTTACTCCGTTCTCACTTGCGGCGCATATTGTGTTACTTGCAATTTGTGTGTGCTGTGTTTTTTGTTATTGATTGCTTATCTTTTTACTGTTTTAAATTTTAACCCCCACCCACAAATGTCAGTGAACAGTAATGTCAACTAGTTTAGTTAGTATGTACATATTACAGTGCGTATTAATTATTCCGATTTTCACGTACATTCTTCCGAATTTCACGTATCATTTAATTTTTTAATTGGTAAGGTAATAAAGAGTAAATTTGTGCTTAATATCCTATTTTCGCTAATTAGAATCGCTGTTTAATTGAAATAAAATTCAATTCACGAACGTGATCACAATGACCGGCACTTACTGCACATCGTATAGTGAACGGTACTTTACTATGGTGAGTTCGTTGTAACATGATTTGATTGTACAGTGAACCAATTGTAAAAAAAAAAAGGGGGGGGGGGTACATTGTATTTTTAACTATTTACGTGAAACTTCGGATAATTAGGGCAGCCACTTAATCGGGCCAAAACGCACTAGTCCCGATGTGTCCCAAATAACCGGAATCGACTGTATTTGGAAGGAATTACACATTTTAATTTTTTTTTTTTTTTACAATTTGAATATATATGCTACACAAATACTTTCTCAAATGTATATAAATTATGGCTCCCACTTGAGGTTGAAAATTCTCTCTCTGCAAAAATCTCACAACTGACACCATACAATACACCTTTGAAAACTGTCCTAATATAAATCAACAAATATGTACCGAATGTGTAATAACAGGTGCTGCTTTTTCTGTTCAATTTGGCACACAACTCCTCTATATGATGATGGAATCTTAATTTTCAAAGATCACATTCAGATCTCTCTCTCTCTCTCTCTCTCTCTCTCTCTCTCTCTCTCTCTCTCTCTCTCTCTCTCTAAATATGACACTTGTTCTAAGCACACTAAACATAACATTTTTTGGTGACCTAAGGGTGAACAAAACAAGTCATAGTAAGCTGTCAATCAACTTTAGATGGATGACTATGTGGAAGCTGGAAATACATGCCTTTCGCAATTCCTAAAATTAGGAGCTAGCTTCCTAACTGCAATCTACATACAGTTTCCCCTCGATTTTGCAGACCTCAATTTTATGGACAAAATTCTGGATAATTGAAATTACACTATACCACCATTTTCTGGACACCGACCGTAATTAACAGGATGTCCACCAGTTAGCATGCACAGTGGCATTATTGTTTTTGTTGAGACTGGTCATGAGCGTGAGAACAGCACACTTTGTACCAACATTTATCCATTGTTAGTATTATTTAAAATCATTTTTGTGACCAGCAATGGCTTCAAAACAAACAAGTTTTAAAAGAAAAAATGTACATTTGAGTGTTGGTCAAAAGCTTGAGCTGATTAAAAAGCTTGAGAGTGGTGCTTCAATGGGTATGGAGTTTATGAGTAGTATGGAGTTAAAAAGAAAACTGATATTTCGATATTCACAAGGCCTAAGGAAAGCTCCAAAGCTTTGCATTTCTGACATCAAAGTAAGCAAAGGTAAAGATCTAGAAGAAGCTGTTTATAAATGGTAAGTGCAGGAGTGATCATGTGGAGTGAATGTTACTGGTGTTACCTTATGCACTGCAGCTGAAAAACTGGCGAAACATATGGGTATTAACAATTTCAAAGCCAGTGATGGGTGGCTGTGGTGTTTTAAAAATCCCATGGCATGTGTAACAAGAAAGAGCACACTGAAGCTGGGTTCTGCTGCAACACATTTAGATGAGCCTTTCAGACTCCACCTCAATGAACTGATAAAAAAGGAGGGTTTGCTCTTATCTCAGGTGTATAATGAAGACGAGACTGTTATTCTGGCAGTCCCTACCAAAAAACGTAACTGACTGGCTAGAGGAAAGTGACGTAGATCCGGGCTACCAGATGTTGACACCAGAGGAGATTGCTGATGAAGTGAGAGCAGGTGAGATTAAGGGGGCATCCAGTGATGAAGAAGAAATTATTAAGAAATCAAAAAGGACAGCAGTACAAAAGCCACTTGATCTTGACATTCAGTATGTCAACCTCTCAGACAGCAGTGAAATCCAGCCATACTACCACCATTTACGTATGTTAAGAGAGGCTGTCATAAGGGAGCAGTATAAGGGAGGTAAACAGATGACACTGGACACATTTTTCAAATCTGTTGCTGCTCCTGCCCCATCTTCGTCTCAGCCTGCCTCATCATCACAACAGGCCACTTCAGTGGAGCTAGGGAGCTCCACTGACACAGAATAAATTATTATGAGTCCCACTATATAATCACAGCACAACAAACTCAGTTCTATCTCCAGAAAACAGTTTTTGATTTTTGTTACATTATTTATTTATTTTAATAATATTTATTTTTACATATTGCACTACTTACATTGCTTATAAATAATGTATATGCATTGTGTGTACACTACCTATTATATTAATTATGTTTACTATGGGTAACATACATTTAAATGTTTCATTAAATATTGATTTGGAAAATTCAGACTCCTGGATTTTTCAGACAACCCTCCCCCCTATTAGTCCACGAAATTGAGGGTCATCTGTATATAAGGGAAACAAAAAAAAGTAACGGAAGAAAATTATGGAAATTTGCATTTATAATGTACACATTATAAATGCTATCACCTATACAACTTAAAAATCATTGCTAATATTCTGCTTCTTGACAGATGTTAGGCTCTTTTTCAGCTGCATTATTCTGATTTTCATGCATGTAAACTGGTTCTCATTCAATTCTTCTTGCAAGTAGGTCCATTTAGTAGAGGAACCATTAGCAGGAAGTGATCACATGGTACTTATTTGGAATGTAAAGAAAGAGCTCGCAGTTATTAAAGGTAAAGGCATGGGTGTTTTTCAGGAGAGCTGAAATTAAAACACTTTTAAGATGTTATGCGGCCTTTGTTAACTGGACAGATAGCAGAGGGAGGATAAATAGATCACCATTCCAAGCCAGTGAGATATCACTGGTTTGGAAAACAAAGAACAAGGACAAGTTTTTCATGCATGTGAATACAAAGAAGAAAATCAAACATGAACCCAGGAACGATTCTAGTACCAGCGTGGAAAAGTCTGAGAGAACCCAGCTGACAAACTGAACAGATATTTTACATAAATATTTACTATATAATATCGGTGTAAATACACCATAGTTAACCCATAGATTTTTGAGCTACGATTGTAGCGTAGAAGGCATCGTTTTAATTGTATCTCATAATGTGGTTGCCTTCACAACAAGATAGCTACTATTGAATTACTTCAAATAAATAACGCTTCTCTAGTAGAGAAGACTACTGTTATTTATTTTCAGCGGTACCACCACCCAGACGATCCTTTCAAAGCTGTTTGGCTTCGTCATCAGTGGGCGGGCAGGTACCCAGGTAATACAACAAGCCATCTCAGTTGCGAAGTTATATCCACATTATGAGAGATGCCAAAAGGGTGTGGTGGTAATGTATTTGGAAAATTAAATGCACTAGGCATAATCCTTATGGGTTCTGATAATTAACTATATAATATCGGTGTAAATACACCATAGTTAACCCATAGATTTGAGCTACAATTGTAGCGTAGAAGGCAATCGTTTTAATCTATGGGTTAACTATGGTGTATTTACACCGATATTATATAGTTAATTATCAAAACCCATAAGGATTATGCCTAGTGCATTTAATTTTCCAAATAAATATTTACATATGAAAGACACTTCAGGGTGAGGAGAAACTGTGCAAGTGAGGCTGAGCTGTAGAAAATTAGTGATACTGAAATTATAGAGCTGACTCTATTTATCAGATGGCAACGGAGCACTTTGAGCCATTAAGGTTAATTATGATGGCATCACTGAAATTAGCATTAGAAGAGGCATATGATGCAAGAAAGCAAGCTTATATAGCCATCAGCCAAAAAAAAAAAAAAAAAAACCCCTTCCATTCACTCCAAAAGTTAGTCTAGTTCAGCCTTAAATTTATTTAAGCTGACAACTTCCACAACGACTGATGGAAGTTTGTTCCAGCGATCAACCACCCACAGGCTCAAGGCAAATTTCCGCACATATATTCTACAACTGTCTTTCCTCAATTCGAATTTATGCTTGCTGAGGTGCTGAATCTTAGCAAGAGGAAAAATCCAATCAGATTCAGCTTGCTCAAACCATTTAAGGCCTTATACACCTCAATCAGATCACCTCGCAGGTGCCTCATCTCCAGACTGCAATTTGCAGAACTTAACTTTCTTAGTA
This sequence comes from Mastigoproctus giganteus, assembly GCF_048544385.1. Classification (NCBI taxonomy): domain Eukaryota; kingdom Metazoa; phylum Arthropoda; class Arachnida; order Uropygi; family Thelyphonidae; genus Mastigoproctus; species Mastigoproctus giganteus. The sequence continues at coordinate 2,148,304 of NC_143579.1, forward strand.
ACAGCAACCCTTTGTTCCTTGCACCAATCTCGTTACCCTTCTCTGTACTCTTTCCAGTAGCTCTACCTCCTTCCTAAAATGAGGCCTCCAGACCTGTATGCAATACTCAAGGTGTGGCCTGACCATTCCCTTATACAAGGGGATAATCACTGCCTTATCTCTGCTAGCAAAATTCCTATATATCATCGACACGCCTCCATAAACTACTCTTGCAGCCTGTCCGTACTGCTCAGAAAACTTCATATCTGACTGCACAATTACCCGTCAGATATTTTGTTTCATTCTCCACTACCCTGAGTGCAGTACAACACAGTTGGTATGGGGTTAACAGCTGGGGTTACTGTGACCCATATGTAGCACTTTGCAATAGTCAATGTTAAACTTCAGCCAATACCTCTCAGTTCATCTGCTCAACTTTAACAGATCCTGGTAAAGTTGAGCGTACTGTCCTTACTGTCATTAACAACTCTACCAACCTTTGTATTGTCTGCAAACTTGGACAGTAAGCCTGATATACCTTTATTGATATCATTGATAAATACAGAAAATAGCAATGGGCCCAACACGAACCCCTGGGGGACATCACTAATAACATTAGTCCACAAAGAGCAGTGTCCATTGATTGCCACTATGTCTTCTCCCACTCAACCGGTGACCAGATAAATGTGCACATGAAAAAAGCCCAGATGAAAATTCCACACTGAAAAACCCCACTGTCATAAATTCTCACATGAAAAAAACGCACAAGGAAAACTGCTCACATTATTTTTAGTTTACAAAAAAAAATTATTTCATATTTCAAAACACAACAAAATTTGTTTTATTATATTTCAGATAGCATAGAAGTAGAACTTCTATACGATGTATTTTAATATAACTTTTATTTTTGTGTTTTAACCTTGAATAAGTCTGATTGCTCTGGTTTTATTGTAACTAAAGCCTTTTATTTTATTTATAAAAATAAATTACTTTTTCCTCTGTCTTACAATGTGAACAATTAACACTTTTCGTTTTTTTATCAACAAACTAATTCAGACATATTTCAGTGATTTATTTATTTGTCAAGGATTTGAATAGAATTTTCATTAATGTAAGTTAGCCAATCTCTGCAAGTATTTCAGTTTGTCATCTACCTGCTCATATTCCTGCACAAAAGTGGCAACCAAGTCATGCAGTGCATCAGCCAGTGTCAATCTGTGGCAAGCCAGGTCCCTCTTCAGTCCATCAAACAAAACCCACAAGCTGGGATGACTGCAGTTGAATAGTTAATTAAGTGCATTGTGAAATTCCTCAAAGCAGTTTGTAGTTTTAGGTAACCATTCAAGAGCTGCATCATGATAATTCCATATTTTTATTGGAAACTGGGATCTCTACCTGCTGCACCCACAATGTATGTGGAAAAGAAGTATGTGAACACCTCATTATAGCTATCTTTGTCGAGAAATGTGGTGGTAAGCTCATCAAAGACACTTCTCACATCATGGACTGGGACAGAAGTTAATGCAGCAAGAGACTTCAGCTTGAGTTTTATATTTATATCAGTTTCAAATTCAGTCTTCAAGCAAACATTGCTGAGTTTCTAGATGAGACACAGATGGAAATAGCATCCTTTGACCTCAATGTGTGGAAAGGCAATCCTCACTACATTCATGCAAGCCTTCTCAAAATCCACTAAAATCTTTTGAAGTGCCAGATTTGGAATCAACAGCTTCATGATTTCAAACATTCTATTATAAGTATCTAAGTTCTTTTTCTGTAACAAAATGTAAATACATGGCAGATATGAGTTATCCACCTTGGCATGCCACACATACAGTTGCAAAAACATGTTTGGAACTTTATCAAAGTTGCCATCTCCATAGATTGTATCTTTGTTCAATTCAACCAAGAGTTCTTTATCACCTAAAACCAGAATTCTGTCTGGACCATCCACACTTGAATCATGAAGTATCAGTTAACAGTACGGTACTTCTCAGGAATGTCAAAATTTGATGTTGGATTAGGCAAATGACCATCTTTCCTGGAAGATTTCATGCAAGGGATGATTGTTTGGCCATATGGGCCAGTACATTGTTACTCAATTCTGACAACACATTCCCCATCACATTGCGAAAAGTAGTAGTAGTAGTAGTGGCATGTGATGCAAGAAAGCAAGTGCATGAGCTTATGCAGCATCAGCCAAAAAAAAAAAAAAAAAAAACACACCATTCCCTCCAAATGCCTGTCCAGTTCCTCCTTAAATTTATTTAACCTGTCAACATCCACAACGACAGATGGAAGTTTGTTCCAGAAATTAACCACCCGCTGGCTAAAGGCAAATTTCCGCACATCTATTCTACATCTGTCTTTTCTTAATTTGAATTTTTTCCCCCTTAGGTTCGTAATCTGAACAAGTGGAAGGATCCCATCAGAATTAAGCATGCTCAACCCATTCAAGGCCTTATATACCTCAATCAGATCACCGTGCAGGTGCCTAGTCTCCAGCCACTGCAATTTGCAGAAATTAAGCCTCTCTTGGTAAGAGGATCCCTTCAGTCCCCCCAATCTTGTTGCCCTTCTCTGTACACACTCAAGTAAATCTACATCCTTCCTAAAATGAGGCCTCTGGACCTGTACGCAGTACTCAAGGCGTGGCCTGACCATTGCCGTATACAGAGGACGATCACTTCCTTCTCCCTGCTAGCAAAATTCCTATATATCATTGACAAAACCCCATGACCTGCCCTGGCAGCCTGTCTGCATTGCTCAGAAAACTTCATATCTGACTGCACAATTACTCCCAGGTCTTTTTCATTTTCTACCACCTTAAGTGTAGTACCACACAGTTGGTATGTTTCTCTGGGGTTACTTCTACCCATATGCAGTACTTTGCATTTGTCAAGATTAAACTTCAGTTGCCACTTCTTAGCCCATCTGCCCAAATTATCTAGATCCTTTTGCAGTAGTACATTGCCATTACTGTCATTAACAACCCTGCCAACGTTTGTATCATCTGCAAACTTCGACACTAAGCCTGATATACCTTCATCAATATCATTGATAAATATACAAAACAACAGTGGACCTAACACCGAACCCTGTGGGACTCCACTAATAACATTATTCCACGAAGAGCAGCACCCATTGATTATCACCCTTTGTCTTCTCCCACTTAACCATCCTTTTATCCATTGTAGCAACTTACCCTTAATACCATTCTGCTCCAATTTGTACAATAGTCTTCCATGCGCAACAGTGTCAAAAGCTTTCCTGAAATCCAAATATATGATATCAAAATTATTTTTTGCATCCAGTTCCTTTGTAACCACATCATAATATCCTATCAAATTTGTCAGACAAGACTTTCCCTTAACAAATTCATGCTGTGTCTGAATTATTGCTGCAGTCTTGTCTAGATGATCCTGCAATGCATCTTTAACCAGTGACCCCATTATTTTACCCGGAACAGAAGTTAAACTAACTGGTCTGTAATTACTCGTGTCACCCTTTGATCTCCCTTTGTGAAATGGGGATACATTTGCACATCACCAGTCTGTCGGGACCTCCCCTGAATCCAAGGATGTTCTCATAATTATGGCTAAGGGTTTGCTTAGTTGCTCTGCTGACTCTAATATAACTGGATAGATCCCTTCCACCCCAGGTGCTTTTCTTGTTTAACTTCAACAATTTCTCCTCCACTTTCCTTTCAGTTATTACAAAATCATTAAGTATCCTGCTACAATTTGATAACCTTCTGCCATTTTCAAACCTTAATAATTCCTCATGTGTGAATGTAGATGCAAAATACTCATTCAGTTTGTTTGCTATCTGAGCAGGATCATCAACAGTCGAACCATCGATGTCAAGTGGACCAATCAGATTCATCTCCTTCCTTTTAGAGTTTATATAAGTAAAGAAATCCTTGCTGTTTTTCTTAGCATCTTTTGCCAAGGATTTCTCGTAATCTGCCTTCGCCTGCTTAACCTCCTTTGTGACCTGATTACAGACTAGCTTATATCTGCCATAGGCTTCTGAGTCGCTTGATAATTTATATGCATCCCGTGCATTTTTCTTCTCTGTTACGAGTCTCATTAGTTCATTAGATAACCATTTAGGCCTAAACCTTGAACAATATTTCTTAATAGGTATGAAACTTTTAGTAGCATCCACGATTAATTCCTTGAATGCTTCCCACTTAGAATTTACTGTTGGTAACATCGTCAGTTGATCCCACTGTACAGAATTTAAAAACTGTCGGAGAGCACTGTACTAACTTTTACGGAAGCAAAAACCCTTTCCTTTACCCCTGATGGTAATTAAATCTTTAAGTAAATCCCACATCAGTACGCTGTGATCACTGCCACCTAGTGGTTCCTTTATCTGCAAATTCTTAATACATGAATGATCACTGCTGATAACCAGATCAAGCGTATTACTTTCTCTGGTTGCTTCTCGAACATGTTGCTGCAGAAAACAATCATCCAATAAATCCACAAAAGTCTGACTAGTGTGTGAGTGACCAACCCACAAGTTCCAGTCAATATCTGGGAAGTTAAAATCCCCCATTATAAGACATTCCGATTTACTAGCCCACTCTATTTCTCTGTACAATTGTTCATTGTACTCATTCGAGTCATTAGGCCTATAACACACTCCTATTCTTATTTTTGCTTTTGCAGTGCTTATGTCACACCAAACTGACTCAACAGTGCACTGTTCATCTATATCAACTGGATGCACTTCTTTTGATTTTATGTTTTTCTTAATTAATAGCATAACACTTCCTCCCTTTCTATCCTGTCTATCCTTTCTGTACACAACGCACTCCCCAAATTCCAGTTCAGCATTCCTTATATCTGTGTGACACCACGTCTCTGCTATCCCAACAAAATATGAGAGTAGAAGTAACTACTCTCATATAATTAAGAAATTTAATAATAATACAGTGATATCTATCTTAATTGGACCCCAAAATTGATGGAAAACTGTATTATCCGGAAAAATACCACGGTCCCAGCATAACATATTGTTTGCTTGAATTAAACTCCTTGGCCATAAGATGTAAGGTGTGAGCGTGTTATAATTAAAGTTGTAATAAAAAGGAAAGCTACTCACCCAAACATTGTAGCTAATAGCCTGATCAAGAAACAGAACAGGTCATATCGCTTACAGACACTAAACTTTTACTAAATACGTTTTCGACAACCAAGTTCCTATCATCAGTAGATGGATAAGAATGAGGAGATGGGACGATGCAAAATGCAGCTCAACCCGACTCAAAAGTCCGTGTGGCCTGATTCAACTCAGCTTGGCGCAGCTGCCAGCCCGGCGAGCCACCTGAGCTCAACGGTTCCCAACTATAGCTGTTGAGTATAGCTCACTCAACAGCTATACTTGGTGTAAAAAATTAGTTGTGCGTTGAACATGCATCCTCTAATGCCTGCATGGATTACCACAGGCCGTACAGACTCCACTTTGATGGCGCATACAGCTGTCCCATCCTATCCCAGATCAACGTAGGAGTGGGCAGACTGATTAGGCTGACACAAGCCAGCACAGCAAACGCTGACTTTATAAACATATTCTTTGTTCATGTCAATAAGAATACTGCATGTTTGAACTTCACATCATAGCATGCACATAATGCTTTATTAAGAGTGTATTACTTGATAGTATTGTAAAAGTGAGAATTTTTCTGTGTGAGCTTTTATGATAATGGGGTTTTTTCTGTGCGGAATTTTCGTGTGGGCTTTTGTCATGGAACCAGCACTCAACCATCCCTTTATCCATAGCAGCTACTTGCCCTTAATGCCATACTGCTCCAACTTGTACAGTAATATATGATATCAAAATTATTTTCTGCGTCCAGTTCCTTTGTGACCACATCGTAGTAGCCAATCAAACTGGTCAAACAAGATTTTCCCTTAAAAAACCCATGCTGTGTCTGAACTATAACTGCAGCCCTGTCCAGATGATCCTGCAGTGCTTCTTTAATCAGTGCCTCCGTTATTTTTCCCAGAACAGAAGTTTAACTAACAGGCTTGAAATTATTCGTGTCACATTTCGATTACCCCTTTGTGAACTGGGGATATATATTTGCATATATCCAGTCTATGGGGACCTATACAGTCCAAGGATGCACTCATAATCTTGGCTGAGGGCCTGCTCACTTCTTTTGCTGCCTCGTTTAATACAACTGGATAGATCCCATCCACCCCAGGTGCTTTTCTTAGGTTTAACTTCAACAATTTCTCCTCCACTTTTCTCTCAGTTATTACAAAATCATTAAGTATCCTGCTACAATTTGATAACCTGCCATTTTCAAACCTTAACAATCGAACCATCGATGTCAAGTGGACCAATCAGATTCATCCCCTTCCTATTAGAGTTTATAAGTAAAGAACTCTTTGCTGTTTTTCTTTGCATCCTTTGCCAAAGATTTCTCGTAATCTACCTTTGCTTGCTTAACCTCCTTTGTGACTTGGTTACAGACCAGCGTATATCTATCATAGGCTTCTGTGCCACGTGTTAATTTATATGCATCCCATGCATTTTTTTTTCTCTGTAATGTGTCTCATTAGTTCATATGACATCCATTTAGGCCTAAACCTTGAACAATATTTCTTAGTTGATATGTAAAGCCTAGTAGCTTCCAAGATACGTTCTTTGAATGATTCCCATTTTGAATTTGCTGTTGGTAACATCATCAGTTGGTTCCACTGTATAGAATTTAAATACTGTCTCAGTCCATCGTAGTTGCCTTTACAAAAGCAATAACCCTTCCCTTTACCCCTGATGGTAGTTACCTCTTGAGTAAATTCCACTTCAGCACACTGTGATCACTGCCACCTAGTGGTTCCTTTATCTGCAGATTCTTAATGCATGAAGAATCACTACTGATAATCAAATCAAGAATAATAATCCCACTAGTTGCTTCCCGAACATGCTGATGTAGGAAACAATAATCCAATAAATCCATAAAAGCCTTGCTAGTGTGTGAGTGACCAACCCAAAAATTCCAGTCAATATCTGGGAAATTAAAATCCCCCATTATAAGACTCTTTGATTTACTCGCCCACTCTATTTCCCTGTACATTTTCTTATGAAAAAAATGCCGTGAAATAGGGCTGAATTTGAAAGTGTCCGCAATTCTTCCCAGACACGATAGGAGGGAGTATATGATGAGAGCCTTGTCAATCAATTCGGCTATGGAAAGACTGTGCAAGGCTCAAGGGGTAGAATTTTTTTCAGTCTGGTCTGTACTTGTTAACAGAAGGGACTGCTTCTACAGGGATGGGATACACTTAAATAGATAGGGTGCAAGAATATTTGCGGATGCTATTGAGGCAGTGTTGGGTCGGAAAACTGCTAGCTTGGGGGGGGGGATACAAGGACTAATAGATTAACAGCAGCCACTGGCAGAAAGTGAAAGAATTGAAAGTGATTCTTGCACTGCTTTTATTGGAATGAGCAGAAGCCTGGAAAACAAGATGCAGGATATTTCAGAGACTGCTGGGATTCATTGCGGTATAAGTAAACACATGGGTTGTGTTAGGGTAGCTAAGAAAAAGAAAGACGCATGTATACTTGCGTGTACACCAATGCTAGGAGTTTAGTAAAAGAAATTTGATGAATTTGAGGTATTGATCAAAACATCAAAGGCAGATATTGGGGGATTTCAGAGATGTGGTGTCACACAGATATAAGGAATGCAGAACTGGAATTTAGCATTAGCATTAGGAGAGGCATATGATGCAAGAAAGCAAGCTTATTCAGCATCAGCCAAAAAAAAAAAAAAAAAAAAAAAACCCCACTCCCATTTCACCCCTCTGTTCGTTCGAAATACCTGTCCAGTTGAGCTTTAAATTTGTTCAGGCTATCAACTTCAACAACAAGTGATGGAAGTCGGTTCCACCAACCAACCACCCGCTGGCCAAAGGCAAATTTCCGCACATCTATCCGACATCCGTCCTTCCTCAATTTGAATTTATGCTCTCTGAGGTGATTATTCTGAGCAAGATGAAGAATCCCATTGGCATTGAGCATGCTCAAACCATTCAAAGCCTTATACACCTCTATCAGATCACCTCGCTGGTGCCTAGTCTCCAGACTCTGTAATTTGCAAAACTTAAGCCTTTCTTCGTAAAAGCAACCCTTTGTTCCATTCACTAATCTTGTTGCCCATCTCTGTACCCGTTCCAGCAGTTCTACATCCTTCTTGAAATGAGGCCTCTAGACCTGTATACAGTACTCAAGATGTGGCCTAACCATTGCCTTATACAAGGGAATAATCACCTCCTTATCCCTGCTAGAAAAATTCCTGTATATCATTGACAAGACACCATGAGCTACTCTTGCAGCTCGTCTGCACTGCTCAGAGAACTTCATATCTGCCTGCACAATTACCCCCAGGTCCTTTTCATTCTCCACCACTGTCAGTGTAGTACCACAGAGTTGATACGTTGCTCTGGGGTTACTGTTTCCCATATGTAGTACTTTACATTTTTCAATGTTAAACTTCATTTGCCACCTCTCAGCCCATCTGTTCACCTTTCCAGATCCTGTTGCAGCAGCATAGCGTCAGTAGTGTTCTTAACGACCCTGCCAACCTTTGTATCATCTGCAAACTTGGACATTAAACTTGATATCCCATCATCAATATCATTCATAAACACCGAAAACAACAACGGACCCAAAACTGAACCTTGAGGAACTCCACTAATAACATTAGTCCACGTTGAGCAGTGTCCATTGATTACCACTCTCTGTCTTCTGCCACTCAACCATCTCCTTATCCATAGCAGCAATTTGCCTCCAATGCCACACTGCTCCAATTTGTACAGTACCTTCCATGTGCAACAGTATCAAAAGCCTTTCTAAGATCCAAATATATAATATCAAAGTTATTCCCTGCATCCAGTTCTTTTGTGACTACATCATAGTATCCAATCAAATTGGTCAGGCAAGACCTGCCCTTAACAAAACCATGCTGTGTCTGAGCTATAACTGAATTCTTGTCTAGATGATCCAGCAGTGCTTCTTTAACCAGTGCCTCCATTAATTTACCTGGAACAGAAGTTAAACTAACAGGTCTATAATTACTTGTGTCAGCCTTTGATCCACTTAACAATTCAACCTCCTTTGTGAATTGGGGTTACATTTGCACATCTCCAGTCTATGGGTACCTCCCCTGAGTCCAAATAAGCTCTCATAATTATGGCTAGGGGTTTGCATACTTCCTTTGCTGCCTCCTTTAATATAACTGGATAGATCCCATCCACCCCAGGTGCCTTTTTTATGTTTATCCTCAACAATCTCTCCTCCACTTTCCTCTCAGTTATTACAAAATCATCCAGCTCACTGCCAATGTTTACTTTACCTACATCATTCTCCTTCCTGAATAACTCCTCATGCGTGAATGTAGATGCAAAATACTCGTTTAGATTGTTAGCCACCTGAGCAGGATCCTCAACTGTTGAACCATCAATATCCAGTGGACCAATCTGATTCCATCCCTTTCTTTCTCGAGTTCAAATATGTAAAGAACTCTCTTCTGTTTTTCTTTGCATCCTTTGCCAAGGATTTTTCGTAGTCTGCCTCTGCCTGGCTAATCGCCTTTGTGACTTGGTTACAGACCAACTTATATCTATCATAGGCTTCCATGTAACCCATTAATTTGTATGTATCCCATGCATGTTTCTTCTCTGCCACATGTCTCATTAATTCATCTGACAACCATTTAGGCCTAAACCTTGAACAATATTTCTTAGTTGGTATGTAAAGCCTAGTAGCCTCCAAGATTAGTTCCTTGAATGCTTCCCATTTTGAGTTTGCTGTTGGTAACATCATCAGTTGGTCCCACTGCATAGAATTTAAATACTGTCTCAGACCATCATAGTCGCCTTTACGAAAACAAAAACCCTTCCCTTTACCTCTGATGGTAGTTACCTCCTTGAGTAAATCCCACTTCAACACACTGTGATCACTGCCACCTAGTGGTTCATTTATCTGCAGATTCTTAATGCATGAAGAATCACTACTGATAATCAGATCAAGAGTATTGCTCCCTCTTGTTGCCTCACGAACATGCTGATGTAGAAAACAATCATCCAATAAATCCACAAAAGCCTTGCTAGTGTGCGAGTGACCAACCCACAAATTCCAGTCAATATCTGGGAAATTAAAATCCTCCATTACAGTAATACCCCGAAGTTACGCGATAGGTGGGTCCGACGAAAATCGCGTAAGTCGAATTCGCGTAAGTCGGGGTAAAACTTTGCATATAAATACATATAAATTTTGCTTAATTGGGACCAAGGACTAACAAAAACACTAGTTTAGAAGAAAAATATTAATAAAATTGCAGTTCTTTATACATATTAATACAAAATATGTGTTAAAAAAACAAATGACTTACGTAAAAAAGTTACTTCAATGTTGATGGCTTCATAAAATCTAACAAATTCGTCTGACGACACAGCGCCTTTTTTTCACGCAGAATTTCTTCGTAGCAAGCTAATAATTTTTTTATTCCTTGCTTTGTAGCTATAACGCGTTCTTCATTGGAGTCTATGTTTTCTAAAATTTTGAAGACCTTTACAATTGAGCCCTTTTCAATTTTCAACCTGTCAAGTTTGCAATTGTCATGTGCTTTTCGCCGTTGCTTCATTTAGGCCTGTAGCACGTGCAATATCACATGGTCTTTCATTTCGCTCAAAGCGTTTCACAATATCATATTTTTTCTCTATCGACAGAGGCGGACTGGCCATAAACCTTACCGGTGAAACCCCGGTGGCCGGTGTGATTTTGGCCATAAACCATAGTATGAGGCCACCATAAATTTTCCCGGGTAAGAATTTTTGACCCAGTCCGCCTCTGTTTATCGATAATTGCTTTTCTTTTTCTCTCTGAATCTGCAGCGTCTTCACCAGGACGCTTCCTTTTCACAACTTTTAATTAAGTATTTTACTCATTTTTAGGGAATAAAGCGCAATTACAAAACGAGGAGGCACTTTGATACGCATAAACAAAGTTGCGCGCATGTAGCAACTGAATAAACAACACCATAAAGGCAGAGATACACTATTAACACCTCACATTTCTAGGGGTTACTACCATAAAACAATAAAAATCCAGTAGCGTTTCTGCTAGTGAAATCTGTTATAAACTGGTAGTAAACTCGATCTAATTGCATTTGCGATTATACTGATAGCTGGAATTGTGTTATTTTTTACGTTATTATGGTGAAATGTGTTTCCCCTTCACTGATATAAAAAACATAAAACAGCAAAGTTGAATTTTGTTCATCTTTCGCTCTCATTCTCCGCCGTCGCACCGTATATCGATAACATATGAAAAACGACCTTGAAGATAGTGTGCGGCAGCGTTGCCAAAGGAAAAAATCAAGAACCGCGTAACTCCGAGTTCGCGTAAGTCGGGGTATTACTGTATAAGACTCTCTGATTTACTGGCCCACTCTATTTCCCTGTACAATATCTTATTATACTCATCAGAGTCATTAGGCCTATAGCACACTCCTACTCTCAATTTTGATTTCCCTATGCTTATGTCACACCAAACTGACTCGACACTGCCCTGTCCATCGATGTCGACTGGCTTCACTTCCTTGGACTTTATGTGTTTCTTAATTAATAGCATAACCCCTCCTCCCCTCCTGTCCTGTCTATCCTTCCTATACACATTGTATTCCCCAAATTCCAGTTCCGCATTACTTATATCTGTGTGAAACCACGTCTCTGATATCCCAACAATATCTGCCTTTGATGTTTTGAGCAATACCTCAAATTCATCAAATTTATTTACCAAACTCCTAGCATTGGTGTACACGCAGGTATACATGCACCTGTTTCTATTCTTAGCTACCCTAACACAACCCATGTGTTTACTTGTACCGCAATGGCTACCAGCAGTCTCTGAAATATCCTGCATCTTGTTTTCCAGGCTTCTGCTCATTTCAATAGAAGCAGTGCAAGAATCACTTTCACCTCTGTGCCAGTGGCTACTGTCAATCTATTAGTCCTTGTATCCCCCCCAACTAGCAGTTTTCCGACCCACCTAACACTGCCTCGACAGCATCAGCAAAAATTCTTGCACCCTTTCTATTTAAGTGTATCCCATCCCTGTAGAAGCAATCTCTCCTGTTAACAAGTACAGTCCAGGCGGAAAAAAATTCTACCCCTTGAGCCTTGCACAATCCCTCCAGGGCCGAATTGATCGACAAGGCTCTCATCATATACTCCCTCCTATCGTGTCTGGGCAGAATTGCAGACACTTTCAAGTTCAACCCTAATTCACGGCTTTTTTTCAACAGTGACCTGTACTTGCTAAGTAATTCCGCCGGTCTCCTACTCTTAATATCATTAGTGCCAAAGTGTACAACTTGAGGAGTACAATGTATACAGAAAGGATAGACAGGTCAGGAAGGGAGGAGGGATTATGCTATTAGTTAAGAAATACATAAAATCCAAGGAAGTGAAGCCAGTCGAGATTGCTGGACTGTGCAGTGTCGAGTCAGTTTGGTATGACATAAGCATTGGGAGATCAAAATTGAGAGTAGGGGTGTGTTATAGGCCTAATGACTCCGATGAGTATAATAAGAAACTGTACGGGGAAACAGAGAGGGCCAGTAAATCAGAGAGTCTTATAATGGGGGATTTTAATTTCCCAGATATTGACTGGAATTTGGGGGCTGGTCACTCACACACTAGCAAGGCTTTTGGGAATTTCCTGGATGATTGTTTTCTACATCAGCATGTTCGGGAGGCAACTAGAGGGAGTAATACCCTTGATTTGATTATCAGTAGTGATTCTTCATGCATTAAGAATCTGCAGGTAAATGAACCACTAGGTGGCAGTGATCACAGTGTGCTGAAGTGGGATTTACTCAAAGAGGTAACTACCATTAGGGGTAAAGGGAAGGGTTATTGCTTTCGTAAAGGCGACTACGATGGACTGAGACAGTATTTAAATTCTATACAGTGGGACTAACTGATGATGTTACCAACAGCAAATTCAAAATGGGAAGCATTCAAAGAACTTATCATGGAAGCTACTAGGCTTCACATACCAACTAAGAAATATTGTTCAAGGTTTAGGCCTAAATGGATGTCAGATGAACTAATGAGATATATGGCAGAGAAGAAAAATGCATGGGATACATACAAATTAACACGTGACACAGAAGCCTATGATAGATACAAGTTGATCTGTAACCAAATTACAAAGGAGGTTAGGCAGGCGAAGGCAGATTACGATAAATCTTTGGCAAGGGATGCAAAGAAAAACAGCAAAGAGTTCTTTACTTATGTAAACTCTAGAAGGAAGGGGATGAATCAGATTGGTCCACTTGATATTGATGGGTCAACTGTTGATGATCCTGCTCAGGTAGCTAACAAAGTAAATGAATATTTTGCATCGACATTCACACATGAGCAGTTATTCAGCGAGGGGAATGCCAGAGGTGTATTCAACTCTGGCAGTAAGCTAGAGAATCTTGTAATAACTGAGAGTAAAGTGGAGGAGAAATTGTTGAAGATAAATATAAGAAAGGCACCTGGGGTGGATGGGATCTATCCAGTTATATTAAAGGAGGCAGCAAAGGAAGTAAGCAAACCCTTAGCCATAATTATGAGAGACTTCCTTGGACTCAGGGGAAGTACCCATGGACTGGAGATGTGCAAATGTGACCCCAATTCACAAAGGAGGATCAAAGGGCGACACAAGTAATTATAGACCTGTTAGTTTAACTTCTGTTCCTGGAAAATTAATGGAGGAACTGGTTAAAGAAGCACTGCAGGATCATCTAGACAAGACTTCAGTTATAGCTCAGACACAGCATGGTTTTGTTACGGGGAAGTCTTGCTGACCAATTTGATTGGATACTATGATGCAGTTACAAAAGAACTGGATGCAGGGAATAACTCTGATATTATATACTTGGATCTTAGAAAGGCTTTTGATACTGTTGCACATGGTAGACTGCTGCACAAATTGGAGCAGTGTGGCATTGGAGGCAAATTGCTGCTATGGATAAAGGGTTTTTTTTTTTTTTTTTTTATGAGAACCCCAAACACGAGAGGTATTAGAACCTATAGTACTTAGTACCGTGCTTGGGTTGGAGGTTGAGAAGACGAAAGAGGATATTTGTTGACATTGGACTTGAACTTCTGTAGATTGTAATTTTCAGGAAATACATAAGAAGGAAGGTTGTTCCAGAAAACGGCAGTTGAATGAATAAATGAGGAAGATGAAAAGTTGGTTCTGTGGGTTTGAAGTTGGACAGTAAATGGCTGTTGGCGGCACGTGTTCGGACTGTTTTGAAAGAGAGAGTGGGAATTATAGAAGCCAATTCAGAAGAACAGTGCCCATGGAGGTATCTCTAGAAGAGGCATGCAGCAGAAACAGTACGTCTATGAGAAAGCGAGTGGAGAGACTCTGTTAGAGAGGAATCATTAATTAACCTAACTGCCCTCTTCTGAATGGAATCAAGAAGCCTGAGAGAGGTTTTGGGGGGCACCACCCCAGATGTGGGAACAATATTCCATGGCAGGGCAGATTTGCGAAATATACAGAATGAGCAGCTGTTTGGAAGAAAAGTAACGCCGAGAGCGAAAGAGAAAACCAAGTTTTTTAGATGCAGAGGAAGCAATATTTGTTATGTGCTTGTGCCAAGAGAGATTAGAAGTCAGGGTAATCCCCAAAAGAGATATATCATTTTGCCTAGAAATCGGAGTGTCACTAAAGATAAGCATAGGAGCAGAAGAATCCTTTTTGCGAGATATAAGACAAGACTGAGTTTTAGAAGGGTTGAAATCAACTAAGCTGTCTTTGCCCCAGTGGAGAATTACCTGAAGATCGGCATTTAAGGAATTGGCAGCAGATTTTCGAGAACTTGAAGCTGATTGAGCAGGACAAGGTTTCTCAAAATGGAAAGTTGAATGCAATGTGCTATCATCGGCAAAACTATGGATAGGATTTCCAGTCAATGGAAGAAGGTCATTGATATACAAGAGGAAAAGAGTGGCGGAAAGAACTGAACCTTGGGGGAAACCGGCATTAGTGGAGAAGTTAGAAGACAGAGAGCCATCTACCATCACCCTCAGTGAGCGATCAGAGAGAAAACTGGATAACCAATTACTAAAAACAGTTGGCAAACCATAAGATGGAAGCTTGTTTAGAAGACCTTTATGCCAAACACGATCAAAAGCCTTTGAGATGTCAAGAGCAACTACCTGTGTTTCACCGAACCTTTCCATTGAATTAGTCCATAAATGGGTAACATAAGCCAGAATATCACCAGTGGATCGACACTGACGGAATCCATACTGGCGATCGTTGATCACACGGAAGGTTTCTAGGTAGTTTAAGAGTTGGCGGTTAATTGATTTCTCCATTACTTTAGAAAGAGTAGAAGTAATTGCAATGGGACGATAATTGGATGGGAGGGATTTGTCACCCTTTTTAGGAACTGGCTGGATATGAGCAAATTTCCAAGCAGAAGGAAAAACACCTTTGGAATAAGAAAGTGAAAAAAGGCGGCAAAGAATAGGAGTAAGTTCAGGAGCACAAGTTTTGAGAACAAGTGGAGAAATACCATCAGGACCTGGAGCTTTCTTAGCATCAAGATTCATCAAAATCCTTCTGATATCCTTTTGACGGAAGACCACAGGAGGCATTGAATGGAGTGTGTTGGGAATGGTGGGAGGTGTTTTCCCAAGATCATTAATACATGAGTTGGAAGAAAAATGGGAGGCTAGCAGGTCAGCTTTATCCTTGGCTGAAGTGACAACAGAACCATCTGGTTTGGACAGAGGTGGGAGCAGAGATGGGCAAAAGTTGCGGCCAATAGCTTTGGCAAGAGACCAGAATGTTCGGCTACCATTAGGGCAAGAAGCAAGTTTTCTACTCTTAGCCTGTTCAAACTCTAGTTTGGACTGATTAACAACTGCTTTACAATTGTTGCGAACTTTGGTGTAGGCAGAAAATGAAACTGAAGAATTATAAACAAGCCAATTACGATATGCAACATTCTTCTCTCAAACAGCCTTAGCACATTTATTGGAAAACCAAGGTTTAGATAAAGGACGAGATTTTAAAGTGGAGTGTGGGATAAAGGATTCCATTCCTGCAAGAATAATTTCACTGACACGATCTGAGCAAACGTTGACATCAGAAGTTTTGAAACAGTAATCAGACCAAGGGAAAGAAGAAAAGAAGTCTCGCAGGTCATCCCATTTTGCATTCTTGTAATGCCAAACAATACGAGGTTGGGAATAGCCATGAGATAAAGGTTCCATTGGAGAAGAGATAATCACCAAGTTGTGATCTGAAGTGCCTAAAGGACCTCTCACTTCGACCTTGTGCTTAGAAGGGTTGTTTGTGAGAAAAAGATCAAGCGTATTGGCTGTATGATTAGGATTGTCCGGTATTCTTGTAGGTAAATGAACAATCTGTGCTAGTTCATTAGTATTTGCAAAAGCCTCAGCATCTTGACCTGCTGGGTTGGTGTGACTAGAAAATGGAAGCCAGCTGGAGTTGTGAACGTTAAAATCACCAAGGAAAATTACCTCACTGTTAGGAAAGTTGGACTGGAGAAAGTCAAGTTGCAAAGAGAGGAAGTCAAAGAGCTCCAAGTGATTAGTGGAGTTGGGAGAACGGTAGAGACAACAGATGAATTTGACACAATGAGGTAGAGAGATTTTAAGCCAGAGAAGACCAAAGAGAGGAGATTCCAAATTGCCAAGTCTCTGACAGGGAATATGAGAACGGACATATGCACAAGTACCACCTTTGAGGCGAAAGGAATCATACAGCAAATAATTTGGACATCTGAGATGAGAAGTAGTTGAATCAACTGATAACTGAGATTCAGTCAGAAAAAGTACATGGGGTTTGGAAGACTGCAAGTGGAAATGGACATCGTTGAGATTGGAATTAAGACCACGTATATTTGTGAAATGAATTAGGAAGTCCTTGGGAGGTTTAGATCTTTTCGCAGATAAGCTTGCTCTATTATTTTGACAATTCATGGTGTATTCAATAGTAAGAAAAAGTGGGTGGGACATGCTGTATGAAGTAATGAAATTTTTGGATATGGCGTACA
Source organism: Mastigoproctus giganteus (assembly GCF_048544385.1). NCBI lineage: Eukaryota > Metazoa > Arthropoda > Arachnida > Uropygi > Thelyphonidae > Mastigoproctus > Mastigoproctus giganteus. The sequence continues at coordinate 2,165,405 of NC_143579.1, forward strand.
TGTGGTAAGAATATACCCAGATCCTTGACATAACGTGGCCTCGACAATGCTCCCCGCATACAAACTACTCGGACTCCCTCCAGTCACTATCTGGCAGAGTAGAGGTAGCAAGATTATACACTAGCTGATCCGGAAGCCTCCTAGAGAGTTAGCAATAGGTTACTCTCTAGGAGGTGTACTATCTAGCGGCCGGCCTGCGAACACCGTTTTAGAGCTGTACCCTCGAAATGTAAGGAATAATGGATCTCGCCACGAGAGTCATCATAACCTCAAAAATCATCACTCATACTGCATGATGGAAGAGATAGGGAAGTGTAGGCCGGAACTTAGCTCTAGAGACTAAACATGGGTTCCTCCACTTCAAGCCTCCAATAAGCAAAGTGGTGGTATTTCACCGGTTGATGAGAGTCATCTACCACCTAGTACTGCCTGGTAACATAGAGGGGGCAGCGTTCCTCCATGTGGTGTAGGCACCACACCTCGACCCCTGCTTACGTTGGTTCACACCTGGGTGGTCACCCACCACGTACTTGTGCATGGAGGTTATACCCAGGATTACTAACAGTCCCACCATCGTGAAGGTGCAAGCAGAGGATTTGGCTGTCATAGACCGTCCGGACTTCGCCGAAATTGGGTCCACTTGACTTAAGTGTCATCCGAATATCAGTTCCATCAGTGTTTTAGACTCCCAGGTAGCAAGAACAGCTTGTCTGGCATATCTGAGAGAATGTCTGTGACAACCTCAAGGACTAAAGGCGTGGTTGAGGGGGAGAAGACAGAGAGTGTTAATCAATGGACACTGCTCATCGTGGACTAATGTTATTAGTGGAGTCCCTCAGGGTTCAGTATTGGGTCCATTATTGTTTTCTGTATTTATAAATGATATTGATGATGGTATATCAAGCTAAATGTCCAAGTTTGCAGATGATACGAAGGTTGGCAGGGTTGTCAAGGACACTACTGACACTATGCTAGTGCAACAGGATCTGGAAAGGTTGAGCAGATGGGCTGAGAGGTGGCAAATGAAGTTTAACATTGACAAATGTAAAGTACTACATATGGGGAAACAGCAAACCTAGAGCAATGTATCAACTCTGTGGTACTACACTGACAGTGGTAGAGAATGAAAGGGACCTGGGGTGGTTGTGCAGGCAGATATGAAGTTTTCTGAGCAGTGCAGACAGGCTGCAAGAGTAGCTCATGGTGTATTTCGATGATATATAGGAATTTTTCTAGCAGGGATAAGGAGGTGATTATTCCCTTGTATAAGGCAATGGTCAGACCACACCTAGAGTACTGTATACAGGTCTGGAGGCCTCATTTCAAGAAGGATGTAGAGATGCTGGAACGAGTACAGAGAAGGGCAACAAGATTAGTGAATGGAACAAAGGGGTGCTCTTACGAAGAAAGGCTTAAGTTTTGCAAATTACAGTGTCTGGAGACTAGGCACCGGCAAGGTGATCTGATAGAGGTGTATAAAGCCTTGAATGGTTTGAACATGCTCAATGCTGATGGGATTCTTCCTCTTGCTCAGAATAATCACCTGAGAGGGCATAAATTCAAATTGAGAAAAGACAGATGTAGGATAGGCGTGAGGAAATTTGCCTTTAGCCAGCAGGTGGTTGGTTGGTGGAATAGACTTCCATCCCTTGTCGTGGAAGTTGATAGCCTAAATAAGTTTAAGGCTCAGCTGGACAGGTATTTCAAACGAACAGAGGGGTGAAGTGGAAGTAGTTATTTTTTATTTATTCATTTATTTATTATTTTTTTTTTTTTGGCTGATGCTGCATAAGCTTGCTTTCTTGCATCAAATGGTTCTACAAATGCTAATGCTAACAGTGGCACAAACAGCTTAACAGATTCTTTAAAGATACTGAATTTAAAATTATGGCTAGACCAATACGGAAATTGCACACTCTACTGAACAATCCTAGAATCCTTTCCTCGTTTGCAACACAAATAAATGACCTGGTATAAAACATTTCTTGTGGCGACTGCAACTCTCCTTACCAAGGTTCTATGTGGTTTCCTCTGAATTTTCCTGTTAATCAACACGCAGCCTCAGTTCATGCTCCTTGTTCAGCAGCGTCAGAATTAGCCTTTCATGCCGTTAATAAAAACATATTCTTTTATCTATCAAGGCCAAAATACTTAGTGTTCAATGTAATTAACAAAAAAATTAATTGCAGAAACCATTGAAATTAAATTACATGAGAATTCTGTTAATGTTTGCCAGCCATATCTAATATCTGATTCATGGTCTTTTATGTGCATAGACAAATAATTCTATTTAAGATTCATGCTTACCCCTATTTGGTGAGCATGATTCTGTGATCACGACATACAGTCGAAAAGGGTTGTCAACTTTAGGAAGGAAAATCATTTTGCAATATTTTCTTTAATTTTTTACTTAATTTTTAATTGTGTTCAATTGATTTTGTACTGTAATGTAATATTTGTTTTAAATTCTGGAGAGTATCATACGGAAGTGTTCTATGATCATACTGAGGCAAACTTCTCTTATTCTTTTACAAATATATTTTACTGTAAATCCTATATAATAGTATTGCAGAGGGCTAGAACAACCTTAGGAGAATTCACACATAATGGTTATTTTGTGTTTAAATGGACTTTCTTCCTACACTGTTTGGCTGTTCATTTAGACCAAAAACAATTGTTCACTTGTTTTGCACAGGTTCAACTAATAGAGACCACCCACTAGCTGATGAGAAGCCAATAAGTTTAGAAACAACTGTACTCATGGTATCTTAGATTTTTAAATGCATAGCAGATTCAATATAAAAATGCAATTTAAAAAGATATTTGCAACTTACGTTGAATCAGAGATAACAGTAATTGTCTCTAAGTTAACACAAGATCAACCTAACACAGTAATGCACTTCACACTCATCTGTATTAAATTTCTGCATCAATATCTATGCAATCTTATATAATTATAATAATCATTTATGCTACAATGATGCATGCTACACAAAAGCAAAATCAACTGTCAAACAAGACAAGATGAAATGGACTGTGATATTTTTCTTTTTGTAAAGCCTCTAGGTATTGCAAAGAGGGTATGCTATTATGGCACGTAATTTATTTATTTAATTCTTTGAATATTCATAATGATTCGAAAACAAATTGATTATATATATCATTCTGGAATAATATTCTTTTTATTTTTTTAATATTCTATTATATTAAAATTGTGATTACTCTTCTCAAACTTAGTTGAGAAACAGAAACATACTGGTTGTCTCTGGTTGACTTTTTCATTTCCCTGTTTGGTCAACACTGGAAAGAATTTTAAATGTTATTTCACCTTCTACCCTAATAAAGAGCCATTTTACGATATCATATATTGTAACAAGTCAGAGCATAATTTAATAGAATGGTCATGTATGCACATACAAGTTTATTCGGTGAGAAAATCCAGTGGCATCAGAGAGCTAGTATGCACTAGTGTAGAAGAGTTTTGTATGTCACTTATGCTAAATAGGTTAAAAATAGTTTGTCAAAGGAAAGCAGAAAACCTCCAATCTTTTCATCTCCTGAACTATTAGGTTTTTTGGAAATCTAAAAGTCTAGGAGATGAAAAGAACTGTAAACAGACAGTAGAAAGATATGAAAGTGAAGGGAAAAAACAGAAAAAGAGCAGAAAAAGCATGAACCAAATGTAACTCAGGTTCATCATTTCCATCCCAATAGTTGGGCCAGGTATAGTGTCTATGTGCAATGTGTGGGGTATATAATTTTCAAAAACTGAGATGGAATTAAACAAAACAGTTAAATAACTAGAATTAAAAATCTTTTGTATTAATGTACTCATATATGCAATTATTAGTTATCTACTGTGATTGCAAAACTTTTCACAAGGTTTATGTCTGAGACCTGTGCTAAGAGAGGTGGAAAATAGCATTTTATAGGTAAGCTGAAACTGCCATTATCCTCAAAAATCTAATACTTCAGGATGTGGAAAAGCAGATTGTGAAATGATATATACAGTGAAGATGGAAAGGTATAACCTGGGTTTATCAGAGCTGTCTGTCCCATTCAATAGCCAGACTGAATAACTGCACTGTGTCAAATCTTGGAAATGAAATTGAGCATAACTAAATAAACACCGCTAAATAAAACTGAAAATTAATAAAATATTAAAATTACTAAAACAGTTAATACTTACTGAAGAAATTATTATACATTTACCAGCTATCTTTACAAGATGTAACTGGAAATTTTCCATAGATGCCTATACATATTCTGATTGCCAAACTTTCTAAAGCCCGATGATTAATTCATGTTAAGATTTTAGAGATATGAATACACCTAGAAAGAATGGCTTTATGCAACAATGGCGCGCGCGCGCAAACACGCACACGCGCACACACACACACACACACACACACACACACACACACACACACACACACACACACACACACACACACACACAGTATTAGTAGTGGTAAATTATGCAAAACAGCAAGCTTATACACCTGTAATCTCTGCAAGAAAGAGCTAACCTTCCCATATCACCTGTTATCTCTTCTAACAGTTCATTTAGTTCTTTCTTGAATTTATTCAAGCTACCCACCTCAACAACATAATACTGGAGTTTGTTCAAACAATAAACCACCACCTGGTTGAAAGCAAATTTCCACACATCTACCCTGCAACCAACCTTCTTCTGTTTGAATTTATGTCTTCTTGTGAGTGGTCTAAGCAAGAGGAAGGATTCCATCAGCATGCAACTTACTCAACTTAATACACCTCAATAGATCTCCTTGCAGGTGTCTAGTCTCCAGGTGCTGCAATTTGCAGAACTATAACCAGTTTTTAATTGTAATACAAATATACAATTGCAAAATGTAATATAAGCTTTGACATCATATATATGCAATGTTCAGCAAAGCAAACTACTGCACCAGTTCTCACACAAGCTACTAATGTGTAAATAAGTATGGTATGATTCAGCATCATATTTGACAATAGTGCTCAGATTTTTGCCTATTCTTACATCACAAGATCAGAATGGGTAGGCCAAATAAAATGCAAATACAATGAAAATTAGTACTAGTACATGTAGAAACAATCCACATATAGGGAAGGAATAAATTAAGTAGAGCATTACAGAAGGAATATGTACCTGATAATAATTATGAACACATTAATTAAAAATTAATTATGCCAAATTTGTGAGGCAAATGTGCATAAAATTGGACTGGCACCCTGTAATGCTGAAGCCGAATGCCATGAAATCACACGAACGATACTTAAAACTAACCAGAACAGTATGAGCAATATATATATATATACAGGGTGTCTCAAAAATAATGGTAGAAACGTTTAGGGGAGAGGGGTAACATCTAAAGGAATGTGAATCGCATAGGAATCCATTACCGGAAAGGTCACCGTAAGTCAGTACATGGCACTGTTCATCAGTTCGCGAGAGGAAAATTTCTGGTTTACTCATTCAAGCAGTAGTCGCCGCACGAAGAGCATGCATTGATATTAGCATTAGCATTAGTAGAGGCATTTGATGCAAGAAAGCAAGCTTATGCAGCATCAGCCAAAAAAAAAAAAAAAAAAAACCCACTTCCACTTCACCCCTCTGTTCGTTCAAAATACCTGTCCAGCTGAGCCTTAAACTTATTTAGGCTATCAACCTCCACCACAAGGGATGGAAGTCTGTTCCACCAACCAACCACCCGCTGGCTAAAGGCAAATTTCCGCACGTCTATCCTACATCTGTCTTTCCTCAATTTGAATTTATGCCCTCTCAGGTGATTTTTCTGAGCTAGAGGAAGAATCCCATCAGCATTGAGCATGCTTAAACCATTCAAGGCTTTATACACCTCTATCAGATCACCTCGCTGGTGCCTAGTCTCCAGACACTGTAATTTGCAAAACTTAAGCCTTTCTTCGTAAGAGCACCCCTTTGTTCCATTCACTAATCTTGTTGCCCTTCTCTGTACTCGTTCCAGCAGCTCTACATCCTTCTTGAAATGAGGCCTCCAGACCTGTATACAGTACTCTAGGTGTGGCCTGACCATTGCCTTATACAATGGAATAATAAACTCCTTATCCCTGCTGGAAAAATTCCTGTATATATCATTGACAATACTCCATGAGCTACTCTTGCAGCCCGTCTGCACTGCACAGAGAACTTCATATCTGCCTGCACAACCACCCCCAAGTCCCTTTCATTCTCTACCACTGTCAGTGTAGTACCACAGAGTTGATACGTTGCTCTGGATTTGCTGTTTCCCATGTGTAGTACTTTACATTTGTCAATGTTAAACTTCATTCGCCACCTCTCAGCCCATCTGCTCAACCTTTCCAGATCCTGTTGCAGCAGCATAGTGTCAGTAGTGTCCTTGACAACCCTGCCAACCTTTGTATCATCTGCAAACTTGGACATTAAGCTTGATATACCATCATCAATATCATTTATAAATACAGAAAACAATAATGGACCCAACACTGAGCCCTGAGGGACTCCACTAATAACATAGTCCACGATGAGCAGTGTCCATTGATTACCACTCTCTGTCTTCTCCCCATCAACCACCCCTTTATCCATAGCAGCAATTTGCCTCCAATGTCACACTGCTCCAATTTGTGTAGCAGTCTTCCATGTGCAACAGTATCAAAACCCTTTCTAAGATCCAAGTATATAATATCAAAGTTATTCCCTGCATCCAGTTCTTTTGTGACTGCATCATAGTATCCAATCAAGTTGGTCAGGCAAGACTTCCCCTTAACAAAACTATGCTGTGTCTGAGCTATAACTGAAGTCTTGTCTAAATGATCCTGCAGTGCTTCTTTAACCAGTGCCTCCATTAATTTTCCTGGAACAGAAGTTAAGCTCACAGGTCTATAATTACTTGTTTTTTTTTTTTTTTTTTTTGGTAGTTGTTGGCGCATCGGCTTCTGTGGCCATATTGCACCTCCCAAGGTTTTTGCAGTACTTTGATCCAAGCCCGAGGCGGGAATCGAACCCGCGACCTTTGGGTTGCCGGGCAGGTACTTTACCCACTCGGCTAGCCCGGTCGGCATAATTACTTGTGTCAGCCTTTGATCCTCCTTTGTGAATTGGGGTCACATTTGCACATTTCCAGTCTATGGGTACCTCCCCTGAGTCCAAGGAAGCTCTCATAATTATGGCTAAGGGTTTGCTTACTTCCTTTGCTGCCTCCTTTAATATAAATGGATAGATCCCATCCACCCCGGGTGCCTTTCTTGTGTTCATCTTCAACAGTTTCTCCTCCACTTTACTCCCAGTTATTTCAAGATTCTGTAGCTTACTGCTAGAGTTGAATACACCTCTGGCATTCCCCTTGCTGAATAACTCCTCACGTGTGAATGTCGATGCAAAATATTCATTTAGTTTGTTAGCTACCTGAGCAGGATCATCAACAGATGACCCATCAATATCAAGTGGACCAATCTGATTCATCCCCTTCCTTCTAGAGTTTACATAAGTAAAGAACTCTTTGCTGTTTTTCTTTGCATCCCTTGCCAAGGATTTCTCGTAATCTGCCTTCGCCTGCCTAACCTCCTTTGTAACTTGGTTGCATATCAACTTGTATCTATCATAGGCTTCTGTGTCATGTGTTAATTTGTAAGTATCCCATGCATTTTTCTTCTCTGCCATATGCCTCATTAGTTCATCTGACATCCATTTGGCCTAAACCTTGAACAATATTTCTTAGTTGGTATGTAAAGCCTAGTAGCTTCCTAGATAAGTTCTTTGAATGCTTCCCATTTTGAATTTGCTGTTGGTAACATCATCAGTTGGTCCCAATGTATAGAATTTAAATACTGTCTCAGTCCATCGTAGTCGCCTTTACGGAAGCAATAACCCTTCCCTTTACCCCTAATGGTAGTTACCTCTTTGAGTAAATCCCACTTCAGCACACTGTGATCACTGCTACCTAGTGGTTCATTTATCTGCAGATTCTTAATGCATGAAGAATCACTGCTGATAATCAAATCAAGAGTATTACTCCCTCTAGTTGCCTCCCGAACATGCTGATGTAGAAAACAATCATCCAATAAATCCACAAAAGCCCTGCTAGTGTGTGAGTAACCAGCACCCAAATTCCAGTCAATATCTGGGAAATTAAAATCTCCCATTATAAGACTCTCTGATTTACTGGCCCACTCTATTTCCCTGTACAGTTCCTTATTATACTCATCGGAGTCATTAGGCCTATAGCACACTCCTACTCTCAATTTTGATCTCCCAATGCTTATGTCACACCAAACTGACTCAACACTGCACTGTCCGGCGATGTCGACTGGCTTCACTTCCTTGGTTTTTATGTGTTTCTTAACTAATAGCATATCCTTTCTGTAGACGTTGTACTCCCCAACGAACTGTGAGCTGGCAGACATGCACCTAGTGTATGGATTAGCAGAGGGGCCCACATGGTGTGCGCCCCCATACGGCACAACATTGCTTCGCAATAAATGTATGGGCAAGTATGGTCGGTGGCTGCTTAGTCGGCCCATACCTATTACCATGCCACATGAACTCTGCTTAATATCCGATCTTTCTTGAACAAGTTCTACCAGGGTTACTTGACGATGTTCCAGCAAATGTGAGACGCAACATTTGGTTTCAACATGATGGGGCGCCTGCCCATTATGGAATGTGTGTTCGTGACCATTTGAACAGGCGTTTTGGGCATTGATGGATTGGCCGTGGCAGACCCGTTGCCTGCCCCCCACGCTCACCTGATTTATTGAGCCTTGATTTCTTTCTGTGGGGGGGCCCTCAAATCTATCGTGTATGAATTGCCTGTGGAGACGGAAATGGATCTCGTGGTGAGACTCGCCTGCGCTGCTGCTACTGTCAAAGAAACTCCAGGTGTGTTCGACCGTGTCTGCCAATCCATGCTGCGTCGGTGTCACACATGGATCGTGTCTCATGGTGGAACTTTCGAGCATCTGTTGTAACATCATGGAATGCATCCATCTTGTACTCCATTGTTAATACTTGCCTCTGCTACTACTTTTCCGTGATGTTTCCAGTTATGGATTCCTATGCGATTCACATTCCTTTAGATGTTACCTACCTCCCCTAAACGTTTGTACCAATATTTTTGAGACACCCTGTATATATATACAGTCCATTCCGGTTATTTGGGACACATCGGGACTAGTGCATTTTGGCCCGATTAAGCGGCTGCTCCAATTATCCGAAGTTTCACGTAAATAGTTAAAAATACAATATACCCCCCCTTTTTTACAATTGGTTCACTGTACAATCAAATCACGCTACGACGAACGCAACATAGTAAAGTACCATTCACTATACGATGTGCAGTAAGCGCCGGTCATTGTGATCACGTTTGTTGAATTGAATTTTAATTCTATTAAACAGCGATTCTAATTAGTGAAAATAGGAGGAATATTATCCACATGCTATAAAAGCAAAGATATATTAAGCAGAAATTTACCCTTTATTACCTTACCAATTAAAAAATATGTGAAAATCGGAAGCATATATGTGATAATCGGAATAATTAATATGTACTGTAATATGTACAGTACTAGTTGACATTTCTGTTCATTGACATTTGTGGGTGGGGGTTAAAATTTAAAACAGTAAAAAGATAAGCAATCAATAACAAAGAACACGGCACACACAAATTGCAAGTAACACAATATACGCAAATGAGAACCGAGTAACGAGTTACAAAGATTTAAAAATCGGAATAAAGAGAAGATCTGAAAATTAATTTTTTCTATATGATTGAAGATTTCATGGAAGTGTAAACACATTTCACCACAATAACCCACAGAATTCCAGCTGTCGGTATTATCGCAAATTCAGTAAGAAGAGTTTACTGTCTGTTTCTGATAGATTTCACTAACAGAAAAGCCCAATAAACAGATGACTGCTAATTGTTTTTATTGTTTTATGGTTGTGACCTCCAGACCTTCGACCGAACCATGTGGTACCGTCGGAGACAATCGTAGGGTAATCTTCAGTGCTGCGGTCTCCTGCCCCGATTAGACGGCATGCTGTCCCAATTAAGCGAAGTAAACCCTCAATATTTTCTGGATTGGTTTCTGTTTTTTTAAGATTCGCCCCAAATAAATGGCTACCCCGATTAAGTGGTGGCCCAAATAACTAGAATCCACTGTATATATGAAGTTATGTAAAATAATATAAGAAAAAGAAAGAGAAAGAGTTGCAGAACAGATTAATGGCATCAAATTTATGACTGAACATTACATCTGTCTCTATATAACAATATTCTAGTTAATTATAATACCACTAGATAAATTGGACAAAAGTATTAGGGATGAAAACTATACTCATTAGCTCAAAGCGCCAAATTTAATTAACCCAAGTTGGACTTCTTTGTTGTACCCTATAAATAAACACATATAATAAAATAAAATAAAAATGAAAATAAAATGAAATAGTAAAAGTAAAATAATAATATAACTAATTATGAATATATGGTTACATTGAGTGGAGCCCTTGTTAATGTTCCATTCAATGTAACTATATATCTATAATTAGCTATATTATTATTTTACTTTGAATATTTCATTTTATTTTTATTTTATTTTATGTGTTTATTTACAATTTAATTTTAATAATTTAATTATAAATAAACACACAAAATAATTTTCTATAATTTTCATATAAATTGGTACAAAAGAAGCTATCGCTAAAATAAGGAGAACGGATGTAAGGTTTAAGAATAGTAATAGTACCTCAATCTCCCTTGAATTGTTTTAATAGTTCAGGAGGTAAGAAAAATAGGATTCGATAGTCAATAGTAAAAAGTAAAGAAAAAGCACTAATGGATTATATTACATTATATAAAATATTTATAAACTGCTCTCATTATTGATATATATATATACACGTATACATATATTTAAATAATGTTTAAAGTAGTTGAAAACTGAATATTTCATAATAAAAATAAAAAGGTAAAGCAAACATCAGAGGCAGCAAAGAGCATATTCCTCTACATGATGCTTGAAATATAAAAATAAATTAGATGATGATTAAAAAAAAAATAAATAAAAATAATGCTAGCAGCATGGCAAGACAGAAGAGTGAAAATAGTCAAAATTAAACATAACGATCAAACCAACAGGGAGGGAGGAGAAGGGTAACAAGAGTAAAAATATTGCAGCAGGAACTCTCCAAGATAATTTAGAAAATCTAAATGCAAAGATAATAAAATAATAAATTAAATTTTGAATTCCAATTAAATAGAAATTTAACAGCACCCCCTCTGACGGGCACCAAGTCCAAATTTATATGAAATATCACCAACAGAGATGTAAACCAACTACAATAAAATAAAACAAAAATAAACCAAAAAGAGACTGACCGTTATGCCCCCTCTCAACAGAGGACCATAAGGCCAATAATGGTCAGGGAATTGTCTAGTGATCGAAGTGCAGAAATTCCCTGACCATTATTGGCTTTGTGGTCCTCTGTTGAGATGGGGTGTATGGTCAGTCTATTTTTGGTTTATTTTTGTTTCATTTTATTGCAGTTGGTTTACATCTCTGTTGGTGATATTTCACATAAATTTGGACTTGGTGCCTGTCAGAGGGGGTGCTGTTAAATTTCTATTTCATTGGCATTCAAAATTTAATTGATTATTTTATTATCTTTGCATTTAGATTTTCTAAATTATATTGGAGAGTTTCTGCTGCAATATTTTTACTCTTGTTACCCTTCTCTTCCCTCCCTGTTGGCTCAATCTTTGTTTAATTTTGACTATTTTCGCTCTTTTGTCTTGCCATGCTGCTGGCATTATTTTTATTTAATCATCATTCTATTATGTAATCATCATCAACCATATATATATATATAATTTATTTATATATATATATATGGTTAATTTTATTTACATGTAAAGAATCTGTTAACTTATTATTTATATCACCTCCTTTCAGATTCTTCTACCATTCTAGTAGCTAACAGCTCAGCTTCTTGTGCTTTCCTTTCCATTACTAATTTCTCTTCTTCTGTCTGGGAGAAATAAAAAAATATGGAGCAAAACACTGTACGTACACTTATACACATTTCAAAAATTACAGTTATTTGTAAATTTAATTGTAAAATATATAGAAAAATTATTAAGACAAAATGAACAATCTCATGTACTGTATATTTTGAACAGTCGAGCTACAAATGTAAAATAAGAACAAGCAGAATGGACAACCCTCATGTTTTGATCTTAGCAGTACAAAGTTCTCAAATGTTTATAAATGAAAATTTTGGAAAAGAAAGGACCACTTTGTTTTTGATTAAAAAAAAATCAAAATATAGATCAAAATATAGGTCAAAAACATTTTGCTCATTTCCAGAATGATTGTGGGAAACACTGTCCTGATGAAAAAAAATGTCATTCATTTTCATCAGGACAGTGTTTCCCACAATCATTCTCTGTGGGCATTTTTTCCGAGTGCTGAAAGAAACTTTTATTTTTCAGAACTTTTTCACATGATTTCCTGTCACTGTAGTGCAATAGGAAACAATGTACAGTAACCCCGCTATTCGCAGGGGTAACGTTCCTGAGAAATGCCGCGAATACCGAAAACGCGAATACTGAGTTATGGCTCCCATAGTAATAAAGGGGTTCCGTTCCAAAGTATGAAATATATAAGAAAAACTAGTTTAAATTTTTGTCTATGTATGTATGATATGTGCCTTCATAATATGACTATGTACATAGACAGTACATTGTGAAATGCAAGCATACGGCATCGAAATGAAAATAAGAAGGAATTTAATATTAAATGTAACATTTATAGAAATTTGAAACAAATCTTTCAAACCAGCGCCTTTGCTAGCAAAAAAACTTATCCCACCAGTGCTATCACCAGTTTCGCTAAAGTGTTGATAAAGGAGTTTTGCCTTTTCACAAATGATGAGTGAACTTAACGGAATTTTATTATGAGTTCCATCTTCTATCCACAGATTTAAAGCTTTTTCCATTTTTTTCTAATTTAACATCACGAGTTACAGAGCACATTTTTGAAGCAATTAGCGCGTTTTCACAAACACTACAGCAGATTTTTTCTTTCAATTTCTTGATTGATCGTACCATTGACTCATTGATTTTATAATGTTTTGCCACTGAGGAGACACTTTCACCATTAGAAATTTTGTCTAATAACTTAATTTTATTCGCTAATGTCATCACCTTCTTTGATCTTTTCATATTTCCCTTGTTATTCGTAGCCATATTTTTGTACAGGTTAGAAACAATTTGTCCACAATAAAGTCACTTTCTTCTATTAACACACTAGAAAAAGTCTGTTTTACACTGCAAAATGGTAGATTTATCACTTTTAAGCATATCAATTTATAAATTGATAAGTTTATTCAATTTATAAGCATATAAATTAAAAGCAAACGACAAAACCTTCCATGACAAGCACATAACACATACTGAAGAAGGATTAGCGAGAAACATCCATGCTCGCGATTTTGTCACCTCTCCCCCCCCCACCCACTGAGCGCTTTTTTACCGGGAAAGATAATTTTAGCCACGCCCATGTTTTTTTATGGTGGAAAATGTTCAAGGCGTTTTAAAATTCACATTTTTTTTTTTTTTTTTAGGTTTCATTTTATATTAAATCAGCCACTGCGAATAGCAGGGGTTTACTGTATAAGGATTATTCCATTCATATCTCAGGAAACAGCAGCCATTATTTTGGAATGGAACTTTTTTTGGGCCAGGGCAAATCAGTGTGCTTCCACTGGACAGATTGATGTTTTGTTTCTGGATTAAAGAGCAGAACCCATGTCTCATCCATCGAGACAATCAGGGAAAAGGAGAATCCATTGAATGTAGCATTTTGAGTAAGCATTGCTTGATACAAGTTGACACAATTGTTTTTTCTATGCGTCTTCTTGGTGAGTGAAGGATGCCATTTCCTGAAAACATTAAGAGCTGCTAATTGATAGTTAGACTAAAAGCAGTCCTGCATACTTCGATTATGTCGCAAGAAATAAATTTAGTGACCTTATAACTTGGATGCACCTCGAATAAGCTGAATAAAAAGTAAAATGTATGTCATTATCACATATTACCATTCCTCAAAGGTGTATTTTTTTTTTTTTTTTTTTTTTAGCTGTATCCCATATATAGCTCAATGGTAAAAAACACTTGTAAATGGCACATCACAGAGATGGCACATCATTTACTAATTTAAAGTACGAATTTTTTTAATTTCCATATATTTGCATATTGTGTGCCAACAGAATTTCACAAAGATATTAATACCAAAACACAACAAATACATTTATACACAGACCATCAACATCAGATGTTTGTACCTAATTACTAGAGTATCAAATACATGTGTGTGAAAACTACCCGCTGGCCAAAGGCAAATTTCCACACATCTGTCAGCTGTCTTTCTTCAATTTGATTTATGCCCCCTCAGATTCGTAATCTGAGGAAGCGGAAGTATCCCGTCAGAATTGAGCTTGCTCAAACCATTCAAGTCCTTATACACTTCAATCAGATCACCTCGCAGGAGCCAAGTCTCCAGCCACTACAATTTGCAGAACTTAAGTCTCTCTTGGTAAGAGGAACCCTTCGTTCCCCTCACCAATCTTGTTGCCATTCTATGTACATGCTCGAGCAAATCTTCATCCTTCCTAAAATGCGGCCTCCAGACCTGTACGCACTACTCAAGATGTGGCCTGACCATTGCTTTATACAAAGGGATAATCACCTCCTTTTCCTTCTAGCAAAATACCTGTATATCATTGATGAATTCCCATGACCCACTCCGGCAGCCTGTTTGCATTGCTCAGAAAACTTCTGACTTACACAATTACTCCGAGATCTTTTTCATTTTCTACCACCCTAAGTGTAGTACCACACAGTTGGTATGTTCCTCTGGAGTTACTTCTACCCATATGCAATACTTTGCATTTGTCAATGTTAAACTTCAGTTGCCACTTCTCAGACCATCTGTACAAAATTTTCTAGATCCTGTTGCAGTAGCACACTGCCATTACTGTCATTACCAACCCTGCCAACCTTTGTATCATCTGCAAACTTCGACACTAAGCCTGATATACCTTCATCAGTATCATTGATAAATATAAAAAACAACAGTGGGCCCAAAACCGAACCCTGTGGCACTCGCTTAATAACATTAGTCCATGAAAAGCAGCATCCATTGATTACCACTCTGTCTTCTCCCACTAAACCACCTCTTTCTCCATTGTAGCAGCTTACCCTTAATACCATTCTGCTCCAATTTGTGCAGCAGTCTTCGATGTGCAACAGCATCAAAAGCTTTCCTGAAATCCAAGTAAATGATATTAAAATTATTTTTTGCATCCAGTTCCTTTGTAACAAAATCATAATATTCAATCAAATTTGTCAGACAATTCTTCCCTTAACAAACCTATGTCATGTCTGAATTATTGCTGCAGTCTTATCTAGATGATCCTGCAATGCATCTTTAACAAGTGACTCCATCATTTTACCTGGAACAGAAGTTAAACTACCTGGTCTGTAATTACTCATGTCACCCTTCAATCTCCCTTTGTGAACTGGGAATACAAACCATCTGTAGTCCGTGGGGACTTCCCCCGAGTCCAAGGATGCTCTGATAATTATGGCTAAGGGTTTGCTTAGTTCCTTTGCCATTTACTTTAATAGAACTGGATAGATCTCATCCACACAAGGAGCCTTTCTTATGCTTAAGTTCAACAATTTCTCTTCCACTTTGCTATTAGTTATTACAAAATCATTAAGCACCCTGTTACACTTTGATAACCTTCTGGCATTTTCCTCCCTTAATAACTCCTCATGTGTGAATGTAGACGGAAAATAGTCATTCAGTTTATCAGCTATCTGAGCAGGATCATCAACAGTCAAACCATCAATATCAAGTGGACCAATCTGATTCATCTCCTTCCTTTTACAGTTTATATAAGCAAAGAAGCCTTTTCTGAATTTCTTAGTATCCTTTGCCAAAGATTTCTCATAATCTGCCTTCTCTTTTGTGACTTGATTACACACTAGCTTATATCTGCTATAGGCTTCTGGCTTCTGTGTCGCCTGATTTAAAAACTGTCTGAGACTCCTGTAGTTACCTTTATGGAAGCAAAAATCCCTCCATTTATACCTGATGGTAATTATATCTTTAAGTAAATTCCACATCAGTACACTGTGATCACTGCCACCTAGTGGTTCCTTTATCTGCAAATTCTAAATACATAAATAATCACTGCTGGTAACCAGATCAAGAGGATTACCCTCTCTGGTTTGCCTCTCGAATATGCTGCTGCTGCTGCAGAAAATAATCATCGAATAAATCCACAAAAATCCTGCTGGTGTGCGAGTAACTAATCCACAAGTTCCATTCAATATCTTGGAAGTTAAAATCCCCCATTATAAGACATTCTGATTTACTAGCCCACTCTATTTCTCTGTATAATTGTTCATTGCACTCATTAGAGTCATTAGGCCTACAACACACTCCAACTCTTATTTTTGCTTTCCCAGTGCTTATGTCACACAAAACTCACTCAACATCGCACTGTCCATCTATGTCAACTAGATCATTACTTCTGTCTGTTTCCATTGTTCTATACGTTTGTTTTACTTGTGCCTACGATGGTCTATCTGCTATTTGTAAATTGTGCTTCTATTGTTTTTTTAGCTTCTTGGTATATTACATTATTTTCTGCTTTATATTTTTGTATTCTCTTCCACTCTTCACATTTTTTTGATTAGGCACTATGTTCTCCTTTGCAGATGGAAATCTTGAATTTTGCACCTGTCTATGTTCTTGCAACCTGCAGATAGCAAACCCTGTGCATACTGCTTGAGAGTGTCCATACTGACAAAACATCGGACAGGGTTTGGAATATATGGTCTCAGTGAACAGTTTAGGTATCCAGCTTTTACAGTTTTTGGTGGTTTTGAACTATTAAAGGTTAGAATTATATTCCTCATTGGGATAATTTCTCCTGCTCTTTTAATTGCTATTCTTTTGACTTGACTAACTCCTTGATCTTTCAACTCTTCTTTCATCTTTGGGAACATTGGGATCCCATTCCGCAATTACTCCTTTCGAGCTGTACAGTGTGAAATGAGGGGTAACTGTTACTGGAATTTCTCCAAAAGTTCTTGCTATCATTAAATGCTCTGCTTGCTTTTGGTCAATGTAGATCCCCTGATTAGGGGAACTAGCTATGCTTTCAAGAGTTTTTTGAATCTGAAATACTGACAAACTTCCTATGGGTAGTTTATTCTTCTAAGGTATAATTAAGAACCATAGTGTGACTATGAGGAGTGTCTCTGTCTTTTGTTGCTTAGCTGCTGAATATGGACTAATTTCATCTAGTTTTCTGGTAGTTCAATTAGTAGTTTGATGATCTGTGTTTGTACCATATTTGCTCCTTTTAGACCTTTTTTAGCATTAGCATTAGTAGAGGCACACGATGTAAAAAAAGGAAGCAGGCTTATACAGCATCAGCCAAAAAAAAAAAAAAAAAAAAAACCTCCCCATTAGTTCTGCCTTGAATTTATTTAAGCAATCAACTTTCACAACAAAAGATGGAACTTTGCTCTAGCAACAACTACCTACTGGCTAAAGGCAAACTTCCGCACATCCGAGAAAGAGAAAGAATCCCATCTACATTCAAGGCCTTATACACCTGAATCAGATCGCCTTGCAAGTGCCTAGCCTCCAGAAGGGGCAATTTTTTTGCAGAACGTAAGCTGTTTCTTTGTAAGAACACCCCTTCGTCACCCTCACTAATCTTGTTGCACTTCTCTATACTCATTCTAGCAACTCTACATCCTAAATCAAGGTGTGGCCTGACCATTGCCTTTTACAAGGGGATAATCATTTCCTTAGCCCTGCTCGCAAAATTCCTGTATATCACTGACAAGACCACATGACCTACTCTGGCAGCCTCTGTGCACTGCTCAGAAAACTTCATATCTGACTGCACAATTAATTCCAGGTCTCTTTCATTCTCCAATACCTTGAGTGTAACACTACACAGTTAGTACATTTATCAGGGGTTACTGCTACCTACTGTCAATGTTTAACTTCAGTTGCCACTTCTCAGCCCATCTACCTAACGTTTCCAGATCCTGTTGCAGCAGCATACTGTCATTACTGTTATTAACAACCCTGCAAACCTTTGTATCATCTGCAAACTTTGAGATTAAGCTAGATATACCTTCATCAATATCATTGATAAATATACAAAACAACAATGGGCCTAACACTGAACCTAACATTAGTCCACATAGAGCAGTACCCATTGATTACCACTCTCTTTGTATACCTAACCATCCTTTTATCCATTGTAGCAACTTGCTCTAAATGCCATACTGCTCCAACCTGTACAGTAGTCTTCTGTGTGCAGCATTATCAAAAGGTTTCCTGAAATCCAAGAATATGATATCAAAATTATTTTTGGCATTCAGTTCCTTTGTGACTACATCATAGCATCCAATCACATTTGTCAGAGAAGACCTTCCTTTAACAAATCCATGCTGTGTATTAACTATTACTGCAGTCTTTCTTTAACCCGTGCTTCTTTAACCAGTGATCCTAGGACCACAAATTAAACTAACAGGTCTATAGTTACTTGTGTTACCTTTTGAATCCCCTTTGTGAATTGGTGATACATTTGCACACCTCTGTCTATGGGGACCTCCTCTGAGTCCAAGGAAGCTCTCATAATTATGGCTAAGAGTTTGCTTACTTCCTTTGCTGCCTCCTTTAATATAACTGGGATAGATCCAATCTACCCCAGGTGCCTTTTTTATGTTTAAGCTTCAACAGTTTCTTCTCCACTTTGCTCTCAGTTTTTACAAAATCATTTAACTCCCTGTTAGAGTTTGATACACATCTGGCCCTCACCTCCTTGATTAACTCCTCATGTGTGAATGTATATGCAAAATACTCATTTAGTTTGGCAGCTATCTGAGAATGATGACCTACAGTCAAACCATTGATACAATCTGCCTTCGCTTTTCTAACCTCCTTTGTGACTTGATTACAGACTAGCTTATATATGCAATAGCCTTCTATGTCACCAGATAATTTTTCTTCTCTGCCACGAGTCTCATTAGTTCATCTGACATCCATTTGGGCCTAAACATAGAGCAGTATTTCTTAGTTGTAACAAAAAGCCTAGTAGCTTCCAAAACTAATTCCTTGAAAGCAGGCCCAACACCAAACCCTGAGGGACACCACTAATAACATCAGTCCACGGAGAGCAGTATCCATTGATTACCTTTATGAAAGGAGAAACCCTTCCCTTTACCCCTGATGGTAGTTACATCTTTATGTAAATCACACATCAGTACACTGTGATCACTGCCACCTAGTGGTTCCTTTATCTGTAAATTCTTTATGCATGAATAATCACTGCTGATAATCAGATCAAGAGTGTTACTTCTCTTGTTGCCTTTCTAACATGCTCTGTAGAAAACCTGGTAGTGACTTGGTAGTGTGCAAGTGACCAATCCACAAGTTCCAGTCTATATCTGGGAAGTTAAAATCCCCCATTATAAGACACTCTACTTTACTGGCTCACTCTATTTCTCTGTATAACTGTTCATTGTACTCATCAGATTCATTGGGCCTGTAACAAACTCCTACCCTCATTTCTGCTTTCCCAGTGTTTATGTCACACCAAACTGACTCAATATTGCACTGTCCATCCATGTCAACTGATGCTCTTCCATAGATTTTATGTGTTTCTTAACTAACAGCATAAGGCAAGAGGACATTTCTGCTAAGGTTTCCAACCCTACCACAGGGAGGTAGGAGCAGTGCCACTAGGATGCAAAGCAGTTGAGGTGTTAAGTTGGTTAGTGGAACTAGAAATACAGTCAGTTCTCGTATAGCACGATAGTTGTGTTCCTAGAAACCCTCGTGCAATATAAACAGGCCCTATGGGAAAAATAGGGTTAGGTGCCGGCCACCCAAGATTGAACACACATTTTTAACCAAAACATTACCAAACACAATAAATAATCGTAGTAAAATATGTAAGTATTTTATTACGACTATTACGTAATAAAATATTGCTAATGCTTTTGCTTCTATCATAAGAAAACTTGTTTTTTGTTTGATTTTCTATCCAAACAGATGACAGCCGTTCCATCTCTTCCAATTCTTTGTGTCTTAATCTAATGGATTTTAATTACACTGAATTGTTCCTGCTATGAAAGTTGTTTTTATTTTCTCTGCATTCTTTGTAATTCTCGGCGTTGCCTCATTGTCTGTAGCACGTGCAATATCATATGGCCTTTCATTTCGCTCAAAGCATTTCACAATTTCATATTTTTTCTCTATTGACAGAGGCGGACTGGCCATAAGCCTTACCGGGGGGAACCCTGCGGGCCGGAGGCCAGTGTGATTTTGGCCATAAACCATAGTATGAAGCCACTACAAATTTTCCCGGGTAAGAATTTTTGACCCAGTCCGCCTATGTTTATTGATATTGCTTTTCTTTTTCTCTCTGAATCTGCAGTGTCTTCATCAGGACGCTTCCTTTTCACACCTTTTAAGTATTTTACTCATTTTTAGGGAACACAGCACAATTACAAAACGAGGAGGCACGCTTGATACACATAAACAAAACTGCGTGTGTGTAGCAACTGAATAACAACACTGTAAAGGCAGAGATACACTATTAACACTTCACATTTTACTAAAGCACATTTCTAGGGGGTTACTACCATAAAACAATAAAAACAATTTCCAGTTGCATTTCTGCTAGTGGAATCTGTTATAAACTGGTAGTAAACTCGATCTAATTGCATTTTCGATTATACTGATAGCTGGAATTGTGTTGCTTTTTACATTATTATGGTGAAATGTGTTTCCCCTTCACTGATATAAAACACATAAATACATTTTCAGAATCTTCTCTTCATTCCTATAGTGCTGCGTTCAGTTGGGGTGATTCTGCGTTCGGCTGCCATTTCTTGTAAACACAAAGGTGAATTGTGCATAAGCAAATTTTGTTCATGTTATATAAGATATCGTTGCCATATTTATAAATCGTGTATGATCGAATTCGTGTAGTGTAAACACATGTTATACGAGGACTGACTGTATGTGAAAAGAAACAAGATTAGTGAGAGAGGCAAAAGGGTGTCTGACATGGAAAGGCTCCAGTTCTGCAAACTAGGCACCTCAGAAGTAATCTGATTGAGATGTTGATTGATTGATTGATTGAGTTTTTATTGGCGCATCAGCAGCTATGGCTATAATGCGCCAAACCCTATGATTGAGATGTTCAAGGCTTTGAATGGATTGAGTAAGCAAGCTCAGTAATAATGGGAACAATCTTTCCTCTTGCTCAGACTACACATGAGAAGGCATAAATTCAAATTAAGGATGGTTGCAGGATAGATGGGCAGAAATTTGCTTTCAAGGAGTGGAATTATATAGGAATTATACAATCTGTTAGAGTGTACAGGTTATATGGGAAGTGTTGGGGTTTTTTTTTTTTTTTGCTGATTGTGTATCAGCTTGCTTTCATGCAACATCTGCTTAATGATAATAATGCTTTAGCAGTCATAAAGCAGACTATGTTGAAGATTTTTAAAGTGAATTATGTTACAAAAACAGAAAAGACCTTGTAACATCCACCAACTTTTTTTGGCTGATGTAGCAAAAGAGCAAAAACATGGCCATCTTTCCATCTTTCAACTTTGCTTAATGCTAACATTTTCCTGATGCTTATGAACACTTAAATATGGTAAATGAAATCTATTATTAGGACAACAAGTTGCCTAACTATCCATTGAGACAAGGTTCATATTATTCTGTCCAACTTAAGTATAACTTACTAGTTAAGGCAATATTACCTTTATGGCACTAATCTTAACTCTCTGTATCTCGGCTTCAGCTTCTGCAGCTTTTTGAGTTAAAAGAAGGGCTTCTTCTTCTGCTATTCGAGCCTTTTCTGCAAGTAATTCGGCAGTTTCTTCTGAACGTCTCTTCAAGAAAAAAAAAAGACAAATAAAAAGAGTGAATTTTTATCATGTTGTGATACATCCACAAAACGTCAATTCAATTAAACTCTGACAAATCCCTTGACCAACAACAAAATCAAGAGAAAGTAAGATAATGACTTTAACATGTTCTTCTCACACGATTAACAATAGAGACTAAGGTCATACAACACTGTAACAAGTGCACTTGGGCAACCTTGAGTGCCACTTTCTCATTCCAAATAAAAATTTCTGTTGTATAACTTGATAAACAATACTCTTACAATCATTAAAGATAACTATATTATTAATGATTTTATACTATAGACTACATGTGGAAAACAATCATCTAAATCAAACAATGGCAACAAAACATTTTCTTTTAGCATATATGGGTATTAGGGAAATTATTTGAAAAAGGAAGCCCCAAGCTTTTGCTGCATCAAACAAAAACAAAAAAAATATATATATTAAATAAAAAAAACTAAATGTTTCCATTCTCCTGAATAGTAAAAACAAAGTTAAATGTTTCCATTCTCATGAATGGTAAAAACAAAACTAACTGATCCCACACCCTATCAGCCTTAAGGATCCACACAGATATAAGGAATGCAGGATTGGATTTTGGGAATTACAATGAATACTGAAAGGACAGACAGGATACGAAGGGAGGAGGAGTAGGAGGAGTAGTATTTATGCTATTAGTTAAGAAACATATAATATCTACCGCAGTGCATCCAGCTGACAATGGTGGACAGTGCAATGTTCAGTCATTTTAGTGTAACATAAGCACTGGAAAAGCAAAAATGAGAGTACGAGTGGTTATTGGCCTAATGACTGTGATGAGTACAGCGAACAACTGTACAGATAAATAGTAGGCCAGTAAATCCGATTGTCTTATAATGTGAGATTTTAACTTCCCAGATATTGACTGGAACTTGTGGGTTGGTCCCTCGCACACTATCATGACTTTTGTGGATTTATTGGATGATTGTTTTCTACAACAGCATATTCGAAAGGCAACTAGAGGGAATAATACTCTTGATTTGATTATCAACTGTGATTATTTGTGTTTTAAGAATTTGCAGATAGAGGAACCACTAGCTGGAAGTGATCACAGGGTACTGATGTGGGATTTACTTAAAGATGCAACTACATCAGGGTTACAGGGAAGAGTTTCTGCTTTCATAAATGTATCTATGATCTCAGACTGTTTTTCAATTATATGCAATGGGACCAACTGATGATGTTACCAACAGCAAATTCTAAGTGGTAAGCAATCAAGGAAGTAATCTTGGAATAAACCTAAATCTAGGTTTAGGCCCAAATGGATATAAGATTGAACTAATGAGACTCGTGGCAGAGAAGAAAAATGCATGGGATGAGTATAAACTATCAGGCAACTCAGAAGCCTATGGTAGATATAAGCTAGCCTGAAATCAGGTCACAAAGGAGGTTAGACAAGCGAAAGCAGATTACAAGAAATATTTGGCATGTGGAAAGAAAAACAGCAAAGATTCCTTTACTTATGTAAACTCTAGAATGAAAGTGTTGAATCAAATTGGTCCATCTGATATTGATGGTTCAACTTTAGACGAAGCTGCTCAGATAGTTGAGAAACAATGAGTATTTTGCATCTATATTCACACATGAGGAATTCTGTAGGGAAGTGGAGGACAGAAGCTTATTAAACTCTTACATGTAGCTAAATGATGTTATAATAACAGCAAAGCAAAGTGAAGGAGAAATTGTTGAAGTTAAACATAACAAAGGCACCTAGAGTGGATGGGATCTATCCAGTTATATTAGAAGCGGTGGCAAAGGTAGTCACAGCAAACCATTGGCCATAATTATGAGAGCATGCTTGAAATCAGGGGAGATCCCCACAGATGGGAGATGTTCAAATGTATCTCCAATTCACAAAGGGGTTCAAAGGGTGACATGCGTAATTACAACCCTGTTACTTTTACTCCTGTTACAGGTGGTCTCATGGGTTAAAGAAGCATTGCAGGATCATCTAGAGAAGACTGCAGTGATAATTCAGATATAGCAAGTGTTTGTTAGGGGATGTCTTGTCTGACCAATGTGAATGGATACTACGATGTGGTCACAAAGGAACTGGATGCAAAAGATAATTTTGATATCATATACTTGGATTTCAGGAAAGTTTTTGATACTGTTGCACATGGAAGGCTACTGTACAAATTGGGGCAGTATGGCATTAAGGGCAAAACGGATAAAAGGATGGTTCAATGGACACTGCTACCTAGTTATACCTACCTGGGAGTCAAAAACGCTGATGGAACTGATATTGGAGTGACATTCAAGTCAAGTGGACCCAATTTCGGTGAAGTCTGGACAGTCTGTGTCAGCCAAATCCTCTGCTTGAACCTTCACGATGGTAGGACTGTTAGTAATTCTGGGTATAACCTCAATGCACAAGCACACTATCGGTAACCACCAGGTGTGAACCAACATAAGCAGGGATTGAGGTGTGGAGCCCAAACCACGTGGAGGAATGCCACTCCTCTGTGTTACTAAGCAATGCTAGGTGGTAGATTATCCTCATCAACCTGTGCAATATTACCAGATTGCTTATTGGAGGCTTGATGTGGTGGAATCCATGTTTGTCTCCAGAGTAACTTACATTCCAGTCAACCCTTCACAATCTCTTCCACCATCATGCAGTATAACTGATGTCTTTTGAAGTTATGATGGACATCATGGCGAAATCCAAACTTCCTTATATTTTGAGACTACAGCAATAAAACGGTGCTTGCAGGCAGGCCACAACTTAGTACACCAGACCAACTTATTGGTAACTTTCCAGGAAGCTTCCGGATCAGCTAGTGTATAATCTTGCTACTACTCTGCTAGATACTGACTAGAGGGAGTCCGAGTAGTGTGTATGCGGGGGGGGGGGATCCTTGACATAACTGTCAAGGCCATGTTATGTCAAGGATCTGGGTACATTCTTACCATGTGTATGCCATATCCAAAATTTCATTACTTCATACAGCATATCCTCCGCACATTTCTTACTATTGAACAGACCATTAATTGTCAAACTAATAGTTAACTTATCAGCGAAAAGATCTAAATCTCCCAAACAATTCCTAGTCCATTTTACAAATATATGTGGTCTCAGTTATAATCTCAATGATGTCCATTTCCACATGCCAAACACCATGTAATTTTCTGACAGGATCTCACTTATCAGTTCATTCAACTACAGCTCATCTCAGTTGCCCAAATTATTTGCTGTATGATTCCTTTCATCTAAAAGGTGGTACTCGTGCATATGTCCGTTCTGATATTCCCTGTCAGAGACTTGGTAATTTGGAATCTCCTATTTTTGACCTTCTCTAGCTTAAAATCTCTCTATCTCATTCTGTCAAATTCATCTGCTGTCTCTACCATTTTCCTAACTCCACTAATCATCTGGAGCTCTTTGACTTCCTCTCTTTGCAACTTGACTTTCTCCAGTCCAACGTTGCTAACAGTGAGGTAATTTTCCTTGGTGATTTTAATGTTCACAACTCCAGCTAGCTTCCGTTCTCCTGTTACACAGACCCAGCTGGTCGAGATGTTGAAGCTTTTGCAATTACCAATGACCTCACACAGACTGTTCATTTACCTACCAGATTACCGGACAATCCTAACCATACAGCCAACACGTTTGATCTTTTTCTCACAAACAACCCTTCTAAGTACATAGTCAAAGTGAGTGGTCCTTTAGGCACCTCAGATCGCAACTTGGCGATTGTCTTTTCTCCAATGGAGCCTTTATCTCATGGTTATTCCTAACCTCGTGTTGTTTGGCCTTACAAGATTGCAAAATGGGATGGCCTGCGAGACTTCATTTCTTCTTTTCCTTGGTCGGATTACTGTTTCAAAACTTCTGATGTCAACGTTTGCTCAGATCGTGTCAGTGAAATTATTCTTGCAGGAATGGAATCCTTTATCCCACACTCCACTTTAAAATCTCGTCCTTTATCTAAACCTTGGTTTTCCAATAAATGTGCTAAGGCTGTCCAAGAGAAGAACGTTGCATATCGTAATTGGCTTGTTTCCAATTCTTCAGTTCCATTTTCTGTCTACACCAAAGCTCGCAACAGTTGTAAAGCAGTTATTAATCAGTCCAAACTAGATTTTGAACAGGCTAGGAGTGGAAAACTTGCTTCTTGCCATAATGGTAGCCAAGAATTCTGGTCTTTTATCCAAAGCTATTGGCCGCAACATTTACCCATCTCTGCTCTCACATATGTCAAAACCAGATGATTCTATTTTCACTTCAGCTAAGGATAAAGTTGACCTGCTAGCATTCCATTTTTCTTCCAACTCATGTATTAATGATCTTGGTAAAACACCTTCCACCATTCCTGTGGTCTTCCGTCAAAAAGATGTCAGAAGGATTTTGACAAATCTTAATGCTCAGAAAGCTCCAGGTCCTGATGGTGTTTCTCCACTTGTTCTCAAAACCTGTGCTCCTGAATTTACTCCTGTTCTTTGCCGCCTTTTTTTCACTTTCTTATTCCAAAGGTGTTTTTCCTTCTGCTTGGAAATTTGCTCATATCCAGCAAGTTCCAAAAAAGGGTGACAGATCCCTCCCATCCAATTACTTCTACTATTTCTAAAGTAATGGAGAAATCAATTAACTGCCAACTCTTAAAACTATCTAGAAACCTTCCATTTGATCAACGATCCCCAGTATGGATTCCATCAGTGTCGATCCACTGGTGATATTCTGGCATATGTTACTCATTTATGGACAAATTCAATGGAAAAGTTTTGTGAAACACAAGCAGTTTCTCTTGACATCTCAAAGGCTTTTGATCGTGTTGCATAAAGGACTTCTAAATGAGGTTCTACCTTATGGTTTGCTAACTGTTCTTTGTAATTGGTTATCCAGTTTTCTCTTTGATCGCTCACTGAGATTGATGGTAGATGGCTCTATGACAGATCCCTCCCATCCAATTACTTCTACTATTTCTAAAGTAATGGAGAAATCAATTAACTGCCAACTCTTAAAACTATCTAGAAACCTTCCATTTGATCAACGATCCCCAGTATGGATTCCATCAGTGTCGATCCAATGGTGATATTCTGGCATATGTTACTCATTTATGGACAAATTCAATGGAAAAGTTTTGTGAAACACAAGCAGTTTCTCTTGACATCTCAAAGGCTTTTGATCGTGTTGCATAAAGGACTTCTAAATGAGGTTCTACCTTATGGTTTGCTAACTGTTCTTTGTAATTGGTTATCCAGTTTTCTCTTTGATCGCTCACTGAGATTGATGGTAGATGGCTCTATGTCTTCTAACTTCTCCACGGTGTCCCCCAAGGTTCCGTTCTTTCCCCCACTCTTTTCCTCTTGTACATTACATCTCATCCTTCTTCCATTGACTGGAAATCTTATCCATAGTTTTGCCGATGATAGCACATTGCATTCCATTATCCAGTTTGAGAAACCTTGCCCTGCTCAATCAGCTTCAACTTCTCGAATATCCATTACCAATTCCTTAAATGCCAATTTCCAGAAAATTCTCCAGTGGGGCAAAGACAACTTAGGTGGTTTCAATCCTTCTAAAACTCAGTCCTGCCTTATATCTTGCAAAAAGGATTCTTCAGCTCCTATGCTTATTTTTGGTGCACTCCGATTTCTAGGAAAGGTGATATATCTATTTTGGGGATTATCCTGACTTCTCATCTCTTTTGGCACAAGCATATTACAAATATTGCTTCCTCTGCTTCTAAAAAACTTGGTTTTCTCTTTTCCTTTCGGCATTACTTTTCTTCCAAACAGCTGTTCACTCTGTACAAATCACAAGTCTGCCTTACCATGGAACATTGTTCCCACATCTGGGGCAGTGCCCCCAAAACTCCTCTCAGGCTACTAGATTCCATTCAGAAAAGGGCAATTAGGTTAATTAATGACTTATCTCTAACAGAGTTCTCTCAACTCTCTGTCTCATAGACATTCTGTTTCTGCTGCTTGCCTTTTCTACAGATACTTCCACGGGCACAGTTCAGAAGAACTGTGCCCGTGGAACAGTTCTTCTGAATTCGCTTCTATAAGTCCTGCTCGCTCTTTCAAAACAGTCAGAACATTTACTGCCACCAGCCAACATCCATTTACTGTACAACTTCAAACTCAGAGAACCATCTTTTCATCTTCCTTCATACGTATTTCCTGAAAATTACATTCTACAGAATTTCAAAGTCCAATGTCAACAAATATCTTCTTTCATCTTCCAGACATCCAACCCAAGCACGGTACTAAGTACTATAGGTTCTAATACCTCTTGTGTTTGGGGTTCTCATAAAAAAAAAAAAAAAAAAACACATACGTTAACTATCCAGTTGACTTTTGAATTTCTTCAAATTGTTAACCTCAACTACCTCCTAAGGAAACTTGTTCTAGTAATCAACAACTCATTCCCCAAACCTCTAGTCTAAACCTCTTCCCCTGTAATTTTAATTTACACCCTAGTTCTGGAATTCCATCTACATTCATTTTACTAACCCTCTCTCAGAACTTATTAACCATAATCAGGTCTCCCCTAAGATGGCTAGTTGCCAAGCTCTATAGTCCAGAAATCAGTCTTACCTTGTACAGACAGCCTTTTGCCGATCACACTGTGCAAGTTGTCCATCTTTGAACATTTCAAAAAACTCAATGTCTTTTTTCAGATCAGGTCTCCATACTTGGGCATAGTATTCCAGATATTGCCTTACAACTGCCTTATACAGTGTAATTATGACCTCCCTATCTCTATAGGATATTGTTCAATAAATCATTGATAGGACACCATGAGGTTTCCCAGCCATCTGTTTGTACTGCTGTGAGAATATGCTTCATATCTACCTGTATCACAACTCCCACATCCCTTTCTTCCTCTACTGCTTTTAATTCAATTCCACCAAATGTATAAGTTAATTTGGGATTGTATTCCCCAAATGTAAGACCTTGCATTTAGTCTGCATTAAAACATTACTGCCACTTTTCTGACCATTCTTGAAGCTTGACCAAGTCATCATGAAGGAGAGCCCCTCAGCACTGATCATTAATGACTTTCCTAATCTTTACATTGTCTGAAATTTTGATATCGCACATCTTATCCCTTCATCAATGTCATTTATGAAAATCAGAAACAACAGTGGTTCAAGAAGTGATTCTTTGTAAAGCCACTTCTGACATTACACTAATCTGAAGAATATCCATTGATCACAACCCTCTGCCTTCCAGTAATCCTGACCCATTTTATCTTAAATAGTAACCTTTCAAGAGGGAACAAGTCTGCCTTGCTAAAATCCAAATAAACTATACTAAACCTTGGTTTTCCAATAAATGCACTAAAGCTTCTCAAGATAAGAATGTTGCATATTGCAATTGGCTTGCATTCAAATCTTCAGGTTCATTTTCTGCCTATACTAAAGCTTGCAACAATTTCAAAGCAGTTATTAATCAGTCCAAACTAGATTCTGAACAGACTACGAGTAGAAAACTTGCTTTTGGTTTCTTGTCAAAACTATCAGCCACACCTTTTGCTAATCTCTACTTCAACCTCTGTTAAAAGCTGATAGTTCTAAAGATAAAGAACTTGGGTATTGGCGATCTTGGTAAACCATTCCCACCATTCACAGTAGAACCCATTCAGTGCCTCTTGTAATTTACTGATCAAATAGATGGCAAAAGAATTTTGAACATCTTGATGCCAAGAAAGCTCCAGGTCCTGATGGCATTTCTCCATTTATTCTCAAAGCCTGCGATCTTGAGCTTACTCCTGTTAGTTTTCACTTTTTTTTTTTCTTCTGCTTGAAATTTTCTTGATATCCAGTAAGTTACTAAAAAAAGTGATAGATCCTTCCATTCCCATTGCACTTATTCTTCTCTTTCCAAAGTAACAGAGAATCCATTAACCACCAACTATTAAACTATCTTGAATCATATTAGCATTAGCATTAGCATTAGTAGAGGCATTTGATGCAAGAAAGCAAGCTTATGCAGCATCAGCCAAAAAAAAAAAAAAAAACCACTTCCACTTCACCCCTCCGTTCGTTCAAAATACCTGTCCAGCTGAGCCTTAAACTTATTTAGGCTATCAACCTCCACCACAAGGGATGGAAGTCTGTTCCACCAACCAACCACCCGCTGGCTAAAGGCAAATTTCCGCACGTCTATCCTACATCTGTCTTTCCTCAATTTGAATTTATGCCCTCTCAGGTGATTATTCTGAGCTAGAGGAAGAATCCCATCAGCATTGAGCATGCTTAAACCATTCAAGGCTTTATACACCTCTATCAGATCACCTCGCTGGTGCCTAGTCTCCAGACACTGTAATTTGCAAAACTTAAGCCGTTCTTCGTAAGAGCACCCCTTTGTTCCATTCACTAATCTTGTTGCCCTTCTCTGTACTCGTTCCAGCAGCTCTACATCCTTCTTGAAATGAGGCCTCCAGACCTGTATACAGTACTCTAGGTGTGGCCTGACCATCGCCTTATACAATGGAATAATC
Organism: Mastigoproctus giganteus; assembly: GCF_048544385.1. NCBI lineage: Eukaryota > Metazoa > Arthropoda > Arachnida > Uropygi > Thelyphonidae > Mastigoproctus > Mastigoproctus giganteus. The sequence goes on from NC_143579.1 coordinate 2,195,936, forward strand.
ACCTCCTTATCCCTGCTGGAAAAATTCCTGTATATCATTGACAATACTCCATGAGCTACTCTTGCAGCCCGTCTGCACTGCTCAGAGAACTTCATATCTGCCTGCACAACCACCCCCAAGTCCCTTTCATTCTCTACCACTGTCAGTGTTGTACCACAGAGTTGATACGTTGCTCTGGGGTTGCTGTTTCCCATGTGTAGTACTTTACATTTGTCAATGTTAAACTTCATTTGCCACCTCTCAGCCCATCTGCTCAACCTTTCCAGATCCTGTTGCAGCAGCATAGTGTCAGTAGTGTCCTTGACAACCCTGCCAACCTTTGTATCGTCTGCAAACTTGGACATTAATCCCGATATACCATCATCAATATCATTTATAAATACAGAAAACAATAATGGACCCAACACTGAGCCCTGAGGGACTCCACTAATAACATCAGTCCACGATGAGCAGTGTCCATTGATTACCACTCTCTGTCTTCTCCCCCTCAACCACCCCTTTATCCATAGCAGTAATTTGCCTCCAATGTCACACTGCTCCAATTTGTGTAGCAGTCTTCCATGTGCAACAGTATCAAAAGCCTTTCTAAGATCCAAGTATATAATATCAAAGTTATTCCCTGCATCCAGTTCTTTTGTGACTGCATCATAGTATCCAATCAAGTTGGTCAGGCAAGACTTCCCCTTAACAAAACCATGCTGTGTCTGAGCTATAACTGAAGTCTTGTCTAAATGATCCTGCAGTGCTTCTTTAACCAGTGCCTCCATTAATTTTCCTGGAACAGAAGTTAAGCTCACATGTCTATAATTACTTGTGTCAGCCTTTGATCCTCCTTGGTGAATTGGGGTCACATTTGCACATTTCCAGTCTATGGGTACCTCCCCTGAGTCCAAGGAAGCTCTCATAATTATGGCTAAGGGTTTGCTTACTTCCTTTGCTGCCTCCTTTAATATAACTGGATAGATCCCATCCACCCCGGGTGCCTTTCTTGTGTTTATCTTCAACAGTTTCTCCTCCACTTTACTCCCAGTTATTTCAAGATTCTGTAACTTACTGCTAGAGTTGAATACACCTCTGGCATTCCCCTCGCTGAATAACTCCTCATGTGTGAATGTCGATGCAAAATATTCATTTAGTTTGTTAGCTACCTGAGCAGGATCATCAACACTTGACCCATCAATATCAAGAGGACCAATCTGATTCATCCCTCTCCTTCTAGAGTTTACATAAGTAAAGAACTCTTTGCTGTTTTTCTTTGCATCCCTTGCCAAGGATTTCTCGTAAACTGCCTTCGCCTGCCTAACCTCCTTTGTAACTTGGTTGCATATCAACTTGTATCTATCATAGGCTTCTGTGTCATGTGTTAATTTGTAAGTATCCCATGCATTTTTCTTCTCTGCCATATGCCTCATTAGTTCATCTGACATCCATTTTGGCCTAAACCTTGAACAATATTTCTTAGTTGGTATGTAAAGCCTAGTAGCTTCCAAGATAAGTTCTTTGAATGCTTCCCATTTTGAATTTGCTGTTGGTAACATCATCAGTTGGTCCCACTGTATAGAATTTAAATACTGTCTCAGTCCATCGTAGTCGCCTTTACGGAAGCAATAACCCTTCCCTTTACCCCTAATAGTAGTTACCTCTTTGAGTAAATCCCACTTCAGCACACTGCGATCACTGCCACCTAGTGGTTCATTTATCTGCAGATTCTTAATGCATGAAGAATCACTGCTGATAATCAAATCAAGAGTATTGCTCCCTCTAGTTGCCTCCCGAACATGCTGATGTAGAAAACAATCATCCAATAAATCCACAAAAGCCCTGCTAGTGTGTGAGTATCCAGCCCCCAAATTCCAGTCAATATCTGGGAAATTAAAATCTCCCATTATAAGACACTCTGATTTACTGGCCCATTCTATTTCCCTGTACAGTTCCTTATTATACTCATCAGAGTCATTAGGCCTATAGCACACTCCTACTCTCAATTTTGATCTCCCAATGTTTATGTCACACCAAACTGACTCCACACTGCACTGTCCAGCGATGTCGACTGGCTTCACTTCCTTGGTTTTTATGTGTTTCTTAACTAATAGCATAACACCTCCCCCCTTCCTATCCTGTCTATCCTTTCTGTAGACGTTGTACTCCCCAAATTGCAGTTCCGCATCCCTTATATCTGTGTGACACCACGTCTCTGATATCCCAACAATATCTGCCTTCGATGTTTTGAGCAATACCTCAAATTCATCAAATTTATTTACTAAACTCCTAGCATTGGTGTACACGCAAGTATACCTGCACCTGTTTCTATTCTTAGCTACACTAACACAACCCATGTGTTTACTTGTACCACAATGGCTCCCAGCAGTCTCTGAAATACCATGCATCTTGTTTTTCAGGCTTCTGCTCATTCTAATAGAAGCAGTGCAAGAATCTCTTTCACCTCTGCCAGTGGCTACTGTCAATCTATTGGTCTTTGTCTCCCCCCAAGCTAGCAGTTTTCCAACCCACCTAACACTGCCTCGACAGCATCAGCAAAAATTCTTGCACCCTTTCTATTTAAGTGTATCCCATCCCTGTAGAAGCAATCTCTCCTGTTAACAAGTACAGTCCAGGCTGAAAAATATCACAAATATTGTGCAAGAATATTTGCTGATGCTATCGAGGCAGTGTGAGGTGGGTCGGAAAACTGCTAGCTTGGGGGGAGACAAAGACGAATAGATTAACAGTAGCCACTGGCAGAGGTGAAAGAGATTCTTGCACTGCTTCTATTGGAATGAGCAGAAGCCTGAAAAACAAGATGCAGGATATTTCAGAGACTGCTGGGAGTCATTGTGGTACAAGTAAACACATGGGTTGTGTTAGGGTAGCTAAGAATAGAAAGAGATGCATGTATACTTGCGTGTACACCAATGCTAGGAGTTTAGTAAATAAATTTGATGAATTTGAGGTATTGCTCAAAACATCAAAGGCAGATATTATTGGGATATCAGAGACGTGGTGCCACACAGATATAAGGAATGCAGAACTGGAATTTGGGGAGTACAATGTCTACAGAAAGGATAGACTAGATAGGAAGGGAGGAGGGGTTATGCTATTAGTTAAGAAATACATAAAATCCAAGAAAGTGAAGCCAGTGGACATCACTGGACAGTGCAGTGTCGAGTCAGTTTGGTGTGACATAAGCATTGGGAGATCACAATTGAGAGAGGGAGTGTGCTATAGGCCTAATGACTCTGATGAGTATAATAAGATACTGTACAGGGAAATAGAGTGGGCCAGTAAATCAGAGTCTTATGGGAGATTTTAATTTCCCAGATATTGACTGGAATTTGGGAGCTGGTCACTCACAGGCTTTTGTGGATTTATTGGATGATTGTTTTCTAAATCAGCATGTTCAGGAGGCAACTAGAGGGAAGAATACTCTTGATTTGATTATCAGCAGTGATTCTTCATGCATTAAGAATCTGCAGATAAATGAACCACTAGGTGGCAGTGATCACAGTGTGCTGAAGTGGGATTTACTCAAAGAGGTGACTACCATTAGGGGTAAAGGGAAGGGTTATTGCTTTCGTAAAGGCGACTACGATGGACTGAGACAGTATTTAAACTCTATACAGTGGGACCAACTGATGATGTTACCAACAGCAAATGCAAAATGGGACGCATTCAACTTGGAAGCAACTAGGCTTTACATACCAACTAAGAAATATTGTTCAAGGTTTAGGCCTAAATGGAGGTCAGATGAACTGATGAGGCATATGGCAGAGAATAAACATGCATGGGATACATACAAATTAACACATGACACAGAAGCCTATGATAGATATAAGTTGATCTGTAACCAAACTACAAAGGAGGTTAGGCAAGCGAAGGCAGATTACGAGAAATCTTTGGCAAAGTGATGCAAAGAAAAACAGCAAAGAGTTCTTTACTTATGTAAACTCTAGAAGGAAGGGGGATGAATCAGATTGGTCCACTTGATATCGATGGGTCAACTGTTGATGATCCTGCTCAGGTAGCTAACAAACTAAATGAATATTTTTCATCGACATTCACACATGAGGAGTTATTTAGTGAGGGTAGTGCCAGAAGTTTATCAAACTCTAACAGGAAGCTAAGTGATTTTGTAATAACTGAGAGTAAAGTGGAGGAGAAATTGTTGAAGATAAATACAAGAAAGGCACCCGGGGTGGATGGGATCTATCCAGTTATATTAAAGGAGGCAGCAAAGGAAGTAAGCAAACCCTTAGTCATAATTATGAGAGCTTCCTTGGACTCAGGGGAGGTACCCACAGACTGGAGATGTGCAAATGTGACCCCAATTCACAAAGGAGGATCAAAAGCCGACACAAGTAATTATAGACCTCTGAGTTTAACTTCTGTTCCAGGAAAAATAATGGAGGCACTGGTTAAAGAAGCACTGCAGGATCATCTAGACAAGACTTCAGTTATAGCTCGGACACAGCATGGTTTTGTTAAGGGTAAGTCTTGCCTGACCAATTTGATTGGATACTATGATGCAGTCACAAAAGATCTGGATACAGGGAATAACTTTAATATTATATACTTGGATCTTAGAGAGGCTTTTGATACTGTTGCACATGGAACACTTCTGCACAAATTGGAGCAGTGTGGCACTGGAGGCAAATTGCTGCTATGGATGAATGGGTGGTTAAGGGGGAGGAGACAGAGAGTGGTAATCAATGGACACTGCTCATCGTGGACTAATGTTATTAGTGGAGTCCCTTAGGGTTCAGTATTGGTTCCATTTTTATTTTCTGTATTTATAAATGATATTGATGATGGTATATCAAGCTTAACGTCCAAGTTTGCAGACGATACGAAGGTTGGCAGGGTTGTCAAGGGTACTACTGACAATATGCTGCTGCAACAGGATCTGGAAAGGTTGAGCAGATGGGCTTCGAGGTGGCAAATGAAGTTTAACATTGACAAAATAAGTACTACATATGGGAAACAGCAACCGCAGAGCAACGTATCAACTCTGTGGTACTACACTGACAGTGGTAGAGAATGAAAGGGACCTGGGGGTGGTTGTGCAGGCAGATATGAAGTTCTCTGAGCAGTGCAGACGGGCTGCAAGAGTAGCTCATGGTGTATTGTCAATGATATATAGGAATTTTTCTAGCAGGGATAAAGAGGTGATTAATCCCTTCTAGAAGGCAATGGTCAGGCCACACCTAGAGTACTGTATACAGGTCTGGAGGCCTCATTTCAAGAAGGATGTAGAGCTGCTGGAACGAGTACAGCGAAGGGCAACAAGAGTAGTGAATGGAACAAAGGGGGTGCTCTTAGAAGAAAGGCTTAAGTTTTGCAAATTACAGTGTCTGGAGACTAGGCACCAGCGAGGTGATCTAGTAGAGGTGTATAAAGCCTTGAATGGTTTTAGCATGCTCAATGCTGATGGGATTCGTCCTCTTGCTCAGAATAATCACCCGAGAGGGCATAAATTCAAATTGAGGAAAGACATATGTGATAGATGTGCGGAAATTTGCCTTTAGCCAGGGGGTGGTTGGTTGGTGGAACAGACTTCCATCCCTTGTCGTGGAAGTTGATAGCCTAAATAAGTTTAAGGCTCAGCTGGACAGGTATTTTGAACGAACAGAGGGGTGACGTGGAAGTGGTTTTTTTTTTTTTTTTTTTTTGGCTGATTCTGCTTGTTATTTGGTTTTTAGGAGCATTAGCAACTAAGGCCATATTGCTCCGAGATATGCGGTGGTCATTCCCTGACCTTTCCGCATCCTCTGTATTTGGTGGTGACGGGCTCGAATCCCGGTCTAATCAAGAAGCGTGTGCTACGCACTGCTGCTCCTTCCCACCTGGCTACGGAGGCGCCGGCTGATTCTGCATAAGCTTGCTTTCTTGCATCAAATGCCTCTTCTAATGCTAATGTTTCCATGGATTATATATGCACCATTTTTTTGCTTATGAATGCATTCGCATAAATTTAAGTTTAGATAAAATTGTTCACCTTTTGTATATTATTAAAACAAATTTACAAAAGTTTTGTCATAATCTAATGAAAGTTGTTTTCTTTTTTTAAGTTTTTTGTTTGTTCCTTAGGTTCTGATCACCAATGTAGAATTATTTTCTACTTTTAGAATATCTGCCAGTTTTTTTCCACAATATTTCTGTTTCAAATGGGTTTTTGCTTGTAACCAGGAGAAGCATTAGTGAATGGTATATGAAAGGAAAAAGGTTCCCCCCTTCCCCAAATCCTCTTTATTTTATTTAGGTACTATTTTCAAACATTTGTTAAATGATGAAAGTCATCACTATACTGTAGTTCACAGCATTTAGATTATCAAACATCTATAGTATACTTGTAGTGATAATTATTCTCAATCTCACTGTAGCAGAACAATGACTTTTTTCAGACTCCTCCTACACCAGATGTATATACTTCAAGACACATTAGCTAAACATACTACAGATTAATTTATTCTGTAGTCAGAATAAGAATTTTATTAGTTTTATTGTTTCTACTTTTTTGTTTGTCTATCTATCTCTATTTTGGGTTTTAAAATCACAGAAGTCCCCATATAAGGAATTTTTCAAACTATTTTGAACATTATGTCATGTAGTAAATAACTTCTTTTCCTAACCAACTTCCTAATGCACTACTATATGAACTAAATCATGTATTAAGCCAGCCCATTGAAATTGACACAATTCTTTTCATTTAGCTTGTTATTTATAATACAGTTATCAACATTTTATCTACAACATAATACCAGTAATTTCTCTTTTAAACAAAAATTTCCTTCTAACATCAGCAGCTATGTTGGAAACAAAAGTAATTTTTTAAACATACCAGTGCCTCCTGGGCTAATCTTGCCTCTTCTTGATACTGTAATAACCGTTGTTCTAACTCTGCCTTTTCTCTTTCTGTTTCTTCACGCAATTGCTTTTCTTTTGCAAGCTTATTTCTTTCAACCTAAAATCAAATCAAAGGATACTATTAAAAAAAAAAAAATGTTAATTTGGAAATATTCATGCAATTTAGGATTGCTTGACAAATTAGCACGGCACTAATTTATGCATCATAAATACTGTATGTTATATGAACTTTGGGATACTACTGCACAATTAGTACATTAACTTGAGCAAGAAAATGTATTAGTTGTACAACTGTATTGCAAAAATGGCATTTGGCTAGAGAAAATGTTTTCAGTTCTTGTAAGTACCATCACCATAAATCAAATGGCCATAGGAGCAATAAGAATAATAATACAGTAAACCCCAGCTATTTGCGTTCCTGAGAAATGCCGTGAATACCGAAAATGTGAATACTGAGTTATGGCTCCCATAGTAATAAAGAGGTTCCGTTCCAAAGTATGAAATATATAAGAAAAACTAGTCTAAAATTTTGTCTATGTATGTATTATATGTACCTTCATAATATGACTATGTACATAGACAGTACGTAGTGAAATGCAAGCATGTGGCATCGAAATGAAAATAAGAAACAATTTAATATTAAATGTAATATTTATTAGAAATTTCAAACAAATCTTTCAAACTAGCGCCTTTGCTAGCTAAAAAAACTTATCCTGCCAGTGCTATCACCAGTTTCGCTAAAGTGTTGATAAAGGAGTTTTGCCTTTTCACGAATAATGAGTGAACTTAACGGAATTTTATTTTGAGTTCGGTCTTCTATCTACAGATATAAAGCCTTTTCCGTTTTTTCTAATTTAACATCACGAGTTGCAGAGCAAATGTTTGAAGCAATTAGCGCGTTTTCATGGACACTACGGCGGATTTTTTTCTTCCGATTTCTAGATTGATCGTACCATTGACTCATTGATTTTATAATGTTTTGCCACTGATTAGACACTTTCACCATTAGAAATTTTATCTAATAACTCAAATTTTATTCGCTAATGTCATCACCTTCTCTCATCTTTTCACATTTTCCTTGTTATTCGTAGCCATATTTTTGTACAGGTTAGAAAGAACTTCTCCACAATAAAGTCACTTTCTTCCGTTAACACACACGAAAAAGTCTGTTTTACACTGCAAAACAGTAGATTTATCACTTTTGTAAGTATATCAATTTATAAATTTATTCAATTTATAAGCATATAAATGAAAAGCAAACGACGAAACCTTCCATGACAAGTGCATAACACATACTGAACAAGGAATAGCGAGAAACATCCACGCTGGGATTTTGTCAGCCCTCTCCCCCCCCCACCTACTGAGCGCTGTTTTGACCAGGAAAGATAATTTTAGCCACGCCCATGTTTTTTTTATGGTGGAAAATGTTCACGGCGCTTTAAAATTCACATTTTTTTAGGTTTCATTTTATATTAAATCAGCAACCGTGAATACAGATACTGCGAATAGCAGGGATTTACTGTACACATGATACATACACACTACATACAATTGGCCGGTTTTGGCATAAGCTTCAACACAAGAAGTACAATAGCGGCTTATGGGGGAAACCCTGGGATCCGCCACAACAACACATGAATATCCCTGTACACATGATACAGCAACAATGAAGCCATTCTGTACTGTAACATAAAAAGATCAGCAAATAAAGTTGTATAGTAGTAGTAGTAGTAGTTGTTGTTGTAAAGGCATATGATACAAGAAAGCAAGCTTATATAGCAATATACAAAAAAAAAAACCCTTACTGTTTCATCCATCCATTCACTCCAAAAGTTTGTCTAGTTCAGACTTTAATTTATTTAAGCTCTCAAATTCCACAACGGCAGATGGAAGTTTGTTCCAGCAATCAGCCACCTGCAGGCTAAAGGCAAATTTCTGCACAGTGGATACAATTTTGAAACTACAACTGTCTTTCCTCAATTTGAATTTATGTCCCCTTGGGTTCATAATCTGAGAAAGGGGAAGAATACCATCAGAATTGAGCCTGCTCAACCCATTCAAGGCCAATCAGATCACCTCGCAATTTGAATTGCAGTGCCTAGTCTCCAGACACTGCAATTTGCAGAACTTAAGCCTTTCTTGGTAAGAGGATCCCTTCATCTTCCTCAACTATTTTGTAGCCTTTCTCTGTACTCGCTCAAGTAACCCAACCTCCTGACCTGTATGATGTACTCAAGGTGTTCCTGACCACTGCCTCATACAAAGAGATAATCATCTCCTTTTCCCTGCTAGCAAAATTCCTGAATATTATTGACAACACCCTATGATCTGCTCTGCTCAGAAAACTTAATATCTTAGTATCATCTGCAAACTTGGATATTAAGGCAGATATACCTTCATCAATATCATTGATAAATAAACAAAACAATGCCAGGCCCAACACGAAACCATGGGGGACTCCACTAATAACATTAGTCCATGAAGAGCGGCATCCATTGATTACCACACTCTGTCTTCTCCCACTCAACCACCCTTTCATTCACTGTAGCTGCTTGCCCTTAATACTATACTGCTCCAATGTTAGCTACTTTATATTATAATGGTAAAGTCCATTACAGCAGGCTCAAGAGAATATTCAAATCTATAATTGTCATCGATGTATAACTTAAAAATTGTATCCACTAGGCAGAAATTGTGTGCATGAAGTGATGTTGTCATCTGAATTGTTATCCATAGCTGAGTTAGCTTGTGGCTAACTTCAAATGTGTTATCTACAGTGATGTGTTGGAGCTGGCTAGCGCGAGCTGATTATTAAATTTTCAAGAATTTTGCAAGACAGTTGTTAAACTAATAATGGCTACAAACTGTAGAGCGGCACACACTTCGATCCACAATGGCTAGCGGCATTTGGGTGATAGGCTTGTATATGGTGACAGGGAAAATTCAGCTGGGTTACACTTATTTTGGTAACCTTTGTGCTTCTTTTTTAAACAGCATTCTGTGTACAGATTATGTCCCCTAGCAATTTTACAGGAATATTATTTCCAACAAACACCTGCTTAATTTTGCCTGGCCCATTCTTAAGGAATGACATTCCCATGCTTGATGTTTTTATCAAAGAATTTTTTCAAAAGGGAGAAACTGCCGTGTAGTTTCCAAAGAGGGTGGGGGGGGGTTGTTAAAAATTCACCAGCACACCACTGGGTATCTAGTATAGTAACAGTAGTAGTAATAGTATTCGCCATATAGTGGAAGGAAGCCACAGGCTTTTGCTGCATTGAACAAAAAAAAAAAAAAAAAAAAGTAACCAGCCAAGTAGATAAGGAAACAAATTATATGCTTCCTTCCTCACACAGGTAAGTATCCAGTTGACTTTTCAATTTATTCAAACTGTCAGCCTCAACTACCTGCGAAGGCAACTTGTTCCAGTTATCAACAACTCACTGGCTAAAAGAAAACTCCCTACAATCTAATCTAAATCTCATGTCCTGAAATTTGAATTTATACTGCTTAGTTGTGGAATAATTTAAAACAGTGAGAATTCCACCTTCATTCATCTTACAATCCCTTTTAGAGCCTTATAAAACTCAATTAGGTCACTTCTGAGGTGCCTAGTTGTGAAGCTCCATATCCCACATAATCAGAGTCTTTCCTCATACAGTCGTCCATTTGCCAATTTTATCATCCGAGTTGCCTGTCTTTGGACCCTTTCAAGAAGCTCTACATCTTTTTTTCAGATGAGGTCTTCATACTTGAACACAGTATTCCAAATGTGGTCTTACGAATACCTTATATAGTGGGATTATGACCTCTCTATCTCTACAGGATAGCATTTGATAATCTTCGATCAGACACCATGGGCTTTCCTGGCTGCCTGTTCAGAAAACTTCATATCTGCCCATATTATAACTCCCAGATCCCTTTCCTCCTCCTCCTCCTCTGTTTTAAATTCAACCCCACCAAGTGCATAATTTATTTGAGGGTTGCTATTCCCCAAGTTGTACACTGAAATTGAGACTTCTAGATGAACAGAAAACTGACTACTCCATCGTTATGGGGGACTTTGATGCAAAGATTGGAAAGAGACAAAACAGCAAAAAACGGAAATTAGAGGAAATTTTAGAATTGGTGAAAGACTTCAACAATTTCAAAATGTCAAGGAATGTAGTAGTAGTAATGGCATAGATACAAGAAAGCAAGTGTATGAGCTTTTGCAGAATCAGCCAAAAAAAAAAAAAAAAAAAAAATTACAAAACAATCCCCTCTAAATTTATGTCCAGTTCCTCCTTAAATTTATTTAACCTATCAACTTCCACAATGACAGATGGAAGTTTGTTCCAGCAATTAACCACAATCTGCTTAAAGGCAAATTTCCGCACATCTATTCTACATCTGTCCCTCAATTTCAATTTATGCCCCCTTAGGTTCGTAATCTGAACAAGTGGAAGAATCCCATCAGAATTCAGCGTGCTCAACCCATTCAAGGCTTTATACAACTCAATCAGATCACCGCACAGGTGCCTAGTCTCCAGTTGCTACAATTTGCAGAAATCAGGCCTCTCCTGGTAAGAGGATCCTTCATTCTCCTCACCAATCTTGTTGCCCTTCTCTGCACACACTCAAGCAAATCAACATCCATCCTAAAATGAAGCTTCCAGACCTGCACACAGTACTCAAGGTGTGGCCTGACCATTGCCTTATACAGAGGGACAATCACCTCCTTTTCCCTGCTAGCAAATTTCCTGTATATCATTGACAACACCCCATGATCTGCCCTGGCAGCCTGTCTGCATTGCTCAGAAAACATTATATCTGACTGTACAATTACTCCCAGGTCTTTTTCATTTTCTACAACCTTAAGTGTAGTACCACACAGTTGGTACTTTGATTTTTCAATGCTAAACTTCAGTTGCCACTTCTCAGCCCATCTGCCCAAATTTTCTAGTTCCCGTTGCAGTAACACACTGCCATTACTGTCATTAACAACCCTGCCAACCTTTGTATCATCTGCAAACTTCGACACTAAGCCTTATATAACTTCATCAATATTATTGATAAATATACAAAACAACAGTGGACCTAACACCGAACCCTGTGGGACTCCACTAATAACATTAGTCCAAGAAGAGCAGCACCCATTGATTACCACCCTCTGTCTTCTCCCACTTAACCATCCTTTTATCCGTTGTAACAACTTACCCTTAATACCATTCTGCTCCAATTTCTACAGTAGTTTTCCATGTGCAACAGTGTCAAAAGCTTTCCTGAAATCCAACTATATAATATCAAAATTATTTTTTGCATCCAGTTCCTTTGTAACCACATCATAATATCCTATCAAATTTGTCAGACAAGACTTTCTCTTAACAAACCCATGCTGTGTCTGAATTCTTGCTGCAGTGTCTAGATGATCCTACAATGCATCTTTAACCAGTGACTCCATTATTTTATCTGGAACAGAAGTTAAACTAACTGGTCTGTAATTACTTGTGTCACATTTCGATCCCCCTTTGTGAATTGGGGACACATTTGAACATCTCCAATCCGTGGGGACCTCCCCTGAGTCCAAGGATGCTCTCATAATTATGGCTAAGCATTTCTTACTTCCTTTGCCACCTCCTTTAATATAACTGGATAGATCCCATTCACCCCAGGAGCCTTTCTTATGTTTAACTTCAACAATTTCTCCCCCACTTTGTTCTCAGTTAAGCACCCTTTTACAATTTGATAAACTTGTGGCATTTTCAAACCTTAATAACTCCTCATGTGTGAATGCAGATGCAAAATACTCATTCAGTTTGTCTGCTATCTGAGCTGGATCATCAACAGTCGAACCATCGATATCAAGTGGACCAATCAGATTCATCCCCTTCCTTTTAGAGTTTATATAAGTAAAGAAATCTTTGCTGTTTTTCTTAGCATCATTTGCCAAAAATTTCTCATAATCTTCCTTTGTCTGCCTAACCTCCTTTTTGACTTGATTACAGACTAGCTTATATCTGCCATAGGCTTCTGATTCGCTTGATAATTTATATGCATTCCATGTATTTTTTTCACTGCCACTAGTCTCATTAGTTCATTTGACATCCATTTAGGCCTAAACCTTGAACAATATTTCTTAATAGGTATGAAACATTTAGTAGCTTCCATTATTAATTCCTCGAATGCTTCCCACTTAGAATTTGCTGTTGGTAACATCATCAGTTGATTCCACTGTACAGAATTTAAAAACTGTCTGAGACCACTGTAGTCACCTTTATTGAAGCAAAAACCCCTTCCTTTCCTCCTGATGGTAATTATATCTTTAAGCAAATCGCACATCAGTACACTGTGATCACTGCCACCAAATGGTTCCTTTATCTGGAAATTCTTAATACATGAATGATCACTGCTGATAACCAGATCAAGAGTATTATCCTCTCTGGTTGCCTCTCAAACAGGCTGCTGCAGAAAACAATCATCCAATAAATCCACAAGTCTTACTAGTGTGCGAGTGACCAACTCATAAATTCCAGTCTATATCTGCAAGTTAAAATCCCCCATTATAAGTCATTCTGATTTACTAGTCCACTCTATTTCTCTGTACAACTGTTCATTGTATTCATTCGAGTCATTAGGCCTATAACACACTCCTACTCTTATTTTTGCTTTCACAGTGCTTATGTCACACCAAACTGACTCAACAGTGCACTATTCATCTATATCAACTGGATGCACTTCTTTTGATTTTATGTTTTTCTTAATTAACAGCACAACACCTCCTCCCTTCCTATCCTATCTATCCTTTCTGTACACATTGTACTCCTCAAATTCCAGTTCTGCATTCCTTATATCTGTGTGACACCATGTCTCTGCTATCCCAACAATATCTGCCTTTGATGTCTTGGCCAACACTTCAAATTCATCAAATTTATTTACTATACTTCTAGCATTGGTATACATGCAAGTACAGTGAACCCCCACTATTCGTGGTATCTGTATTCGCGGTTTCGCTTATTCGCGATCAGCGATTTAATATAAAATGAAACCTAAAAAAATGTGAATTTTAAAGCGCCGTGAATATTTTCCGCCATAAAAAAACATGGGCGTGGCTAAAATTATCTTTCCCAGTCAAAACAGTGCTTAGTGGGTGGGGGGGGAGGGGGGAGTGACAAAATCGCGAGAGTGAATGTTTATATTTATATGCTTATAAATTGAATAGATTTATCAATTTATAAATTGATATGCTTACAAAAATGATAAATCTACCGTTTTGCAGTGTAAAACAGACTTTTTCGAGCATGTTAACAGAACAAAGTGCCTTTATTGTGGACAAGTTCTTTCTAACCCCTACAAAAATATGGCTACGAATACCAAGAAAAATGTGAAAATATCAAAGAAGGTGATGACATTAGCGAATAAAATTGAGTTATTAGATAAAATCTCTAATGGTGAAAGTGTCTCCTCAGTGGCAAAACATTATAAAATCAATGAGTCAACAATACGATCAATCAAAAAATCGGAAGAAAAAATCCACCGTAGTGTCCGTGAAAATGCGCTAATTGCTTCAAAAATTTGCTCTGTAACTCATGATGTTAAATTAGAAAAAATGGAAAAAGCTTTAAATCTGTGGATAAAAGACCGAACTCAAAATAAAATTTAGTTAAGTTCACTCATCATTCGTGAAAAGGCAAAACTCCTTTATCAACACTTTAGCGAAACTGGTGATAGCACTGGCAGAATAAGTTTTTTAGCTAGCAAAGACGCTGGTTTGAAAGATTTATTTGAAATTTCTAATAAATATTACATTTAATATTAAATTGTTTCTTATTTTCATTTCGATGCCATATGCTTGCATTTCACTATGTACATAGTCATATTATGAAGGTATATATAATACAATAAATAGACAAAATTTTAGACTAGTTTTTCTTATATATTTCATACTTTGGAACGGAACCCCTTTATTACTATGGGAGCCATAACTCAGTATTCGCGACATTTCTCAGGAATGTAACCCCCGCGAATAGCGGGGGTTTACTGTATACATGTACCTATTCTTATTATTAGTTACCCTAATATATCCCATATACCCGCCTGTTTCACAATGACTGCCCTCAGTCCCTGACACCCCCAACGCCCCTGAATACAAGTAGTGCAAGAATCACGTACACCTCTGCCTGGGGGTACTTTTAACCTTTTAGTCTGTGAATCCCGCAAGCTAGAAGTTTTCTGACCGACCTAACACTGTCTCGATAGTATCAGCAACCATTCTTGCACTCTTTCTATTTAAGTGTATCCGATCCGTGTAGAAGCAGTCTCTCCTGTAAACAAGCACAGACCAGGCTGAAAAAAATTTTACCCCTTGAGCCTTTCACATTTCCCCCCCCCCAGGGCTGAATTGATTGACAAGGCTCTCATCATGTACTCCCCCCCTATCGTGTCTGAGCAGAATTACAGACACTTTCAAATTTAACCCTAATTCATGAATTTTTTGAAACATTGACCTGTACTTGTTAAGTAAATCTGTAGATCTCCTACTCTTAATGTCATTGGTGCCAACGGGTATAACAATATCACCCTTTGTGCCCTTAAAAGATGATATATGGTTTACAATGTCATCAACTTTTTCCCCTGGCAGACATACCCTGGTCCTATTCCATGTATCCTTTTTACACAATATATTCGCCGTCTCCCTGACAACAGAGTCACTGACGATAACTAACTCCTGTGGGACCAGCACATTCTACCTTAGAGAATGTGCTGGTCGGCTGTGTTGTCTGATGCCCAGGAGTGAGCTCTGGCGTTGAGCAGCTGAGAGCTTGATAAGCCCTTCATATAAATTTCTTCGAGGGCATCTACCCTACATCTCAAGCTCTTGTAGACGCCCATCAGAACGCTGAGTTGACACTTAATTTCTAGATACTCTCTACACCTGGCACACTCAAAGACATCCTCCTTGGCTAGATCATGTTCCGTTCCAGAGAGTGCGGCAAACATTTCACAAGTTGCACATTTTTTTAGGCTGTGATGCATTGGAGAATCGCTCCCTCTCAGTTCTTCCCCAAGTCACAGCACTCCTGCTGCTTTGTGCCCGTTGCTTTTCTGCTCTAGGGCATGATATTTTAAATTAATAAGATCAATAAATTTAATTAATTTATTGTCAATACTACACTATCTAATAGAATCCTAAATGCACGGATGCAAATAATGAATACTTTTTTAAAGAAAAGAGTGAACAGGAAGTGGACATGGAAGAGTCCAAATGGATTAACAGCTAATGAAATTGACTTCATCCTCACTAAAAAAAGATGCATTGTTAAGAAAAGAAAGGAAAAAACTGACTTGAATAAATAATAACGAAGGTCTTTGAGACAGCAAAAGAGGAGAAAAGGCAGTATGTATTGGAACTTAGAAACAAGTTTGAGCTTCTGAATACCTTTTGGAACCAAGATATTGATGAGGAATACAACTTTTTAAGTATTCAAAAAGAATACTTAGCCTCTAAAATTTAGAATTTCATGATTGCAAACATACTGTTTTACTTACTATTTCTGAGGTAGAATTCAGTTATTACAAAGGTATAAAACATACACTCACATGAATACAACATACTGTAAATAACATATGCATCCTATGAATGAACAAAGTACATATTTTTCAACTGCTTCTAAAGTTCTTCTGGGTTAGATGCAATCTGAATGCAAAGCTCGTTGTATGAGATCTGCTGAGTGCACATTATTAAAATAATTTTAAATAGTAATAAAAACTAGGAGGTTTCTGGACATCATCCAGCATCAGCTCTTAATTTGAGTTCTTTGAGGAACAACGTCAACAAAACTAAACACTGAATATGTTTAAACAATTAAACTTATTCAGCTGTTTATTAGCATTAGTAGAGGCATATGATGCAAGAGAGCAAGCTTATACATTATCTTAAATAATTAAGTCAAACAAAACTGAGTACTTCCAAAGGTGCAAAATTGCAATGAAAACAAAACGTGTCAAAAGTGTGCCAATGCATACAACAGTGCAATAAATAAATTTATGAAATTGAAATAAATAAGTTCACTGATTGAGCAGCTAAAACTGAATAGCTACATTAGCTGAAAGAAAGTTAAGTTTTATTATATTAAGGTTTGGTTTGATAGTAATATATGATTGAGTTTTCATAGTACAGGCAGTTCCTGCTTTACAAGTTCCCGGGTTTAGTTCTTTTTTTTTCAATTATCAACAAGATCGAAAATATGAACATTAATTGCAATAAATAAATGCTCATAAATAAATAAACATTCATAAATATGGCATTTAAACCCACATGCATAGCTATATATTGCAGTAATATTGTGCATGCAGTTGTTTGCTCATGCAGAGATAAGGATGGAGTTCCAACTCTTAAAGAATTTTGGAAAGAATTCCATATTTTAGATGCAATCAAAATAACAAAAAGTGGAAAAATTATTTTAGAGAAGAACATGAAGTGTGTTTGGAATAAACTCTGCCATCAGTTTGATAATTTTGAAGGATTTCAAGAACAGCAGAGATTGTGCAAAATGAAACAGAAATGGTTTGGAGGCTTGAAATGGTGGAACCCATGATTAGTCTCTAGAGCTAAGTTCCGGTCAACCCCTCCCTATCTCTTCCATCATGCAGTATGATTGATGACTTTTGAGGTTATGATGAACATCGTGGCGAACCTCAATATTCCTTACATTTTGACGATACAGCTCTAAAACTATGTTCGCAGGCCGAGCGCTAGTTAGTACACCGGACCGAACCTATTGGTAACTCTCAAGGAGGCTTCCGGATTAGCTAGTGTATAATCTTGCTACCTCTACTCTGCCAGACAGTGACTGGAGGGAGTCCGAGAAGTGTGTATGCGGGGAGCATTGTTGAGGCCACATTATGTCACGGATCTGGGTATATTCTTACCATGTGTACGCCATATCCAAAAATTTCATTACTTCATACACAGCATGTCCCACCCACTTTTTCTTACTACTGAATACACCATGAATTGTCAAACTAATAGAGCAAGCTTATCTGCGAAAAGATATAAACCTCCCAAGCACTTCCTAATTCATTTCACAAATATACGTGGTATCAATTCTAATCTCAACGATGTCCATTTCCACTTGCAGTCTACCAAACCCCATGTACTATTTCTGACAGAATCTCAGTTATCAGTTGATTCAACTACTGCTCATCTCATATGCCCAAATTATTTGCTGTATGATTCCTTTCGCCTCAAAGGTGGTACTTGTGCATATGTCCGTTCTGATATTCCCTGTGAGAAACTTGGCAATTTGGAATCTCCTCTCTTTGATCTTCTCTGGCTTAAAATCTCTCTTCCTCATTGTGTCAAATTCATCTGTTGTCTCTACCGTTCTCCCAACTCCACTAATCACTTGGAGCTCTTTGACTTCCTCTCTTTGCAACTTGACTTTCTCCAGTCCAACTTTCCTAACAGTGAGGTAATTTTCCTTGGTGATTTTAATGTTCACAACTCCAGGTGGCTTCCGTTTTCTAATCACACCGACCCAGCTGGTCGAGATGCTGAGGCTTTTGCAATTACTAATGACCTTGCACAGATTGTTCATTTACCTACAAGAATACTGGACAATCCCAATCATACAGCCAGTACACGGTCGAAGTGAGAGGTCCTTTAGGCACTTCAGATCACAACTGGGTGATTGTCTCTTCTCCAATGGAACCTTTATCTCATGACTATTCCCAACCTCGTGTTGTTTGGCATTACAAGAATGCAAAATGGGATGACCTGCGAGACTGTTTTCTTTGGTCGGATTACTGTTTCAAAACTTCTGATGTCAACATTTGCTCAGACCATGTCAGTGAAATTATTCTTGCAGGAATGGAATCCTTTATCCCACACGCCACTTTAAAATCTCGTCCTTTATCTAAACCTTGGATTTCCAATAAATATGCTAAGGCTGTTCAAAAGAAGAATGTTGCATATCGTAATTGGCTTGTTTCTAATTCTTCAGTTTCATTTTCTGCCTACACCAAAGCTCACAACAATTGTAAAGCAGTTATTAATCAGTCCAAACTAGAGTTTGAACAGGCTAAGAGTAGAAAACTTGCCTCTTGCCCTAATGGTAGCCGAGCATTCTGGTCTCTTGCCAAAGCTATTGGCCGCAACTTTTGCCCATCTCTGCTCCCACCTCTGTCCAAACCAGATGGTTCTGTTGTAACTTCAGCCAAGGATAAAGCTGACCTGCTAGCATCCCATTTTTCTTCCAGCTCACATATTAATGATCTTGGTAAAACACCTCTCACCATTCCCAACACGCTCCATTCAATGCCTCCTGTGGTCTTCTGTCAAAAGGAGTTTGACGAATTTTGATGCTAAGAAAGCTCCAGGTCCCGATTGTATTTCTCCACTTGTTCTCAAAACCTGTGTTCGTGAACTTACTCCTATTCTTTTCCGACATTTTTCACTTTCTTATTCCAAAGGTGTTTTTCCTTCTGCTTGGTAATTTGCTCATATCCAGCCAGTTCCTAAAAAGTGTAACAAATCCCTCCCATCCAATTATCGTCCCATTGCCGACCAGGCTAGCCAGGTAGGTAAAGTGCCTGCCTGCAACCCAAAGGTCGCGGGTTCGATTCCCGCCTCGGGCTGGATATCACGATGGTGCCAAACCAACTGGTTGGTTGGGTATCACGGCCACGATACACGAAGGAAGCAAGAAAAAACTGGTTCCTTCGTGCATTGAGCACATCATACGAAATAAATAAAATAAATAAATAAATAAATAAAAAATCGTCCCATTGCAATTACTTCTACTCTTTCTAAAGTAATGGAGAAATCAATTAACCGCCAACTCTTAAACTACCTAAAAAACTTCTGCCTGATCAACGACCGCCAATATGGATTCCGTCAGTGTCGATCCACTGGTGATATTCTGGCTTATGTTACACATTTATGGACTAATTTTCAATGGAAAGGTTCGGTGAAACACAAGTAGTTGCTCTTGACATCTAAAAGGCTTTCGATCGTGTTTGGCATAAAGATCTTCTAAACAAGGTTCCATCTTATGGTTTGCCAACTGTTTTTAGTAATTGGTTATCCAATTTTCTCTCTGATCGCTCACTGAGGGTGATGGTAGTAACTTCTCCACTAATGCCGGTGTCCCCCAAAGTTCAGTTCTTTCCCCCACTCTTTTCCTCTTGTATATTAATGACCATCTTCCATTGACTGGAAATCCTATCCATAGTTTTGCCGATGATAGCACATTGCATTCCACTTTCCATTTTGAGAAACCTTGCCCTGCTCAATCAGCTTCAACTTCTTGAAAATCTGCTACCAATTCCTTAAATGCCGATCTTCAGGTAATTCTAGTGGGGCAAAGACAACTTAGTTGATTTCAACCCTTCTAAAACTCAGTCTTGTCTCGCAAAAAAGGATTCTTCTGCTTCTATGCTTATCTTTAGTGGTACTCCGATTTCTAGGCAGAATGATATATCTCTTTTGGGGATTACCCTGACTTCTAATCTCTCTTGGCACAAGCACTTTACAAATATTGCTTCTTCTGCATCTAAAAAACTTGGTTTTCTCTTTCGGTCTCGGTGTTACTTTTCTTCCAAACAGCTGCTCACTCTGTATAAATGGCAAATCTGCTCTGCAATGGAATATTGTTCCCACATCTGGGGTGGTGCTCCCAAAACCTCTCTCAGGCTTCTTGATTCCATTCAGAAGAGGGCAGTTAGGTTAATTAATGATTCATCTCTAACAGTCTCTCCACTGGCTGTCTCATAGACGTACTGTTTCTGCTGCATGCCTCTTATACAGATACTTCCATGGGCACTGTTCTTCTGAATTGGCTTCTATAATTCCTGCTCTCTCTTTCAAAACAGTCCGAACACGCGTCGCCACCAGCCAACATCCATTTACTGTCCAACTTCAAACTCACAGAACCAACTTTTCATCTTCCTCGTTTATTCATTCAACTGTCGTTTTCTGGAACAACCTTCCTTCATACGCATTTCCTGAAAATTACAGTCTACAGAAGTTCAAGTACAATGTCAACAAATATCTTCTTTTGTCTTCTCAATCTCCCACCCAAGCACTGTACTAAGTACTATAACTCCGCCATGGACGGTCCCAAGCCCGGCTGCGAAAGGAGGAGGGTGGTCATCCTGCTGAAATGACCAGAACCGGGAAACCGGGGAAACTAGGCAAGAAACCGCATGAAATTCGGAACAAGCTCTTACAACAATGTTACCGCATCCGGGGTAGCCGATGCGCCAGCACTGGGGACCCAGGGTACTGGTGTGAAGTGGACCACTGGCCACAGAACAAGCTGTTATAACAATGTTACCACATCGGGGGTAGCCGATGCGCCAGCACTGGGGACCCAGGGTGCTGGTGTGAAGTGGATCACTGGCCACAGCAATAAGCTTACTACGCCGAAAAGGACAATTAACATTGGCGAATGGAATGTTCGAACGGGGCACCACGTTGGACAAAAGGAAATCATTGCCCAAGAACTACTTAGGTGCAAGATATCAATCGCAGCATTATCTGAATTAAGGCTCACCGGGTCTGGAACGATGATCATCCAACCACCAGCACCTAACGAAGCGGTTATGCTATTCTACTCTGGTGGCGAGAAACGAGAAGCAGGAGTGGGCTTTATGGTCGATGCTCAGGCCAACAGTAGTGTGATTACTTTCAAACCAATATCGGACCGCCTGGCAGTCCTTACTGTCAAGGGCACCATCAAGACCCATATTATCTCCGCCTATGCGCCAACTGAGACTAGCCTGGACCCGACCAAGAATGACTTCTACAACCAGCTCCAACATACGCTGGATTCAATTCCGCAGACAGAAGTGATCATCCTCGCAGGGGACTTTAATGCCCATATTGGTGTGGACAGATCTGGTTGGGAAACAACAATGGGCAAGTTTGGCCATGGGAAGATCAATGACAACGGACTACGTTTGTTGTCCTTTGCCGCATCTAACAACCTGATCATTGGAAACAGCCATTTCCAGCACCCTCAAAAACATCAACTTACATGGCGAAATCCATCTGGCAAGGACTCAGCAATCCTGGACTACATTTTGATCAATGCCAGATTTCGCTCATCACTCATGGATGTTCGTGCCATGAGGGGACCTGATTGCAGATCTGATCATTACCTCATCCGGGCTAAGGTGCAGCTCAAATTACGGCATGCAAAAAGATCATCTCGGTCAGCCAAGCTGGACTGGAGGCAGCTAATGAATGCTGCCAACAAACAGGCATATCAGATCGCCCTATCCAACCGCTTCGAGATGCTGGCCGTGCCCGAGGATATAAATGAAGAAGATATAAATGAAGGATCTCTGATGCCATCCTGGAATGTGCCAAGCCCCTATGTCCACCTGCCTGACGTCGAACGCAACCATGGATATCAGATGAGTGCCTCAACCACGTGGACAAACGGAAACAGGCAAAGTTGGTCGACTTTGAACGGTACCGGCAGCTAAACCGAGAAGTCCGACAAAGAATGACAGCAGAAAGAGAAGCATACTGGAACCAAGTGGCAGACGATCTTGAAGTGGCGGCATCCAAAAACGAGTACCGCACTCTCTACCGCACCCTCAGATGTCTGAGTGGAAAGACTAAATTGACTAGTGACAACATCAAGAATGCTGATGGAATCACCATCGTGCGATCACCATCCGAACGCCTGCAACGGTGGAGTGAATTCTTCAAAGCTCTGTATAATCACGACCCACCTCAGGGACCGCCAGCAACAGCACTCTCGATCGACCCCCCTGAGGTCTCCATGGTCGATGTTGAGCCTACAGTAGAAGAAGTGAAAGCAGCCATACAATCCCTGAAGAATGGCAAGGCACCAGGAGTGGACCAAGTCACCACAGAAGCGATCAAAGCCGGGGGAGATGTACTGCTTCGCCGACTACACTCACTCCTCAAAACCATCTGGTGCACTGAACAAATTCCGTTAACATGGAGGAAAGCCATTATCGTACCAATCCACAAGAAAGGTGATAACCGGGACTGCAAGAACTACTGTGGCATCAGCCTCCTTTCCATCATTGGAAAGGTCTTTATGAAGATTATCCAGTCAAGACTGCAAAAACATCGCGAGCAAACCAGTCAAGAAGAACAGGCAGGATTTAGACCCGGGCGAGGATGCTGTGATCAAATCTTTGCCATTCGTCAGCTGATGGAGGAGAGGATCCGGTGTGGACAGCGAACCGTCATTGTTTTCATTGACTTTAAGTCTGCTTTCGACTGTGTCCACCGGCCTGCCTTATGGAAACTACTAGAGGTTGAACATGTACCTCGAAAAGTCATCACACTCTTCCAAACTGCATACAACGGTTTAACCAGCCAGGTGCGCATCCAGAACGATTTATCTGAGGAATTTACCATCCAAACTGGAGTCCGCCAAGGGGATGTAGCCTCCCCGTTGCTTTTCAACATCGTGGTCGACGCCATTATGAGCAAGCATTCAGAAACAGACAGGGCATACAATATGACAAGGATCACTATGTGACTGACCTGATGTTTGCTGATGATAGTGCTATCCTTGCCGGTAACGACGCTGAAGCCACGGAAATCCTCTACGACATTGCCCGCATTGCCCGGCCATACGGTTTGAAGATCAATGCTGGTAAGACAAAGGCCCTGACAACAGATGGGTCGCAAGCCACCATCTATCTCGAAGGCGTCCAGATCGAGCAAGTGCAGGACTTTAAATACCTTGGGTCGCTGGTCCAGGAGAAGAAAGTTGCATCCACCATGGAAATTCACAGCAGAATTGGACAGGCGGCCACTGCGTTTGCCTCGCTCAAATGGTGTCTGTGGAAGAGGACCAACATTTCCACAAAGACTAAAATCCGACTCTTCCGGACTTTGATCCTGCCCATTCTTCTTTACGGATCGGAAACATGCATTTGTCTCAAGTTAGATTTGAACAAACTTGAGGTATTCCAAATGCGATGCCTGCGGCAGATCTTGGGCATCTCTCTTCGCGACCGCATCACTAATGATACCATCCGCGCCAGATGCCAACAGCAACCAACCATTGCCGACCAAATCCAGAAGCGAAGGCTCAGATGGTTTGGCCACGTATGTAGAATGGGCACGAACAGAATACCATCCACACTCCTTTGGAGACAACGACCCACCCAATGGAGCATCCAACGGACCGCGCCTAGGAAAACGTGGGCCAAGCAAGTGGAAGATGACTTGAAGAGCCGACGTCTCGACCTTAACCAGGCCAGGACTGAAGCCATGGATCGTAAGGTATGGAAGAACATCACAGAGCAAGTCCGAAACCCTGCGGCACCTACAGCAGCATACTGGTTGCGTGGCCAACCGCCTCCCCCAGCTGCCAGCTAAGGACCAAAGAAGAAGAAGAAGAAGAAGTACTATAGGTTTTAACACCTCTAGTGTTTGTGGTTTACATAAAAAAAAAAAAAAAATGTTGCTAACCATTTTTGGATGGTTAGCAACATTTTTTGCTAACCAATTGCAGCTTGAAGTTTCTATAACTGACATCACTGATCTGTTTCAAGTATGCGATGGAGAGCTCACCAATGAAGACCTCATTGAAATGGCAAAATGTGAAGAAGCTGAGAAAGAAGGTTTAACAGCTGCAACTCCTATTCATTTCTTCACTCTCAAGGGGCTTGATGAAGCTTTTCCACACTGAAAAAGCAACTGAGATTTGAGTCACAAGATTCAAATTTCGAGCGCACTAAAAAAAGTTGCTACATATTTAAAAAATGCTTATGCATGCTATCATGAAATTTATAAAGAAAATAAAAGAGTGTCTTGGGTTCCCTATGCTTCCAACAAACCAATGAGTGCTGAGCCAAGAATGAGTGATGAACCATCGTCAAGTGATGAACCTTCAACGAGTGTGCATTTAGTCGATGATGATGAAGAATAAACATTCTTTAACATTCAAATGACATAAATAATTTTTTTATTATTATAATTTGCTTAATTTTAAAGGCAACATTTTCATTCCTTTGGATAAATAAATCATTGTTTAAGCACAAACTATTGTTTTGCTGACCTTTACTTAACATTACTATTGTCAAATTTCATTGATGAGAAAGTAACCCGTGTTGAACGTTAAATTCCTGCTTTACGAGTTTTCGCTTTATGAGCACGTGAATAAACTCTGGTAATGAATTAACTCCAGTAAATTTGGGAACTACTTTTTTTTTTTTTCCCTTACTTACTTAAAGGGCGCTGACTCTATTTAAAAGTTACAGCTGACAGTTACAGGCTCTGCAAAAACGATAAGTGTTTGCCTTTTATTTACATGATTGTTGTTTTATATTGTACTTAATACGTAGTCATATAGTTATAGTGACGCTGGTTATTTTTTATTTTAATTTAGATAAAGAGTTTTTGTGGATTTTACTTACGATAGGTAAAACCGTTATTTTTGTTCGATTTTTGTAGCCATTGTTTTTGTATATAGGGAATATAGGGTCGGAAAACTGCTAGCTTGGGGGGATACAAAGACTAATAGTTTAACAGTAACCGCAGGCAGAGGTGAAGGTGATTCTTGCACAACTTCTATTAGAATAAGAAGCGACCTGGAGCGAGGGGTGTTGGGGGTTTCAGGGACGGATGGCAGTCATCCTGGAATAGTTGGGTATATGGGATGTGTTAGGGTAACAAGGAATAGGCATAGGAGCATGTATGCTTGCATGTATACCAATGCTAGAAGTATAGTAAATAAATTTGATGAATTTGAAGTGTTGGTCAAGACATCAAAGGCGTATATTGTTGGGATAGCAGAGACGTGGTGTCACAAAGATATAAGGAATGCAGAACTGGAATTTGGGGAGTACAATGTGTACAGAAAGGATAGACAGGACAGAAAGGGAGGAGGTGTTATGCTGTTAATTAAGAAAAACATAAAATCAAAAGAAGTGCATCCAGTTGATATAGATGGACAGTGCACTGTTGAGTCAGTTTGGTGTGACATAAGCACTGCAAAAGCAAAAATAAGAGTAGGAGTGTGTTATAGGCCTAATGACTCGAATGAGTACAATGAACAATTGTACAGTGAAATAGAGTGGGCCAGTAAATCAGAATGTCTTATAATGGGGGATTTTAACTTCCCAGATATTGACTGGAACTTGTGGGTTGGTCACTCACACACTAGTCAGACTTTTGTGGATTTATTGGATGATTGTTTTCTGCAGCAGCATGTTCGAGAGGCAACCAGAGAAAGTAATACTCTTGATCTGGTTATCAGCAGTGATCATTCGTGTATTAAGAATTTGCAGATAAAGGAACCACTAGGTGGCAGTGATCACAGTGTGCTGAAGTGGGATTTACTCAAAGAGGTAACTACCGTCAGGGGTAAAAGAAAGGGTTTTTGCTTCCGTAAAGGGGAGTACAGTGGTCTCAGACAGTTTTTAAATTCTGTACAGTGGGATTGACTGACGATGTTACAAACAGTAAATTCTAAGTGGGAAGCATTCAAGGAATTAATCGTGGAAGCTACTAGACTTTTCATACCGATGAAGAAATATTGTTCAAGGTTTAGGCCTAAATGGTTATCAAATGAACTAATGAGACTCGTGACAGAGAAGAAAAATGCATGGGATGCATATAAATTATCAGGCGACGCAGAAGCCTGTAGCAGATATAAGCTAGTCTGTAATCAGGTCACAAAGGAGGTTCGGCAGGCAAAGGCGGATTACGAGAAATCTTTGGCAAAAGATGCTAAGAAAAACAGCAAGGATTTCTTTACTTATATAAACTCTAAAAGGAAGGGGCTGAATATGATTGGTCCACTTGACATCGATGGTTCGACTGTTGATGATCCTGCTCAGATAGCAAACAAACTGAATTAGTATTTTGCATCTACATTCACACGTGAGGAATCATTACAGTTTGAAAATGGAAGAAGGTCATCAAATTGTAGCAGTGTGCTTAATGATTTTGTAATAACTGAGAGCAAAGTGGAGGAGAAATTGTTGAAGTTAAACATAAGAAAGGCACCTGGGGCGGATGGGATCTATCCAGTTATATTAAAGGAGGCGGCAAAGCAACTAAGCAAACCCTTAGCCATAATTATGAGAGCATCCTTGGATTCAGGGGAGGTTCCCACGGACTGGAGATGTGCAAATGTATCCCCAATTCACAAAGGAGGTTCGAAGGGTGACACGAATAATTACAGACCAGTTAGTTTAACTTCTGTTCCGGGTAAAATAATGGAGTCACTGGTTAAAGATGCATTGCAGGATCATCTAGACAAGACTGCAGCAATAATTCAGACACAGCATGGGTTTGTTAAGGGAAAGTCTTGTCTGACAAATTTGATTGGTTATTATGATGTGGTCACAAAGGAACTGGATGCAAAAAATAATTTTGATATCATATACTTGGATTTCAGGAAAGCTTTTGACACTGTTGCGCATGGAAGACTACTGTACAAATTGGAGCAGAATGGTATTAAGGGTAAGTTGCTACAATGGATAAAAGGATGGTTAAGTGGGAGAAGACAGAGGGTGGTAATCAATGGGTGCTGCTCTTTGTGGACTAATGTTATTAGTGGAGTCCCACAGGGTTCGGTGTTGGGTCCACTGTTGTTTTGTATATTTATCAATGATATTGATGAAGGTATATCAGGCTTAATGTCGAAGTTTGCAGATGACACGAAGGTTGGCAGGGTTGTTAATGACAGTAATGGCCGTGTGCTACTGCAACAGGATCTAGATAATTTGGGCAGATGGGCTAAGAAGTGGCAACTGAAGTTTAACCTTGACAAATGCAAAGTACTGCATATGGGTAGAAGTAACCCCAGAGAAACGTACCAACTGTGTGGCACTACACTTAAGGTGGTAGAAAATGAAAAAGACCTGGGAGTAATTGTGCAGTCAGATATGAAGTTTTCTGAGCAATGTAGACAGGCTGCTAGGGCAGGTCATGGGGTTTTGTCAATGATATATAGGAATTTTGCTAGCAGGGAAAAGGAGGTGATTGTCCCTCTGTATAAGGCAATGGTCAGGCCACGCCTTGAGTACTGCGTACAGGTCTGGAGGCCTCATTTTAGGAAGGATGTAGATTTGCTTGAGCGTGTACAGAGAAGAGCAACACGATTGGTGAGGGGAATGAAGGGATCCTCTTACCAAGAGAGGCTTAAGTTCTGCAAATTGCAGTGGCTGGAGACTAGGCACCTGCGCGGTGATCTGATTGAGGTCTATAAGGCCTTGAATGGGTTGAGCACGCTGAATTCTGATGGGATCCTCCCACTTGTTCAGAATACGAACCTACGGGGACATAAGTTCAAATTAAGAAAGGACAGATGTAGAATAGATGTGCGGAAATTTGCCTTTAGCCAGGGGGTGGTTAATTGCTGGAACAAACTTCCATCTGTTGTTGTGGAAGTTGATAGGTTAAATAAATTTAAGGAGGAACTGGACAGGCAATTGGAGGGTATGGTGTGATTTTTTTTTTTTGGCTGATGCTGCATAAGCTCCTACACTTGCTTTCTTGCATCAAGTGCCACTACTACTACTACTACTACTACTAATTGGAAAAGGTTTAACTAATAGTTGAGACTATGCTTCAAAATTATATTAATTATTTCAGAAGAGATGCCAAGAAGAATAGTGATGAAGCATGCACGACCAAACCACAACATTAAACACTATAGAGAAGATCTCACATAACCCAGATCAATCACTAAGCCTGCATGTTAATCAATAAACACATCAATGCTAAAAAAATCCTCTTTTTTATATACAGCAAAATCCTGTTACAATAAATAGCACCACACCATTCTGCAAATAGCTAAATTATTTAAGAAAATAGTTCATACCAAAATACATCATTATACTGCATCTCATGTTATGAAACCCTTCACAATTAGTTGCCTATTCTAGCCCTCCAAATAAGTTACACTTCCACAACAGAGAAATATACTGTTAATATTTATTCTACATTGAATGCCACTACCCAAATGGAACAATTTTGGACATGATTATAATATTAATATTAACTTAATATTAAATGATTAAGGAACTATTTTATGAAAGAATTAATAAAACTGGTTTAATGTGGTTACCAGTTACTATTTGTTTAATTGGAAGTACAGTACTATTAACTGCACTTTCAATTAAAACAAAAGTGCTTTAATATCAATTTCCAACTACTGCAAATGCAGGCACTATAAAAGTTCGGAAATGCCATGCTGTCAACTGGATTTGTCTACAAAACAATATAACAAAAATTAGTAGTGACTATATGTACAATAATCTATGCATCACACTTACCCTATGAAGAACTGAGAGCAAGACTGATATTTCCCAGTAACATTAAAAAATTATATGAACAATTATGTTAAGTTAACATAAACTCTTCTCTGTATGTAGACTTGATATGCCCTGTATATAAGGTGACCCTGTATTTTTTGATTTTGAAAATATCCAGAATTTCATTTATGCTTAAGTACCTATGGTACACCTCTCTTGGGGAACGCATTACTTATTCAAGGTGAATATGCAACTCATTATGAAGTCTCACAATATGATATACAAAAGAATAATGCTGTCTGATACAAACTCTGCTTAAATAATTTAGCTTTTCATATAATGATACAAAGAACTAACCATACATTAGTTAAACGTTTTCCATAACCTGAGGCTTTAATAGCCCTGAATTTTTAGAGAATTTTAATAAAAGTTTGTTTATACTCTGGATGGCCAAGTCCAGAAATGTTTAAAACTGCACTACAACTGACATGGAGCCACTCAGATGTGGTATCACTCAGATATAAGAGATTCAGAATTTGAATATGGGGAGTACATTTACTTACGATAGGTAAAACCGTTATTTTTGTTCGATTTTTGTAGCCTTGTGTACATTTTTTGTACACATTGTACACTGTGTATCATTTGAATGGGCAATTATCCTTGTCGCCACCCAGGTTTTCACCCACATATAACTGGTTCTCATCTGTGTATTGAAACTTAACTAACATCTAGTAGGCTAAACAATAAAACAAAATACAAAACACAAAGACCCAATGGTCAATTCAAACAACAAAGAATTAAGGTATCTTCCTTAGTAGTAGCCTAGAGGTGGGGATGGGCTATCACAACCCTACTAGGATGAGGTAGGTGAATACTATCTAGCTAAAGAGTTCTGCTTAAAAATAGATCATGGACAAAATTAGCAAATCTGCTGAAAAAAGCCCTCATCATAAATAACTCCACCAAGGTGGTCTCATCAAAAGTGAGTGTCCCCAGGACTGCACTTACACTTCTCAGGGCCTGAGGTGCTATGCTCTTATGGGGCCCCCTCTTTAAAGATAATCAGAAAAAAACTATTTTTACTGATCTGTTTAAACACAAATGTTGAAAAATGTTGCAATACAAATATCGCTTTAAAAATTTGAGATTACAGAGGCCATGCAAGCACACCCCCCCCTCTATAGTGAGGCCAGAGGCTAGCACCTCATGCACCTGTCCATAAGTAAGGCCCTGAGCATCCCTTGCTCTCTCTCTCTCTCTCTCTCTCTCTAAAGTCCTGATAACAAGGTAATAATAAAGCAAAATGTGGAGGCCAATTTGGGCTCCCCACAGAAGAACAATTCTAAGGGGGCTAAGCTCAACTGGTGCAGCCTATACCTCAAGCTATGTCCAGTCAGGAGTCTGCAATTTGACAGACCAAACTGTAACCAGGACTGTGCCACCGCTCAACAGTATGAATGGAGGGAATGAAGGAGAATAAATGCTGTCCTTTCTCAGAGTTGGATCATTGTGCTTGCCAAAATGGGCTCCAACTCATCATTTAATCGCCTCTGCTCTCATGGTAAATCAAGGGCATCAGCCACCACCCCAACTGGGAATATCATTGGTGTCATTTGAATGAGCAACCATCCTAGTTACCACCAGGAAATGTTTACAACTTCATTGTACCTGACATGGTGACACTCAGATGTGGCATCACTCAGATATAAGGATTCAGAATTTGAATATGGGGAGTACACTGTATCATTTTTGTACACATTACATACATAGGTCACACCAATGTGTGCAATGTGTACACATTGGTGTGACCAAAGCACTGGAAAAACAAAAATTAGAGTCGGGCATCAGAGATTTAATGATTGCGAGGAGTATAACAAACAACTATTCAGCCAAATAGAGTGGCTACTAAATCAGAATGTCTTATAACGAGGACTATACCTACCCAGATATTGACTGGACTCTGTGCTTTGATCACTCACACAGAATCAAGACAATTTGCGGATTATCTTTAACATACTGCTGTTTTCTACACCAGTATGTTAAAGAGGCAATAACAGAAAACAATACCCATGATCTGATTATCAGCAGTAACCCTTAAGAACCTGCATATAAAAGAACCACTAGGTGGCAGTGACCACAGTGTATTGATGTCGATTTACCTTAAAGATGTAACTGCTGTCAAGGACAAAGGAAAAAGCTTTCATAAAGGTGACTACAATGGTCTCAGTTTTTAAATTCTATGTAGTGGGACCAACTGTGCAGTTACCAACAGCAAATTCTAAATGGGAAGCATTTACAATTGCAACTGTAGAAGCTGCAGGGCTTTAGGCCTAAATGGATGTCAGATGAACTGATGAGACCTGTAGCAGAAAATAAAAATGTATGGGATGCATATAAATGAAAAATGTACTGTAAATGGGATGCATAAAAATGATATCAAGTGATACAGGTGTATATATATATATATATATATATAAACTAAGGCAAATTACAAGAAGGCTCTGGTAAAGAATGTGAAGAAAAGCAGCAAAGGCTTCTTTACTTATTTAACAATGGAAAAGAATGAATCACATTGGTCCACTAGATATGAATGGTTTAACTAATGAAGATTCGGTTCAGGTTGTTAAAAAACTGGATAGGTTTTTGCATTTCAGAGAAACTTTTGTTACTGTTGCATGTAAAAAAAATACTGTTATACAAACTGGAGCAGTCTTAAAGGCAAGTTACAACTATGGACATAGGGGTGGTTGAGCAGGAGAAGACAGGGTGGTTATCTACAAGCACTGCTCTTCTAAGACTAATGTTATTAGAAGATTCCCTCAGGGTTCAGGGCCTTGCCCATTGTTGATTTCTATATTTATTAATGACATAGGGTGCTTAGTTGTTGCAATCAGGTTATGCTACTGTAACAAGATGTAGACAAATTAGGTAGATGGGCAATTGAAGTTTAATACTGACAAATGCAGAGTACTTCATATGGGGAGCAGTAATTCCAGAATAACATACCAACTAAGTGATATCGCATTCAGGGTAGTGGAGAATGAAAACAACCTAGGGCAATTGTGCAATCAGATATGAAGTTCTCTGTGCAGTATAGACAGGCTACCAGGACAGCTCATGGAGTTTTGCTAATGATATACAGAAATTTTGGCAGCAGGGATAAGGAGATGATTATCTTATTGTGTAAGACAATGGTCAGGTTACATCTTGAGTACTGCACAAGGTGCAGAGGCCTGATTTTAGAAGGATGTGGATCTGTTGGAAGGGGTGCAGAGAAGAGCAACGAGATTAGTGAGAGGAACAAAAGGATACTCTTACCAGGAAAGGCTTCAGTTCTGCAAACCGAAGTTCCTGGACTCTACAACCTGTGAGGAGATTTGATTGAGGTTTTAAAGCTTTGAATGGATTGAGTAACCTCTTTTCAGGCTACCCATAAGGGGGAGTATAAATTCCAACTGATTAAGAATGGTTGCTGGTTAGATGTTCAGAATTTTTCCTTCAGCCAGTGGGTATCCATTGTGGTAACAAACTCCCATCTGTTGTTTTAGATGGTGGGTAGTTTGAATTAATTCAAGGAAGAATTATACAACTATTAGGTGGGATCAGCAGGTAATATGGTAAGTTTTTGCTTTTTTTTGCAGTTCCCAATGTGCAAAGTGCAAAAAACATGTTTTTTTGCAGTTTCTTTTTCCCAACATGTTTTTTAGTGTGAACCCCTGGGGGTTCACACTAAATATTCTGTAATGGCGTCTGATTACATTTACATAGGTACATTATTGTAAACTAAATAATATAACTAATAATAACCAATAAACTAAAATAAAACCAGATCTTATGTATAGCTTAGCTTAATTTTCATATATCCTTATTTAATTAGGATATATTAATTTCTTAGCTTAATTTCATATATATATAAGATCTAGTTATTACAATACAGCACATAAGAACTCCTTAAAAATCAAGACTAAAATAAAATTAAATAAAAAAAGTAAAGAACTGCCATAGAAAGAAACCAAATCTCCCACAATTCCTTATAATTTCTTGAGTATCTTACAGTATAAAATGTTAAATATGTTTTCCATACTAAATTTTTTTTCATTCTCAAGGATCATTGTTATGTATAGGAATTTTTTTCTTTTTTTTTTTAGAACCTATAGTACTTAGTACAGTGGTGAGTTGAAGGTTGAAAAGCTGAAAGAAGATACTTGTTGACTTGAACTTCTGTAGATTACAATTTTCAAGAAATAAGTATGAAGGAAGGTTGTTCAAGAAAACAGAAGTTGAATGAATAAATGAGGAAGAAGAAATGTTGTTTCTGTGTTAGGATTTAAATTGGACAGTAAAAGGATGTTGACTGTTTGCAGCACATGTTCGGACTGCTTTGAAAGAGAGAGCAGGAATTATAGAAGCCAATTCAGAAGAACAGTGCCCACGGAAGTATCTGTAGAAAAGGCATGCAGTAGAAACAATGTCTATGAGACAGTCTGTGGAGAGACTGTTAGAGATGAGCCATTATTTAACCTAACTGCCCTATTTTGAATGGAATCTAGAATCGTGAGAGAGGTTTTGGGGGCACCACCCCAGGTGTGGGAACAATATTCCATGGTACAACGGATTTGTGATTCTTAGAGACGTAACAACTGTTTGGAAGAGAAGTAATGCTGAGAGTGAAAGAGAAAACCCAGTTTTTTAGATGCAGAGGAAGCAATAGGAACAGAAGAATCCTTTTTGCGAGATATAAGACAGGACTGAGTTTTAGAAGGATTGAAATTAAGTTAACTTTGTCCCACTGGAGATCAGCATTTAAGGATTTGGCAGTGGGTATTCGAGAAGTTGAGCTGTTTCAGTAGGGCAAGGTTTCTCAAACTGGAATGGGAATGTGCTATCATCAGCAAAAGTTTTGGATAGGATTTCCAGTCAATGGAAGAGGATCATTAATATACAAGAGGAAAAGAGTGGGAGAGAGACTGAAACTTAGGAAACACCAGCATTAGAGCAGAAATTAGAAGACAGAGCGCCGCCTACCATCACCCGCAATGAGCAGTCAGAGAGAATACTGGATACCCAATTACAAAAATAGCTGGAAAATCATGGGAAGGAAGCTTATTTAGAAGACTTTTATGCCAAACATGATCAAAATCCTTTGAAATGTCAAGAGCAATGGTTTGAGTTTCACCAAACTTTTCCATTGAATTTGTCCATAGATGGGTAACATAAGCCGGAATATCACCAATGGAATGACACTGACGGAATCCATACTGGTGATCGCGGATCAGATGAAGGATTTCCAGATAGTTTAAGAGTTGGCAGTTAATCGATTTTAACATTACTTTAGAAAGAGTAATGGTAAGTGCAATGGGACGATTATTCGATGGGAAGGATTTGTCACCCATTTTAGGAACTGGCTGGATATGAGCAAATTCTAAACAGAAGGCAAAACACCTTTGGAATAAAAAGTGAAAAAAGCGGACAAAAACAGGAGTAAGTTCAGGGGCACAGGTTTTGAGAACAAGTGGAAAAATATCATCAGGGCCTGGACCTTTTTTACATCAGATTCATCAAAATACTTCTGACATCCTTTTGACGGAAGACCACAGGAGGCACTGAATGGAGTGCACCAGAAACAGTTTGAGGTGAGTTTTTACCAAGATCATCAATACAAGTAAAAGAGTTGGAAGTAAAACAGGATGCTAGGAGGCCAGCTTTATCTTTGGCTAATGTAGCATCAGAACCATCTGGTTTTGACAGAGGTGGGAACAGAGATGGGCAAAATTTGTGACTAACAGCTTCGGCAAGAGACTAGAATGATCCGCTACCATTTGGACAAGAAGAAAGTACTCTTAGCCTGTTTGAAATGTAATTTGGACTGATTAATATAACAGCTTTACGAAGTATAAAAAATATATTTTAATTTTTTTAATTTAATTTAATTTACTGTCATGGTTTAATTCTCATCTATTTGTCATACATGTTTTTATATTACCCCATAACCTTGTCCTGGCCGACCTGGCCATGGCGGCCATGTATTGTGTCTTTACTGTACAATAAAGATTTCTTCTTCTTAGTACCTAAGAATAATTTTTATTATTATGCAACATCGCTTATAATAGTACTGGAAATATTATATAATAAAACATAGTACTGGAAATATTATATAATTAAAATTCAGTAATATTATACGACAACTCCAGGGGCTCACATCTGGTGGGTACGGGCTTGGCAAACCCAGGGTCCAGAGCTGGATATCATCATTCTTCTCTTTCTTAGTGATTCATTTCTACCCCTCTCTCTCTCTCTCTGGTAACTCAGGAATTTTTTTTTGGCTGGTGCAGCATAAGCCTCAGGCTTCCTTGCACCATATGGCTAATAATAATAATAACTTTAGAGAATATAGGCTTTGTGGTTCACATTAAAAATATTGTGCTGTGAAAGGGGTTCGCAATAAAAAATATAATGTTGAAATGGGTTCGCGAGTCAAGAAAGGTTGGGAATCGCTGGTGTAAGGCAATGGTCAAGTCACATATGGAGTACTGCACAGAGGTGCAGAGGCCTGATTTTAGAAGGATGTGGATCTGTTGGAATGGGTGCAGAGAAGAGCAACGAGATTAGTGAGAGGAACAAAAGGATACTCTTACCAGGAAAGGCTTCAGTTCTGCAAACCGAAGTTCCTGGACTCTACAACCTGTGAGGAGATTTGATTGAGGTTTTAAAGCTTTGAATGGATTGAGTAACCTCTTTTCAGGCTACCCATAAGGGGGAGTATAAATTCCAACTGATTAAGAATGGTTGCTGGTTAGATGTTCAGAATTTTTCCTTCAGCCAGTGGGTATCCATTGTGGTAACAAACTCCCATCTGTTGTTTTAGATGGTGGGTAGTTTGAATTAATTCAAGGAAGAATTATACAAACTATTAGAAGGCAAGATCAGCAAGTAATATAGTAAGTTTGTTTTTTTTCTCTCTGTATGAGCTTGCTTTTTGTATCGTTTGTTTGTTTCGGGATTTATTGGGCGCATCGGCAACTATTACCATAATGCACCATACATATGGTAACTATGCATGCCATTTCTTCTCAAATAGAGAAAATGGAAAAAAGGAACCAGAAAGTAATTTTTTTTTTAACTAACTAAAGGAGATGATGCACTTTAATCATCTTGAGAAAGTTACAAATGATTGAGACATTTGTTTCATTGTTTAAAAGTGAGGTAAGTGTAGGATCTTTTCGTTGTGGCTGTAGCGCAAACATTCTGGCGTTCTCTTGTATATTTTGTGCATTCAACCAGAATGTGTTTCACTGAGAGCATTGCATTACAGTGATGACATTGAGGGGGTATCTCTCCTCTTAAAAGATAACCATGAGTGATATTTGTGTGACCTATTCGCAGACGAGCCAATATTACCTCCTGATGTCGGATTGAACTGAAGTTGGAAGGCCATCGTCAAGGTTTGGCTTGATACTTCAAAGCTTATTATTAGGTTGATTTTCCCATGATAACTGCCATTGGCACATGCATTTTTCCTGGATTATTGGTCGATAGTCTTGATGAGGCATTTTCCACTTATTCTCGGGTGGTAGGTGAACTAATTTTGCAGCATTGCCCGATAGTTCATTTCCAGGAATTGCCATATGTCCTGGGACCCAGCAGAAGTGTATGTTTTTCCCAAGTTCTGATAAGGTATGTAAAGAGCTGACTATTCTTTTCACAACTGGGTGGGTGATGTTCATGGTGTTTTTTAGTGCTTGAAGTGCACTTAAAGAATCTGTGAAAATTATGCTGTTGTTAATATCAGGAGACTCAATATGATTCAGTGCAACCTGAATTGCTATTAGTTCGGCGGAAAATATACTGAACTCACGTGATAACTGATAAGCTAATGTGATGTTTGGAAAAACTGCAGAGATTCCAATGTGGACATCATTCTTTGTCCATCAGTGTGTACTACGGAAAAGCTGGGAAACTGGTCCACTACTGCATGGTATAGTTGCAGGAAGTTTTCTCTATGCAATGTAGATTTATTCCATTCATGCAGATGTAAGTCACATGAGGGTGGAATGATATTCCAAGGAGCAAGAGAGGATGGGAGGCTATGTGCCACATTGTCTAAGGTTAAATTTAATTCTTCTAAGAGGTGTTTTATTCTAATACCCAAAGGACGATTAGCATTAGGGCAGTTTTGGTATAACCTGCTGTGCTGTGATGTGAAAAGTATCTGCCAGTTTGGGTGTTCTGGCATAGATCTAATTTTATAGGCATAACGTAGTATCAGTTGTTGTCGTCGCCTGATTGAGAGAGGAAGTTCGTGTGCTTCAGCATATAAGCTATGTATTGGAGACGTGCGATATGCTCCTGAAGCAACTCTTATTCCATTATGATGGATAGGGTCAAGCCAGCGAAGTGCACTAGGTCTTGCTGAACTATAGACTGGTGCTCCGTAGTCAAGTTTCGATCTTATTAATGCTCTATATAACCGTAATAAAGTAAGGCAATCAGCTCCCCAATTAGTTGCAGAGAGAACCTGGATGATATTTAGTTTTTGTTGACATGATGTTCTTAGTCTTTTGATATGCTCAAGGAAAGTGAGTTTATGGTCTAAAGTGATTCCTAAGAACCATATGCTGGGATGAACTGCTATTGGTTGGTGATTCAGTTGTAGCTCCGGATTGGGGTGGAATTTGCGTTGGAGGCAAAAATGGATGCAAAGTGTTTTTTCCGGACAAAGTTGAAAACCATTGGTCTGAGCCCATGAACAGATCTTAGTTATTGCCCCTTTCAACTGTCTCTCAATAGTATTCATGTTTTTCGCATGACACCAAATACTAAGGTCGTCTACAAACTGCTTTATCAATAGTGTTTGGAATTTGTCCGGCAATGGTGTTTATTGCAATTATAAAAAGTGAAGCACTGAGTACTGAGCCTTGGGGAACTCCTTCTTCTTGTGAAAATACTTGGGACAGTGAGGTTTTAAATCGAACCTGGAATGTACGCTTGCATAGGAAATTCTGTATGAAAATTGGGAGGTGACCCCGAAGTCCATGGCGATGTAATTCACGGAGTATTCCATACTTCCACGTGGAATCACAGGCTTTACTGATATCAAAGCAGACTAACACATGATGTTCCGATCTGAGGAATGCATTCCTTAGATATACTAGTCTGACTAGTATATCTAGTGTAGATCTGTTTTGCCGAACACTGAATTGTGCAGAATGTAGAAGATTGAAAATTTCAAGGTACCAGATCAGTCAGCAGTTCACCATCTTTTCGAGAATTTTGCAAATGCAACAGGTCAAGGCAATTGGTCTATAATGAGTGGGATTTGTAGGGTCTTTACCTGGTTTAGGGAAGGCAAGGACCGTAGCATGATCTTCTGTAATAACAAAAGTTAATACTTCTCTTCAAAAGGAGATGAACAATACAACTTACCTTTTACCATCGAAGTCTGTGCAGTACTCCATATGTGACTTGACCATTGCCTTACACCAGCGATTCCCAACCTTTCTTGACTCGCGAACCCTTTTCAACGTTATATTTTTTATTGCTAACCCCTTTCACAACACAATATTTTTAATGTGAACCACAAAGCCTATATTCTCTGAAATTATTATTATTATTGATTAGGGAATTTATCTTCCAGGAAGAGTCTACTGAATAGATGAAGAAGTGACTGTAATGATTCGGTACTTAGTTTCTGTATCATGGAATAATGAATATTATCGGGTCCTACAGTACTGCGTCTAGATGTTGACAAGGCTCTATTTTTTTTTTTTTTTTTTTTTTATTTGGTAGTTGTTGGCGCATTGGCTTCTGTGGCCATATTGCACCTCCCAAGGTTTTTGCAGTACTTTGATCCAAACCCGAGGCGGGAATCGAACCCGCGACAAAGCTCTAACCTTTTCAGTTGAAAGACAACTAACAAGAATAACTCAAACAAACCAACCACAAATGAGATATGCAGTCGCAAATGCAGACTGGACAATGTATAGAGAGTTGCTCACCACGGCAATTAGACACAATCTGGAAAACATAAACCCCCGGAGCGACCCGGATGACCTTCAGAGGGAAACTACAAAATTATTACTAAACATCAGTGATCAAGTGATAAAAAAAAAAACCCAAAACCTGGCACAGTACCCTGGTGGACACCAGAAATTGCAGTACTACGACGACAAATGCAAAAAACAAGAAAAGACTTCCAGAGAGCTCGCAGAACCTGGCCTGAAGATGAGGTGGAGGTCCTGAGACAACATTACAGAGAAGCTAGGAACTGTTACACAGACACCATAAAAAAAAAGTAAGAAGGGTTCTTGGGAGCGCCTAGTGTCTACTTCTGGAAACACCGACCCCTGGGGCATAGTCTACAAGGTGATAACCAATAAGCTTCGCAGGGGCGAGGTCATTAGTACTACCAGGACACCGGAGGGAAACCTAACGACCACTTGGGAGCAGTCAATGGGCAACATACTGGACAAAATCTTCAAGGAACCAGCAATATTAACCATGCAAGAACAACACGAAATTTGCAAGGACAACGCAATCTATAACACCTCGACAATTGAACCCCCCCTTCACCCTGGAAGAGCTCAGTGAGGCTGCCACCAAGATTAGAAATCGCAAATGCCCAGGACTGGACATGATCGAACCAGAGATCTTGAAGAAAACTGCAGAATTTGCACCGCACTTACTACTTACTCTCTACAACAGGTGCCTGGAAACAGGCAAATTCCCCACAGCATGGAAAACAGCAAACACCAAGTTGTTACTTAAAAATCCTAACAAAAAACCGGACTGCCCAGAGTCATATAGACCTATTGCACTGCTCTCAGTGGTCAGCAAACTATATGAGAGACTGCTGCACAAGCGAATCAAAAACCACTATGAGAGGACAAACCTGGCGGCCAGGAATCAGTTCGGATTTAAGCCGGGTTCCTCCACAGTGGATGCACTTGGAAACTTGCTTCGGAAGGCACAGGAATGCAGAAAAAAATACCTACTAGTCATTTCAATTGATTTTGCTGGGGCGTTCGACTCACTATGGTGGCCGAGCGTCCTAGCCAGACTAAGGGTGGCTACAGTCCCTATCAACCTATACAAGGTAATGGAGGACTACCTATCTTGCAGGAAAGTAGAAATAAATGCCAACTACCAAAAAAGTCACAAGATCTGTATACAGGGGCTGCCCGCAGGGGTCTGTCTTGGGGCCACTCCTTTGGAATATGGTTCTCGACGAGCTCCTGAACCTGGACCTGGGGCTGATCGGAGCCCAGGCCTTTGCAGACGACCTTATTCTTACCATTGAGGCTGACTCAAGAGCCCAACTGGAAACTACCGCAAACCAAGCTCTGCAGAAAATACAAAATTGGGCTACAAGAAACCAGTTAAAAATTTCACCGACGAAAACCACATCTATTCTACTAAAAGGATCCCTGCAAATACGGCGTCCACCCCAAATTAAAATAGAAGGTGTGACCATTAAACTTGCCAACCAAATGAAATATCTAGGAGTTATCCGAGACAAAAACTTATCCTTTCAACCTCACCTACAATATATAAGGACGAAGATAAGACGTTACTCGGCACTGGTGGTGAGGGTTACGAGAAAAGACTGGGGATTAAAAAAAACAGCACTAATGTTGTATTATAAGGCAACCTTCATCCCTGCGATAACTTATGCTGCTGCAGTGTGGTACAGCAAAACGACGCTTGCAGTCAATAGGAGAACTCTGGATACGATACAAAGGACCATTTTACTAACAACCACACGAGCATGCAGAACAGTAAGCACACCAGTGTTGCAGGTGCTTGCTGGAGCGCTACCCCTCGATTTGGAGACTGTAAAAGCTGGCTTGCTCTTCCTGCATGCCAGGGGGGTTGCTGCCACCTTCCAGGATTTCATAATTGACCCAGCGAGTAGTACAAAAACAGAAAAAGTCCGATTACAGGCTTACCTACTTCGGGAGTGGCAACAAAGATGGACCAATACAACAAAAGGAGAAATCACAAGAAAATTCCTTCCCAACCTCAGCAAAATATATCCCAAGCAACCAGCGTGGTACTTTCCGGGGAAGCATTTGACTTCGCTCCTTACTGGTCATGGTCCCTTTAAGGAGAAGCTGCTTGGGTTCTGCCTTGTTGAGGACCCCAACTGCACATGTGGGGAGATCGAGAACTGGAACCACTTGGTCTACGACTGCCCAGAATACGAAGATCTCAGAGGCATCCTGATCACAAAGATACACTACCTTCCAAAAGGACTGGAATCCCACTTCATTGACACAGAAGAGGAATACAGAGCACTTTCTCAATATGCGCAGGACCTCTTCGAGAGGAGAAAACTGCTAGTTACCATAAATCGTGTCTGAAGAAAGATCACCACAAGTTAAACTGTACAAGACCATAAAATACTATCAACAGAGTTACTACAGAGAAAAACCTTGAGACAAGTGAGTGAAAAACACAAGGACAGAGCTTACCCCATGAGCGACTGGCTTGAAATCGGCTCAATATTGAAGAAAAGAGACTTAACGCAGCACAGCTGCCAAACGCCATTTGGCGACTTGAAGAGGGCACCCTGGCCTCCATCTTTAATACCCATATCCCCGGTGGGGGGGGAGAGACGGTCTTACTGTCTCATCCCCTTCTCGCCATTCCCACTTTCCCTTCTGGTGGGGCATGGGCATGCCCCACTGTGACTTGGAATTGCCTCCTCTCTCGACTCCATACTTCTGTCTTTTCCCCCCAGACTTCAGTCTCCCCACCCACTCTACCTGCACATACGCAAGCGAATGGCCTACACATCGGAATTGATTTAATCATCTCCAAATTACGTTTTTCACCTATACACTCGGCGTTTCAAAAATTTAGCGTTATTCCCCATAGAATTTACCAAAAAAAAAAAAAAATAAAAAAAAAAAAATATATATATATATATATATATATTTATATCTTAGTTTATTTTTTTAACTTTCTTTTCCTCTTTTTTTTTTTTTTTTTTTTTTTTTTAGGTCCTAGCCGCCGAAATCTCAGGAAATTAAGCGGCAGGACCTGCCAGAGTAAATCTTAGTCTACTCGTGTTTCCTGGTCTGCCTCCACGGGGCGAAAGTGGGGCAACATTGGGCCTCAGTAGGGGTCCAGCGGCTAAACGACCAGATGAACAACGGTACATGACATTACACATATACAATATCCATACACTTTTAAATCTCTGGCATTTCCCAGCGAACTGGTTCACTCACAATGAAAGCAACACGGAGATGGGGGAAACCCCTGGTGCCGTTTGACCCTAAACACACTTTACACTTTAAGGCTCTATGTAATTCGTAGATGGTAAAAGGTAAGTTTTATTGTTCATCTCCTTTTGAAGAGAAGTTTAACTTGTTTTTCTAAACTTGTTTTTAATCTTCTGAAGGTCGGAGTATAACTTTCTGTTGCTGATGTTTCGGCAAAGGTTTCACCTAGTATATTGGCAATTCCAGCAGGATCATTTACATTCTGCCCTCTCCATTCCATGATGGGTAGAGGTCTTGTTTTATACTTGCCACTCATTTTTCTGATTGCTTTCCAAATTTTATGTGTAGGAGTTGCTTGATTGATAGTCGAAGTGAAGTGGATCCAAGCAGCCTTTTTATTGCAGTGTCTAACATATCTCACTCTTGCTCTAGCACGTTTATATTGAATGAGATTGGTTATAGTTGGACTCCGGCAAAAAGAATTCCAAGCTTTGCTTTGCTCTTTTTTAGCCACAAGGCATTCATCACTCCACCAGGTTTTTGGATGAATCGGTAATTTTGAAGAGAATTTCGGCACTGTTTATTCTGCTGCATGTAATATCGTTTTTGTGACATAGTCAACTGCTTCATCAGTTGTGGAATTTTGGATTATTTCGGGATCAAGCTTAGTTAATTTTTTATAGGACTACCAATCCGCTTTATCAGTGAGCCAATGTGGAATTTTAGTAGGATGATGACGTTGTTTATCGTCCACTTTAGAGTAGGATATAAGGTTGCTGAACAGATAGACAAGTCTATTGCAGTACTTGTTCCTGAAGGAAGGTGAACGTATGTAGGTGAACCATCATTTAGAAGGAGGTTGTTACTGTCTAGACACCATTCATTAGCATTAGCATTAGTAGAGGCATTTGATGCAAGAAAGCAAGCTTACGCAGCATCAGCCAAAAAAAAAAATAATAAATAAATAAAAAATAACCACTTCCACTTCACCCCTCTGTTCTTTTGAAATACCTGTCCAGCTGAGCCTTAAACTTATTTAGGCTATCAACTTCCATGACAAGGGATGGCAGTCTATTCCACAAACCAACCCGCTGGCTAAAGGCAAATTTCCTCACGTCTATCCTACATCTGTCTTTTCTCAATTTGAATTTATGCCCTCTCAGGTGATTATTCTGAGCAAGAGGAAGAATCCCATCAGCATTGAGCATGCTCAAACCAAGGTTTTATACACCAAATCAAGGCTTTATACACCTCTATCAGATCATCTCGCTGGTGCCTAGTCCCCAGACACTGTAATTTGCAAAACTTAAGCCTTTCTTCGTAAGAGCACCCCTTTGTTCCATTCACTAATCTCGTTGCCCTTCTCTGTACTCGTTCCAGCATCTCTACATCC
This sequence comes from Mastigoproctus giganteus, assembly GCF_048544385.1. Classification (NCBI taxonomy): domain Eukaryota; kingdom Metazoa; phylum Arthropoda; class Arachnida; order Uropygi; family Thelyphonidae; genus Mastigoproctus; species Mastigoproctus giganteus. Next base: position 2,239,664 of record NC_143579.1, read on the forward strand.
TTCTTGAAATGAGGCCTCCAGACCTGTATACAGTACTCTAGGTGTGGTCTGACCATTGCCTTATACAAAGGAATAATCACCTCCTTATCCCTGCTAGAAAAAATTCCTATATATCATTGACAATACACCATGAGCTACTCTTGCATCCCATCTGCACTGCTCAGAAAACTTCATATCTGCCTGCACAACCACCCCCAGGTCCCTTTCATTCTCTCCCACTGTCAGTGTAGTACCAGAGTTGATACATTGCTCTGGGGTTGCTGTTTCCCATATATAGTATTTTACATTTGTCAATGTTAAACTTCATTTGCCACCTCTCAGCCCATCTGCTCAACCTTTCCAGATCCTGTTGCAGTAGCATAGTGTCAGTAGTGTCCTTGACAACCCTGCCAACCTTTGTATCGTCTGCAAACTTGGACATTAAGCTTGATATACCATCATCAATATCATTTATAAATACAGAAAACAATAATGGACCCAATACTGAACCCTGAGGGACTCCACTAATAACATAAGTCCACGATGAGCAGTGTCCATTGATTACCACTCTCTGTCTTCTCCCCCTAACCACCCCTTTATCCATAGCACCAATTTGCCTCTAATGCCACACTGGTCCAATTTGTGCAGCAATCTTCCATTTGCAACAGTATCAAAAGCCTTCCTAAGATCCAAGTATATAATATCAAAGTTAATCCCTGCATCCAGTTCTTTTGGGACTGCATCATAGTATCCAATCAAATTGGTCAGGCAAGACTTCCCCTTAACAAAACCATGCTGTGTCTGAGCTATAACTCTTGATCAGCTAGATAAGACTGAAGTCTTGTCTAGTTGATCCTGCAGTGCTTCTTTAACCAGTGCCTCCATTAATTTTCCAGGAACAGAAGTTAAACTAACAGGTCTATAATTACTTGTGTCGCCCTTTGATCCTCCTTTGTGAAGGGGTCACATTTGCACATCACCAGTCCATGGGTACTTCCCCTGAGTCCAAGGAAGCTCTCATAATTATGGCTAAGGGTTTGCTTACTTCCTTTGCTGCCTCCTTTAATATAACTGGATAGATCCCATCCACCCCGGGTGCCTTTCTTGTATTTATCTTCAACAATTTCTCCTACACTTTACTCATTTATTCAAGATTCTCTAGCTTACTGCCAGAGTTGGATACACCTCTGGCATTCCCCTCGCTGAATAACTCCTCATGTGTGAATGTCGATGCAAAATATTCATTCAGTTTGTGAACTACCTGAGCAGGATCATCAACAGTTGACCCATCGATATCAAGTGGACCAATCTGATTCACCCCCTTCCTTCCATATATAAGTTTACATAAGTAAAGAACTCTTTGCTGTTTTTCTTTGCATCCCTTGCCAAAGATTTCTCATAATCTGCCTTCGCCTGCCTAACCTCCTTTGTAGCTTGGTTACACATCAACTGGTATCTATCATAGGCTTCTGTGTCACGTGTTAATTTGTATGTATCCCATGCATTTTTCTTCTCTGCCATATGTCTCATTAGTTCATCTGACATCCACTTAGGCCTAAACCTTGAACAATATTTCTTAGTTGGTATGTAAAGCCTAGTAGATTCCAGGATAAGTTCTTTGAATGCTTCCCATTTTGAATTTGCTGTTGGTAACATCATCAGTTGGTCCCACTGTATAGAATTTAAATAATGTCTCAGTCCATCGTAGTCACCTTTACGAAAGCAATAACCCTTCCCTTTACCCCTAATGATAGTTACCTCTTTGAGTAAATCCCACTTCAGCACACTATGATCACTGCCACCTAGTGGTTCATTTACCTGCAGATTCTTAATGCATGAAGAATCACTACTGATAATTAAATCAAGAGTATTACTCCCTCTAGTTGCCTCCCGAACATGCTGATGTAGAAAACAATCATCCAATAAATCCACAAAAGCCTTGCTAGTGTGTGTGAGTGACCAGCCCCCAAATTCCAGTCAATATCTGGGAAATTAAAATCCCCCATTATAAGACTCTCTGATTTACTGGCCCACGTCTCTGAAATCCCTACAATATCTGCCCTTGATGTTTTGAGCAATATCTCAAATTCATAAAATTTATTTACTAAACTCCTAGCACTGGTGTACACGCAAGTATACATGCACCTGTTCTTTTTCTTAGCTACCCTAACACAACCTATGTGTTTATTTGTACACCAATAATTTCCAGCAGTCTCTGAAATATCCTGCATCTTATTTTCCAGGCTGTGGCTCATTCCAATAGAAGCAGTACAAGAATCACTTTCACCTCTGCCAGTGGCTACTGCTAATCTATTAGTCCTTGTATCCCCCCAATCTAGCAGTTTTCCGACCCACCTAACACTGCCTCGATAGCATCAGCAAACATTCTTGCACCCTTTCTATTTAAGTTTATCCTATCCCTGTAGAAGCAGTCTCTCCTGTTAACAAGTACAGACAAGGCTGAAAAAAATTCTACCCCTTGAGCCTTGCACAATCTTTTCAGGGCTGAATTGATTGACAGGGCTCTCATCATATACTCCCTCCTATCGTGTTTGGGCAGAATTGCAGACACTTTCCGCCGATCTTCTACTCTTAATATCATTAGTGCCAACATGTACAACTATATCACCTTTTGTGCCCTTAAAAGATGATATCCGCTCTACAACATCATCAACCTTTGCCCCTGGCAGAGATACCCTGGTCCTGTTCCACCTGTCCTTTTTACAAAGCATGTTTCCTGTTTCCCTGACAATAGAGTCACCAACAACTACTAGTTCCTTTGGGACCAGCGCATTCTGCCTTGGGGTTGCCGCTGTGTTGCGTGATGCCCAAGTGCAAGCTCTGGCGTTGGTGTGGGCAGCTGAGAGCTTGATGGGCCCCTCACTTTTAATCCTTCGAGGGCATCCGCCCTGTCCTTCAAGCTCTCATATAGGCCCATAACAATGCTGAGTTGTCGCCTGATTTCCTTACACTCCTTGCATCGCGCACACACAAAGATATCCCCCATGGCAGTATCATGTCCCGTACCCGACTGCTCCACAAACATCAAGCAAGTAGTGCATTTTAATAGGCTGTGATTCAGAGGGCAACTGCCCCCCCCCAAGTTCTCCCCTGAGCCACAGCACTACCATTAGCTTGAGCCTTTTGCTTTGCTGCTCTGGTCTGAGTCATGATTTCGATTTAATTTCAATTTCAGTACAAAATTAAAACCCTAAACTTATATCCCAACACAGTTATAACGCTATATTTATGTTTCAGTTTCGAGTGTTATCTACGAAATCCCTTTATATAACTTTCGTATCAAGTTAAGTATTAATTTTTTATTTTACTAATTATTTATGTTACGTAACCCAAGTCGTTATATGTATAGTTAAAAGTACAATTTAATTGACAATATTATGTACTATACTATATTAAGCTTATGCTATCTATTTCGAGATATTATGTATAGCGTAACAATGGCGGCTATTTACAAACGGTAAACATGTGGATTTGATACCCTTTCCGATACTAAGTAATACCTACAAAATCTCTATCTAAGTTACTTTAATCGAAGTATCGTAAATAGGAATATAAAGATAATCTAGAAAATAAGTTAATATGCCAATTTAAGCTAATAAAACAGAAAACAAATCAGAAAAAAACTTCTCTGTTCCAGGAGCGGCAAAAATGTACGTCCGCACAGGCTACTCTCATTCTCACACACTCGATATATTATAAAAAAAAAAATTTCAAAAAAATTCAATTAGTTTTCCTCTTTGATCGATGTTGTTGTTACCCCATAGAGTGTGATGACCATTTAAGTCTCCCAGAATGAGGAAAGGTGTTGGGAGTTGAGCTATAAGATTGTTGAGATCATTCTGTTGGAAGGTATAGCTTGGTGGGATGTATAAGGAGCAGATTGTAATATGGATGTCAGCAGCTACACGGACTGCTATTGCCTCAAGGGGAGAGTTCAGTAAGATCTGTTTGGTAGGAATATGTGGGTTTGTTAAAATAGCTACACCACCATGTGCAATATTCTGATTGGTTCTGTCTTTTCTAATAATGTTATAACAAGACAGTTTTGGTGTATTTTTGGGTTTTAAATAAGTCTCTTGAAGGCAGAGACATATTGGTGTGTATTTACAGGAAAGATCGTATAGGTCATCGATATTGGCATGGAATCCACGACAATTCCACTGTATTATTCTGTTCATTATTTATCTCTTGTTATACTTTACAAACATTTTCGGGTTGCTGAGGTTTTCTGTTTTTCACTTTTGTGTTTATCTTTTTTTGGGAAGGAAGGCCTTTCGGTGTACATGTCTTCATCAACAAAAATTTGAAAGACAGGGTCATCTGCTGATTTTTCTTTAGTATCCATTTGTTGTTGGTGACTAGAAGTTAGGATATGTTTTTCTTTGAGTCCTTGATCCGGAGTGTGGAGGTTTTCTTGTGGTATGGAAATTGGCGTATTGACTGCTTGGGTTTGAGTTGCACTGTACAAAGATTTTACGTAATTTGAGAAAGACTCTTTTGGGGATGCTGTTAGTTCCGTTTGCAATGCAGTTGATTGGAATTTTTTGGTGGCTTGGGCATACGTAGGTTGCATGAGTTGGTGGCGAGATGATTCTTTTTGCTTCTTGGTAAGAAATATTATGGTTGGTTTTATATTTCTGGATAAGTTTCTCACTTTTCCAGCGCTCACATGTTTTAGCATAAGCGGGATGATCTTTTTTGCAGTTTGGACATACTGATTGAGGAGCATTACAGTTTTCGCAATCGTGTTCGACTGAACCACACTTTGCGCAAGTAGGGGTTCCCCGGCAAGCTGTCTGGGAATGTCCATACTTCTGACATCGGAAACACCGTAGCGGGTTTGGGACATAGGGTCTGACATTACATACCAGATATCCAGCCTTAATGGATGATGGACGATTCGGTGTATTAAAGGTCAAGATCAGATTGCCATCTTTTCTGGTGGAGATTCTCTTGACATGAATAACTCCTTGTTCTTTCAGTTCTTCTTCAGATATATCTAGTAAGTCCCAGTCTGAGATCACTCCTTTGGAGTTAGATTTTGTATCATTTGCCAGTATTAATACTAACTGTTGTATCGTGGCAGACGTAACAGGTTAGCAGCTAACAATGGGCTGTGCATGTTTTTTTTTTTTTTTTTTGTTTTTGGTGTGTCTTGTAATGTGTGAAAGTTGTAATGTCTTATAATATCTCCATATTACCCAGGAGGGCCATACCAGATAATTATTATCAGTGGTTTGAAATCTTATTGTTATTAGTGCTTTGAAATCTTATTGTTATTAGTGCTTTTAATTTTAAATCTTGTTTCAATTAAATTTCAGTACAACAAATTGTTTCCAAAGTCCACCATTCATGAAATGTAATGGTCTAAAAGGAAAGCTTTATGTGAAAATTATGAATGGCACTTCATATTCTGTTTTAAATATTAAATAAATAAAAAAAAGATGTTTCAAAATCACACCCTCAAGTATACTTTTTTTTTTTTTTTTTTGTTAGTTGTTGGCGCATTGGCTTCTCTGGCCATAATGCACCTTCCAAGGTTTTTGCACTACACTGATCCAAGCCCGAGGCAGGATTCGAACCCATGACCTTTGGGTTGCCAGGCAAACACTTTACCCACCCCACTACCCTGGTCGGCTCAAGTACACTTTCCACTTTAATGTAAAATGTAATACATAGTTTGACACAAATGCCTAAATCCATAGAAAATGCATTGTTGACAAGTTCTATGGTTATACTGAACCAGCTACAGATGTGAATACTGTTTTTAGAATTTTGGTGTGTCATAATCTGCATTTTTTAATGTTCTTTCAGCATTGATTGGGGGGTTTAAAATGCAGAAACATTTGCCAATTTTTATTACAGTTGTTGAAGTTATTTTGGTTGGTTGGTTGGCTGTGTTAGGGTTTAATGTCTCATGGAATACATTGGTCATAATATGCCAGGAAGTTATTTTAGCACTGTCTTTGTGTGCATCAGGTCTCAAACAATAGGCTACTGTTTCAGAGTGCATCTAGCATCACATGACATAATTACTTAAATAATTATAAGAGTATTATTGATTCTTAGGGGTTAATTAGTATTCATAGGTTTCCAATTTCCTAAAAAAAGAAGATATAAAAGGAATAAAAGTCTCAGTGCATTAAATAACATAAATACATTAATTTCAATCTTATGTTAAAGATGTGAAAAAATATGTACAGTGAAGTGAATAATAAAGTTAGTTTAATGTGCCATCATTATACAAAGAATGATGATCACTTACCTGCCTCCTAAGTTTCTCTTCTTTTGCTTGTGCTTTCATCTGTTGTACCTCCATGGAATCTGGTTTACGTCTCCTCATAAATAAATCATGATTGCCAATGCAAAGGTCTAAAATCTAGAAACATTATAAAGAATAAACTGTTACAGTTAACAATATATAAAAATTATCTCAAAATCACATTTTATATAAGTGTGCTGTAAGATTTAAAACAAACAATAATTTTAAACTTAGAATTCAGAATATTCAGGCAATATTCTCTTCAATTTGATATTAAATATATAACTTTGATATTATATATTTGGATCTTAGAAAGGCTTTTGATACTGTTGCACATGGAAGACTGCTGCACAAATTGGAGCAGTGTGGCATTGGAGGTAAATTGCTGCTATGGATAAGGGGATGGTTGAGTGGCAGAAGACAGAGAGTGGTAATCAATGGATACTGCTCAAAGTGAACTAATGTTATTAGTGGAGTTCCTCAGGGTTCAGTGTTGGGTCCGTTGTTGTTTTCAGTGTTTATGAATGATATTGATGATGGTATATCAAGTTTAATGTCCAAGTTTGCAGATGATACAAAGGTTGGCAGGGTTGTTAAGGACACTACTGACGCTATGCTGCTGCAACAGGATCTGGAAAGGTTGAACAGATGGGCTGAGAGGTGGCAAATGAAGTTTAACATTGACAAATGTAAAGTACTACATATGGGAAACAGTAACCACAGAGCAATGTATCAACTCTGCGGTACTATACTGACAGTGGTGGAGAATGAAAAGGACCTGGGGGTAATTGTGCAGGCAGATATGAAGTTCTCTGAGCAGTGCAGACGAGCTGCAAGAGTAGTTCATGGTGTCTTGTCAATGATATACAGGAATTTTTCTAGCAGGGATAAGGAGGTGATTATTCCCTTGTATAAGGCAATGGTTAGGCCACATCTTGAGTACTGTATACAGTATGTAGAGCTTCTGGAACGGGTACAGAGAAGGGCAACAAGATTAGTGAATGGAACAAAGGGTTGCTCTTACGAAGAAAGGCTTAAGTTTTGCAAATTACAGAGTCTGGAGACTAGGCACCGGCGAGGTGATCTGATAGAGGTGTATAAGGCTTTGAATGGTTTGAGCATGCTCAATGCCAATGGGATTCTTCATCTTGCTCAGAATAATCACCTCAGAGGGCATAAATTCAAATTGAGGAAGGACGGATGTCGGATAGATGTGCGGAAATTTGCCTTTGGCCAGCGGGTGGTTGGTTGGTGGAACCGACTTCCATCACTTGTTGTTGAAGTTGATAGCCTAAACAAATTTAAGGCTCAACTGGATAGGTATTTCGAACGAACGGAGGGGTGAAATGGGAGTGGTGTTTTTTTTTTTTTTTTTCCGGCTGATGCTGAATAAGCTTGTTTTCTTGCATCATATGCCTCTACTAATGCTAATGCTAATTTAAAAAGAAGGCACTGTCAATGAAAATTAAATTTTCCTGTCTAAAACATCTGAATACTTCCAGCTTTCAATTTTTCGCAAATATAGAAAGGAGTTCATTAGCTTCACTATGTCCATCATCTGTCTATACATATAGAATGGTATCCCAACCCAGGGGAGGAGGGTACCATTTATTACCTACAATTTATCTAAATGCAGTGTTGAGTGTAAATAATGGAGATGAATTAAAAAACACAATAGACTTTATTTAGAAGTATTTGCCGTCTAATAGGTACAGGGTCAATTAATAAAAGATGCAACAGTTTTGAATGCTTATATTTCTCTGATGCATTGTGCTAGCATTAGTAAGTTGTGTCGTTAATGTATGAAAGATATAGGACTTTATTATTCAAACAAAAAATATTCAATATGTGGTCCCTGTACAACCAAGACCATTTGAATTGAAAATTTACAGTAACTGCACAGCTAGCATTTCATCAGAGATGCCAACCACAGCATTTGTAATTTCACCTTACAATTCTTTAACAGCATGTGAATTATTCCTACAGATTTTGTCCTTCAGGAATTTCCATAGGATGTAAGTACAGTGGCTAAGACCATCCAATCTCATATTTTCCAGAATATCATTAAAATATTCCTTCAAGAATTGAAGACCCACATTCACTGTATGTGATCTTAAGTAATAGTGGTAGTACTGGCAGGTAATGCAAAGAATCAGTATCATCAACAACAAAAAAAAAAAAAAAGAAAGAAAGAAAAATCTTATCTGTGCATCCCCTTTAACAATTTTCTAATCCTTCCTTCCTTAGATTTTTTTCAAACTACCCAATGAAAGAAGCAAATTTTTGTATTTTACTTCAATCAAACAACCATACTTTTCCAATTTAAATTTATGTTGCCCGATGTGTGTTGTCTAAGAATGAGTAAGAATGCCATCAGAATTTAGTTTACTCAATTGATTTAAAGCTTAAAATACTTCAACCAGGTCCCTCATAAGTGCGTCATTTCCAGGTGCTGTTATTTGCAAAAGTGAAGTCTCTAAACAGACCCTTTTGTGTCCCTGTCCAAACTTGTTATGTTCCTCTGCACATTGTGCAGAGAAAGGAAACAAGATTTCATGATGTGAATCTGTCTTTACCTGCTCTATCAGATACACATTCTTCCTAAAATGAGTCTTCCATTTCTGTTATGCACTAAGATGAAACCTAACTGTTGCCTTATAGGATGGGATAATCACCTCCTTTCCCTGTAAACTTGTTTCTTCCATGTTCACAGCCAAATCTTATTTCGTGCTACACTGTAAAACTGCCAATTTTGGAAAAAAAAAAAAAAAAAAAAAAACCTTTTCACACAAGAAATATGCCGATCAGTAGTGTACTCCATCTTTCTTTCTTAGAGAATTTTTACACCAGGGTGGTAAAAAAACTTCTCTTACATATTCAATGACACCAAAAATCAGTGTTAACTAAATACATAAAAAAATAGGTATTCAAAAGTGCTGCATCTTTTTTTGATACCTTGTATAATAAAAATGAAGGTAATTTAAAGTGTTATTTCAATATGTTTATATTAAGTTTTTCTTGAAAGAATGTGTTCACTCACCTTTTAAGTTCCTGCTACTATTGTAAAAGTAATCCTTTGATATGTATGTGCCTTAGTTGTTTGACAGTGGCACCACCACAATTTCAGCAAAAGTGTTAATCACGAATAATAACAGCATTCTAAGGTAGTCAAGAATTCAAATTCCCTCACACTTCTCCCCATTTTACCTAGCATATGCTAGATTCAGTAGAGGTCAGAAGATTTGTTGAGCTGCACGATCCCATACTTGGAAATAAAATTAGCGGCACTCAAGGTTAAATCACACTGTAAGACAGCCAGTCAGTCAATTAGGTGAGCACCTGGCCATTTTCGTGAATGAGAGAGAGTGGCTCCATAAAAAATTGATTCCAATAAAATGTCAAATCCAAGATCAGTCATGTTCACATTCATGAAACAAAGCAGCAATATGATGTTTCAAGCCTTCAGTCAACAGAAGTCATTACTATTTTTCCATATGCTTTATCAAAAAAGAAATAAAAAAACTGAGTGAGTAAATTGCATGGGTCTGCTAAGACATATTTCACTTCATAGAAATTGTCAATTGATTTGATACTATAAAATTGCTACTGGCATTTTGCAACAACTGCTCACAGCTGATCCCCCTCCCCCCATTAGAAATGTTGATGTATATGAGGAGTGAGGGGGGAAAAGGACAAATGAGACTAAGTGTGTATAGCTAACAATATCACCCCCATCAATAAGACAGGTTTAACAGCTGTTTAGTATGGCTGTTTAGTTCTAAAAACCATTCACGTCTGAATCAAGTGAACCATGTTCGTGTTATGCCCATTTGTGTGAGAGTGCTTTGTTGCCATCGGTGATGAATGTTTGAAATTTAGAGAAATCATTATAACAAAATATTTTTAGCCAACTCTGGCAAAAATGCACCCAAAAGCACTTTGCAAAATATTCATAGTAATGAAACAATGTATTGAGCTGATGTATTTGTACACCGAAATTGAGAGTCTTCTAGATGAGCAGAAAACCCACTATACTATTATTATGGGAGACTTCAATGCTAAGGTTGGAAAAAGACGAAACAGTGCAGAAAGGGGAACTATAGGAAATTTTGGAATTGGTGAAAGAAATGAAAGAGGGGAAAGACTTGTGGAATTCGCAGAATATCAAGGACTGTCAGTAATGAACACTTTTTTCAAGAAAAGGGTGAACAGAAAGTGGACATTAGCATTAGCATTAGTAGAGGCATTTGATGCAAGAAAGCAAGCTTATGCAGCATCAGCCAAAAAAAAAAAAACAAAAAAAAAACCCACTTCCACTTCACCCCTCTGTTCGTTCAAAAAATCTGTCCAGCTGAGCCTTAAACTTATTTAGGCTATCAACCTCCACCACAAGGGATGGAAGTCTGTTCCACCAACCAACCACCCGCTGGCTAAAGGCAAATTTCCGCACGTCTATCCTACATCTGTCTTTCCTCAATTTGAATTTATGCCCTCTCAGGTGATTTTTCTGAGCTAGAGGAAGAATCCCATCAGCATTGAGCATGCTTAAACCATTCAAGGCTTTATACACCTCTATCAGATCACCTCGCTGGTGCCTAGTCTCCAGACACTGTAATTTGCAAAACTTTAGCCTTTCTTCGTAAGAGCACCCCTTTGTTCCATTCACTAATCTTGTTGCCCTTCTCTGTACTCGTTCCAGCAGCTCTACATCCTTCTTGAAATGAGGCCTCCAGACCTGTATACAGTACTCTAGGTGTGTCCTGACCATTGCCTTATACAATGGAATAATCACCTCCTTATCCCTGCTGGAAAAATTCCTGTATATCATTGACAATACTCCATGAGCTACTCTTGCAGCCCGTCTGCACTGCTCAGAGAACTTCATATCTGCCTGCACAACCACCCCAAGTCCCTTTCATTCTCTACCACTGTCAGTGTAGTACCGCAGAGTTGATACGTTGCTCTGGGGTTGCTGTTTCCCATGTGTAGTACTTTACATTTGTCAATGTTAAACTTCATTTGCCACCTCTCAGCCCATCTGCTCAACCTTTCCAGATCCTGTTGCAGCAGCATAGTGTCAGTAGTGTCCTTGACAACCATGCCAACCTTTGTATCGTCTCCAAACTTGGACATTAAGCTTGATATACCATCATCAATATCATTTATAAATACAGAAAACAATAATGGACCCAACACTGAGCCCTGAGGGACTCCACTAATAACATTAGTCCACGATGAGCAGTGTCCATTGATTACCACTCTCTGTCTTCTCCCCCTCAACCACCCCTTTATCCATAGCAGCAATTTGCCTCCAATGTCACACTGCTCCAATTTGTGTAGCAGTCTTCCATGTGCAACAGTATCAAAAGCCTTTCTAAGATCCAAGTATATAATATCAAATTTATTCCCTGCATCCAGTTCTTTGGTGACTGCATCATAGTATCCAATCAAGTTGGTCAGGCAAGACTTCCCCTTAACAAAACCATGCTGTGTCTGAGCTATAACTGAAGTCTTGTCTAAATGATCCTGCAGTGCTTCTTTAACCAGTGCCTCCATTAATTTTCCTGGAACAGAAGTTAAGCTCACAGGTCCATAATTACTTGTGTCAGCCTTTGATCCTCCTTTGTGAATTGGGGTCACATTTGCACATTTCCAGTCTATGGGTACCTCCCCTGAGGTACAAACCCTTAGCCATAATTATGAGAGCTTCCAAGGAAGCTCTCATAATTATGGCTAAGGGTTTGCTTACTTCCTTTGCTGCCTCCTTTAATATAACCGGATAGATCCCATCCACCCCGGGTGCCTTTCTTGTGTTTATCTTCAACAGCCTCTCCTCCACTTTACTCCCAGTTATTTCAAGATTTTGTAGCTTACTGCTAGAGTTGAATACACCTCTGGCATTCCCCTTGCTGAATAACTCCTCATGTGTGAATGTCGATGCAAAATATTCATTTAGTTTGTTAGCTACCTGAGCAGGATCATCAACACTTGACCCATCAATATCAAGTGGACCAATCTGATTCATCCCCTTCCTTCTAGAGTTTACATAAGTAAAGAACTCTTTGCTGTTTTTATTTCCATCCCTTGCCAAGGATTTCTCGTAATCTGCCTTCGCCTGCCTAACCTCCTTTGTAACTTGGTTGCATATCAACTTGTATCTATCATAGGCTTCTCTGTCATGTGTTAATTTGTAAGTATTCCATGCATTTTTCTTCTCTGCCATATGCCTCATTAGTTCATCTGACATCCATTTTGGCCTAAACCTTGAACAATATTTCTTAGTTGGTATGTAAAGCCTAGTAGCTTCCAAGATAAGTTCTTTGAATGCTTCCCATTTTGAATTTGCTGTTGGTAACATCATCAGTTGGTCCCACTGTATAGAATTTAAATACTGTCTCAGTCCATCGTAGTCGCCTTTACGGAAGCAATAACCCTTCCCTTTACCCCTAATGGTAGTTACCGCTTTCAGTAAATCCCACTTCAGCACACTGTGATCACTGCCACCTAGTGGTTCATTTATCTGCAGATTCTTAATGCATGAAGAATCACTGCTGATAATCAAATCAAGAGTATTACTCTCTCTAGTTGCCTCCTGAACATGCTGATGTAGAAAACAATCATCCAATAAATCCACAAAAGCCCTGCTAGTGTGTGAGTAACAGCCCCCAAATTCCAGTCAATATCTGGGAAATTAAAATCTCAAATTATAAGACACACTGATTTACTGGCCCACCCTATTTCCCTGTACAGTTCCTTATTATACTCATCAGAGTCATTAGGCCTATAGCACACTCCTACTCTCAATTTTGATCTCCCAATGTTTATGTCACACCAAACTGACTCCACACTGCACTGTCCAGCGATGTCGACTGGCTTCACTCCCTTGGTTTTTATGTGTTTCTTAACTAATAGCATAACCCCTCCCCCCTTCCTATCCTGTCTATCCTTTCTGTAGACGTTGTACTCCCCAAATTGCAGTTCTGCATCCCTTATATCTGTGTGACACCACGTCTCTGATATCCCAACAATATCTGCCTTTGATGTTTTGAGCAATACCTCAAATTCATCAAATTTATTTACTAAACTCCTAGCATTGGTGTACACGCAAGTATACCTGCACCTGTTTCTATTCTTAGCTACCCTAACACAACCCATGTGTTTACTTGTACCGCAATGGCTCCCAGCAGTCTCTGAAATACCATGCATCTTGTTTTCCAGGCTTCTGCTCATTCTAATATAAGCCGTACAAGAATCTCTTTCACCTCTGCCAGTGGCTACTGTCAATCTATTGGTCTTTGTCTCCCCCCAAGCTAGCAGTTTTCCGACCCACCTAACACTGCCTCGATAGCATCAGCAAATATTCTTGCACCCTTTCTATTTAAGTGTATCCCATCCCTGTAGAAGCAATCTCTCCTATTAACAAGTACAGTCCAGGCTGAAAAAAATTCTACCCCTTGAGCCTTGCACAATCTTTCCAGGGCCGAATTGATGGACAAGGCTCTCATCATATACTCCCTCCTATCGTGTCTGGGCAGAATTGCAGACCCTTTCAAATTCAACCCTAATTCTCGGCTTTTGTTCAGCAGTGACCTGTACTTGTTAAGTAATTCTGCCGGTCTCCTACTCTTAATATTATTAGTGCCAACGTGTACAACTATATCACCTTTTGTGCCCTTAAAAGATGATATTCGCTCTACGTCATCAACCTTTGCCCCTGGCAGACATACCCTGGTCCTGTTCCACCTATCTTTTTTACAAAGCATGTTCCCCGTTTCCCTGACAATAGAGTCACCAACAACTACTAGTTCCTTCGGGACCAGCGCATTCTGCCTTGGGGGTTGCCTCTGTGTCACGCGATGCCCAAGTGCAAGCTCTGGCATTGATGTGGGCAGCTGAGAGCTTGATGGGCCCCTCAATTTAGTTTCTTCGAGGGCATCCACCCTGTCCTTCAAGCTCTCATATAGGCCCACAAGAATGCCGAGTTGTTGCCTGATATCGATACACTCCTTGCATCGCGCACACACAAAGACATCCCCCATGGCAGTATCATGTCCCGTACCCGATTGCTCTGCAAACATCAAGCAAACAGTGCATTTTATAAGGCTGTGAGTCAGAGGACAACTGCCCCCCTCAGTTCTGCTCTGAGCCACAGCACTTCCATTAGCTTGAGCCTTTTGCTTTGCTGCTCTGGTCTGAGTCATGATTCTATTAATTTATTAATTAATTATAATTAATTATGTTAAATATAATTAATTATATTACGTTTGTAATCTAAGTCGTTATATGTATTTATTTAAACGTACAATTTAACTGCTAACGAAGTTCAACTAACGCTATCGTATCACAATGGCGGGAAATTTACGAACGGTAGCGGAGTTGAAACACGTGGAAACCCTTACCGATACTTTTATGCAATTACAAGGCCGAGTAAAGAATAAATAAACCAAATTAATCAGAAAATCACAAAATAATGTTATACTACTAAATTTAAATCAAAAGTTTTAGAAAAACAATAATTTCAAATCAATAAATAAGAAAAATCCACTTAGGGGCTTTGAACACGACCGTCTCGTCAGCAGACGTGGAAGAGTCCAAACGGATTAACTACTAATGAAATCGACTTCATCCTCACTAACAGAAGATATATTGTGAATGATGTTACTGTCCTGAATAAGGTAAATGTTGGAAGTGATCACAGAATGGTAAGATGTACACTTGATATAGATGTAGGAAAGGAAAGGAAAAAACTGACTCGAGTAAATAATACAAAGGTCTTTGAGATAACAGAAGAGGAGAAAAAGCAGTATGTACTGGAACTTAAGAACAAGTTTGAGCTTCTGCAAACTGCTCAGGACCAAGATATCGACGAGGAATATTACAACTTTTTGAAAGTGATAAAGCCCAAGAAACCTATAGGGAAAAAGAAATCCAAAGAAGAAAAAATTAGTCAAGAAACACTTGTCATGATGAACCAAAGACGACAAATGAAAAGCAAGAAAAACACTGACAGGGAAAAAATCGAGTATACTGAGTTATGCAAAGTCATTAGAAAGAGACTCTGAGAGGACATAAGAAGATTTAACACAAGAAAAGAAGAACAAGTATGAAGGGAAAACAAAGGATTTATATCAGCAGCCATGAGCAGTAATACAGAAAGACAAATGATACTGAAACTGAAGAATAGCGATGAAAGCAAATTTTTACACACACACTGAAAGCAAATTTTTACACATATATCCTGCAACCTTCTGTTTTTCAGTTTAAACTTATGTTGCCTTGTATGTGTTTTCCAAGAAAGAGTAAGGATTTTATCAGCATTGAGGTCACTCAATCCATTTCAGACCTTAAACAACTCAATTAGATCTCTTGGCAGGATTGTAGTCTACAGGCAGGCACAGCAATTTGCAGTACTAAAGCCTTCCCCAGTGAGAGCATCCTTTTGCCACCTTCGCCAATCTCATTGCTCTTCTTTGCACCCATTTGAACAGAGGTACACCCTTTGTAAGATGAGGCTTCCAGACCTCTATGCATTACTCAAGATGTGTTCTTACTATTTAATGTTAGATCATATTAATATAGCATTTGTTAGATCATAACCATTTAATTTCATATATCCTTATTGGGCTAATCAGAATTTAACCTCCTTATCTGTCAAAATTCTTGTATGTTATTGACAGAACCCCATGAACTGTTCTAGCAGCCTGTCTGCATTGCTCAGAGAACTTTGTCAGACTGTATAGTTACCCTTTGTGGTCTTCTCTACCACCACAGCAGTATACGCTTGATTATTCTGTTTTTGAGCACAAATCAAGGTTGCATCACCAGACAGGGCATTAGATACTTTGGTCCATAGTTTTACTTGTGTCTAGGGAATCCACCTGCTTCTTCAGTGACAAATTGATGTTATTCTGGTATCAACTGCCACAATAGTGACTTGGCATTTATAAAAATTTCTTAATAGTTTTTTTTTTATTTGTTAGTAATATTATCTAGTGTGCAAAACTAAAATATTAGTAATCATAGCAGTTATTTTTTTAAAAAAAAACACATTTATTCCAATTCATTTTTTGATTTTACCCTAGTTTTAATCAGGTTTATAATTCAACTTCCAATAAAAAAATTTCCTTGGAATTTTGTTATTAAGTCAAATCTATATTAAAGAAATATTTGGTGACAATAAAACTTTCCAAAAACAATCCATTACGAGTTGCATGTTTTTTCTATGTTTTTTTTTTTTTTTTTTTTTTGTGTGTGTGTGTGTGCATGTTAAGAGAGATATATTGGTTTCAGTTTGGCACCAGTTTCAGAAGTTTATAATGCAGCTACTAATAGTGTTTTCATTGAAATATTGTACAAGATCAAATACACATCCAAGAAAAAGGTGCTGTAGCAATGTTGTTTTTAAAATACAATTCTGTGTGAGTAATGTTGAACCTTATTTTTTTATATAGTACTCAATGTGGTATTTTTTCTTTGACTACAGTTTGGTCTCCTGTACGTGAATATCCTTGAAAATTTGTTAGTAGATGCAATACACATTGAAGAAAGAATGTACAGTATTTAAAAATCATTGTGGGGGAGCATGCAAAGAAAGTTATAAAAAAAATTCTATTTGTTTTTAGTTTATTCCCAATATAAATCAAGTGGAGCACAGTCACCTAGCGATTTAGTCACCTAGACTACAGTCACCTAGTTTAGCGATTTAGCTATTGTTAATGTGTTGTTACTGTGCCCTGCTTCACACTCTAGAATCCGACAAATGTTGTTCTTTTCAGAAGTGAGCACAGGATAACTCCCACTTGTTTACATCAGGAATAAACTAAAAAGAAATAGACTAGGCCTAATTGATCCTGCATTTTTCTGTTTAAACAGTGAAAGGTATTGGGAGATTTAACAGTGCCGACAGAGTAGGTGAAGCTTAACAGACACCACGAGAAATATAACTTGAGCAGAAATAGCTTTACAAAAGAATTAAATTTACAAGATATTTAAACAAATTAAGGAAAGACAAAAAATTGTGTACTGAATCCAAAGTCGTGTTAATTTTCATTTTAAATTTCCTACTGTCTTTGTCTAGTCTAATAAAGGAGGTAGCACTCTCATATATTTTCTTCAAAATCATAATATATGGGGTATCAATGCATTGTCTTTCCAGTGCCTGAAACATTGCCTTATGCTGTATGGAGTCAAATGCCTTTTCATAATCCACAATTGCCAGGCATAATGGTGTTTTATATTCATTTGCTTTCTCCATTAGCTGTGATATTACGTGAAGGTGATCCACAGTTGAGAATCCTGTCCTAAAGCCAGCTTGCTCTTTCGGTTGATTCTCATCAAGTATTCTTTCTAATCTGTTAGTAATGACACTTGTGAACAACTTGTAGATGTGGGATAACTAGCTAATTTGTTTATAATTTCCAATTTCTGATTTATCTCCTTTCTTATACAGCAAAACTATGATTGCATTATTCCACTGCTTAGGCGTCACACCTTTTCTAATGCACTTTGTGAAGAGCCTTGCCAGTTTTGTGTTTTGTCTCTTCCTCCCAATTTTAACAACTCTACAGTAACTTCATCTTCCTCCAGGGCTTTCTGATTCTTCATTTTCTTCAATGCATGTTCTACCTCATCAGGAAGAATATCGGGTATGTCGTATGTGTTGCTATTTTGCAATCCATCTTCCCCACTGCTGGCATCATTCCCCTGCTCCTTGTGTAATTCTCTATAGTAGTCTTCTGCTATTTGAATTATGCCTTCTCTGCTGTTTATAAGTTTAAACTGAAAAACAGAAGGTTGCAGGATATATGTGTAAAAATTTGCTTTCAGTCAGTGACCAACTGATTGATAGAACAAACTTCCACCGTTCAGAAGTGGATAGTTTGTTTCTGAATATTAATTTGTTTAGGCCTTCCTTAATATTCTGTCAGTTTAATTCCTACCTAAATAATGGTTGGCACAAGATCCACTTCAAATACTTCATCTAAGGATTATATGACTCAGGTGGAAATGCAATAAGCAATTACCTTATTAGTCATAAGTTCATCGCTTATATAGCTGTGGCAAGGTATTCCAATGTCAATTTAGTAATAATCCTATCTGCACTGATGATTCTCAATGTAAGGAGTACGTCAATCGCAAATTAAAGCTCAGTGCATTACCAGATGAATTTGAGTCACTGAAGAAGCAGGTGGATTCCCTAGACACAAGTAAAACTATGGACCAAAGTATCTAATGCCCTGTCTGGTGATGCAACCTTGATTTGTGCTCAAAAACAGAATAATCAAGCGTATACTGCTGTGGTTCAAGAGGATATAGTTTTATTGGGAGTTTCTATTATTATGGAAATGGGTAATATTTTTTCAATATAAACAGATGGACTAGAATTGGGGTTTAGCTTATCTGTTTGCTGGAACAATAACTGATGATACTACCAACACATTTCAGATTTTAAGTGGGATAAAGAAAGCATCATTATTCATGTGGAGGACTAAATATATGAAATGCACTTGAACTGACAATTTTTTGGATAAATAGGGAAATATTTATGCTAAAAAAAATAAAATAAATAAGAATGTATGTGTCTGCTATTCTGCCCAGGCAGAATTACAGACACAGGTATATTCTGATAGGAGGTTCTATATGCTGAAAGCTTTGTTGATTAACAAGACTTAAGGAATCTCCAAGACTTTTGGGGGTAAATTTTTATAAGATTAGCCTGCTATATTGGGTAACAGAAAGAATCTTTGTAGAAATGGAATACATTTGAGAAAAGATTTGTAGAAATATATTAAATAGATTACTATTATACATTATATTATTAATAAATTATTTGTAGAAATACATTTGAAGAAATACATTTATAATTGGGTATCCAATTTTCTCTCTGATCGCCCACTGCAGGTGATGGTAGATGGCTCTCCATCTTCTAACTTTTCCACTAATGTTGGTGTTCCCCAAGGTCAGTTTTTTTCTCACACTCTTTTCATCTTGTATATTAATGACCTCCTTCCATTGACCGTAAATCCTATCCACAGTTTTGCTCATGACAGTACATTAGATTCCACCTTCCAGTTTGAGAAACCTTGCCCTGTTCAAACAGCTTCAACTTCTCGAATATCCACTAACAATTCCTTAAATGCTGATCGCCAGGTAATTCTCCAATGGGGCAAAGATAACTTAGTTGATTTCAGATATCTTCTAAAATTCAGTCCTGTCTTATATCTCTCAAAAATGATTCTTCTGCTCCTATGCTTATCTTCAATGATACTAATTTCTAAGCAAGCTCATATCTCTATTGGAAATTACTCTAACTTCTAATCTCTCTTGGCATAAGCACACAAATATTGCTTCCTCTGCATCTAAAAAACTGGGTTTGCTCTTTCGCTCTCAGCATTACTTTTCTTCCAAACAGCTGTTCATCACTCAGTACAAATAGTAAATCCGCCCTACCATGGAATATTGTTCCCACATCTGGGGTGGTGCCTCCAAAACCTTTCTCAGGCTTTTAGACTCCACTCAAAAGAGAGCAGTTAGGTAAATTAATGACTCATCTTTAACAGAGTCTCTTCACTCTGTCTCATAGATGTTCTGTTTCTGCTGTATGCCTTTTCTATGGATACTTCCATGGGCACTGTTCTTCTAAATTGGCTTCTCTCTCTCTCTCTCTCTCTCTCTCTCTCTCTCTCTCTCTCTCTCTCTCTCTCTCTCTCAGGGCAATCTGAACACATGCCACAACCAGTCAACACCCTTTTAATGTTCTACTTCAAATTCACAGAACCAACTTTTCTTCTTCCTCATTTATTCATTCAACTTCAGTTTTATGGAACAACCTTCCTTCATACATATTTCGGGAAAATTACAATCTACAGAAGGAAGTTCAAGTCTAATGTCAACAAATAACTTCTTTCATCTCAAACTTCCAACCCATGCATGGTACCAAGTACTATAGGCTCTAATACTTCTCATGTTTGGGGGTTTCATAATAATAATAATGATAAAAAAAAGCATGTGCATGGTTCTTTGCCAAGTCCAAGTGGAGGCCTTAAGAGACACTGCTAATTGGGGTGGGGGGATTTTTATCTTATGATATGGGTCAAAGTAATGTAGCTAAGGAGTTATTTTACCAATTTTAACATGAATTCTGTATATGTTTATGTTCAGATACAGAAGGAACAGCACATGAACAACACAAGTATTGAGTAACTTTCAATTTAGTACCATTATTTTACTAGCCAACTGTCCTGTGTGCCCTTACAGGAAAATGGAATTTATTTCAGATAGACTCTCAAACAGGATCTGGCGTACTTCATGTGTGTGTGTTTTCTGGTGATTTATTATGGTAATGTGTATTTTATTTCAAATGTCAAAACATCATGCTTTAGAGCTTTTCCCAATTATGATACTGATGTAACCATCAAATGTAAGTTGATTTAATAGTGTGTGTGTGTGTGTGTGTGTGTGTGTGTGTGTGAGATTGTATAGAAACTGCATGAAGAAATGTACCTATTTATAACTGAATATTACTAATTTGTTCTGTGTGCTATAAAATAAAATGGCAGGTGGAAGACTACTGCAAACAAAATACACAGCTTCTGCTCTGTCAGATTATGCTATGGAGAAAAATTAACCAAGAATATTTGGCTGTTTTTTTTTTTTTTTTTCTTATGTACATTATGCCTATGTATGAAAGTGTGAACAAAACCATAAACCAGGCAAAGAACAATACAGTAGAATCCCAGTTATCCAAAACAGTTAGGAACAAGGATATTTCAGATAGTAGAATTTTTTAAAGAAAATCAGAAATTCGAAATACTATCTATATATAAAAAAAGAAACAGGAAAAAATGAATGGGAGAAAAGTACAATTACAGTATTTGCATTTATTATTTGCACATTACATTCTGGGCATGTTTCCACATTTTAAATAATTGCCAATGTTCTGCTGCTTGAAAAATGTTCTCCCCACTGCAAGAATCTGCATTTTGATCAAACACAACTGGTTCTCATTCAATTCTACTGATCCTACCCATCTAGTAGCAATCTGAAGGGTATTGAATGCTTCACTGGCTAGGCTATTAGTTTCCAAGGTATGTACTCAATGTAATCCCCCTCCTCATTTTCAGTATCTGTTTGATTTGGTTAGTATTTAATGATAAAAACTATTTCCTTATTTGAATAAAAATCTGCTTGGTGGGCTGTTTCAATAGCATCCTATAGCTAACATGCAGTACCTGCTTGTATCTAATTTAGTGCACTGCTATTCAAAATTCTCAGAGAATGTATAACAGAATATTACAAGGTGTATCAAAAAACTATGGTTTGGGGCATCTAGGAAAAATAAAAGCCAGGCATACTGATGTAGATTATCCATGTCAATTTGTAACAAACAACATCAAGAATTTTTTTTGTTTTTTTTGGCTGATGCTATATAAGCCTGCTTTCTTGAATCATATTCCTCTACTAATGCTAATCACACCAATGAAATACATAAAAAGTTTACTGAAAAAAATGCTTACAAACTGATCATTACACAAATTTCTATGCATTATTAGTATAACTGGTATTATGCAGAAATGACAAAAATTATGTATATTCTTCTTTGCTTCATTTGTAATGATTTATACAAATGGAATCACAATTTTATAATATTCATGTGACAGTTTTGTTGCTTGGAGTAAAATATTAAAAGCATTAAATTCTTTTGAGTGAAATTAGGGGTAAAAAATAAAAGTGAAAAAACTTTAATAACATTTCTGGATAATCAAAATTTCATATAACTAGAATTCTACTCTAATAAATTCAACTGTCAAATAGTGTTTTTCTTTTTATTTTTATTATTATTGTTGTTGATGCTGTATAAGCTTACTTTCTTACATCGTTTGTCACTACGAATGCTAACTGCTAATTTTTCCAACCATATGTACCAAAACCCAACTTAAATCAGTCATATGGTACTCTATTATTCCCATTTCATTATCTGTATTACATAGACCTAAACTTTCTTGGAAGAGGAGCAGAGAAGAGTGGACAGATTAATCAAGAATACAAAGGAATATGCTTACCATAAGATTTTGGTTCTGCAAATTAGAATGCCTGGAAACTAGGCACTTGCAAAGTTACCTGATTGAGGCTTTAAATGGATTGAATAAACTTGATGGCAGTAATCTCACTCTTTCTCAGGTAACACACACAGACAAATTGTAAAAGGATGCTACATAATATAAGTGTGACAATTTTCTTTCAGCTAGAGAGTAACTGACTGTTGGAACAAACTACTATCTGATTGTCATGGAAGTGGGTAGCATTAGCATTAGCAGAGGCATATGATGCAAGAAAGCAAGCTTACGCAGCACCAGCGAAAAAAAAAAAAAAAACAAAAAGCTTCCACTTCACCCCTCGTTCGTTTGAAATACCTGTTCAACTGAGCCTTAGATTTATTTAGGCTATCAACTTCCACAATAAGGGATGGAAGTCTGTTCCACCAACCAACTACCCGCTGGCTAAAGGCAAATTTCCGCACATCTATCCTATATCTGTCTTTCCTCAATTTGAATTTATGCTCTCTCAGGTGATTATTACCTTGCCGGTGCCTAGTCTCCAGACACTGTAATTTGCACAACTTAAGCCTTTCTTAACCCTTTGTTCCATTCACTAATCTTATTGCCCTTCTCTGTACTCATTCCAACAGCTCTACATTCTTTTGAAATGAGGCCTCAAGACCTGTATATAGTACTCAAGGTGTGGCCTAACCATTGCCTTATACAAGGGAATAATCACCTCCTTATCCCTGCTAGAAAATTCCTTCTATATCATTGACAAGACACCATGAGCTACTTTTACAGTCCATCTGCACTGCTCAGAGAACTTCATATCTGCCTGCACAATTACCCCCCCAGATCCTTTTCATTCTCTACCACTGTCAGTGTAGTACCACAGAATTGATACGTTGCTCTGGGGTTGCTGTTTCCCATATGTAGTACTTTACATTTGTCAATGTTAAACTTCGTTTGCCACCTCTCAGACCATCTGCTCAACCTTTCCAGATCCTGTTGCAGCAGCATAGCATCAGTAGTGTCCTTAACAACCCTGCCAACTTTTGTATCATCTGCAAACTTGGACATTAAGCTTGATATACCATCATCAATATTATTTATAAATACAGAAAACAATAATGGACCCAACACTGAACCCTGAGAGACTCCACTAATAACATTAGTCCATGATGAGCAATGTCCATTTACCACTCTCTGTCTTCCCTCCCTCAACCTCCCCTTTATCCATAGCAGCAATTTGCCTCCAATGCCACACTGCTCCAATTTGTGTAGAAGTCTTCGATGTGCAACAGTATCAAAAGCCTTTCTAAGATCCAAGTATATAATATCAAAGTTACTCCCTGCATCCAGCTGTTTTGTGACTGCATCATAGTATCCAATCAAATTGGTCAGGCAAGACTTTCCCTTAACAAAACCATGCTGTGTTCAAGCTATAACTGAAGTCATGTCTAGATGATCCTGCAGTGCTTCTTTAACCAGTGCCTCCATTAATTTTCCTGGAACAGAAATTAAACTCACACATCTATAATTACTTGTGTCAGCCTCTGATCCACCTTTGTGAATTGCGGTTACATTTGCACATCTCCAGTCTATGGGTACCTCCCCTGAGTCCAAGGAAGCTCTCATTATTATGGCCAAGGTTTTGCTTACTTACTTTGCTGCCTCCTTTAATATAACTTGATAGATGTCATCCACCCCCAGGTGTCTTTCTTGTATTTATCTTCAACAATTTCTCCTCCACTTTATTCTCAGTTATTACAAGATTCTCTAGCTTACTGCCAGAGTTGAATATACCTCTGGCATTCCCCTCGCTGAATAACTCCTCATGTGTGAATGTCGATGCAAAATATTCATTCAGTTTGTTAGCTACCTGAGCAGGATCCTCAACAGCTGACCCATCGATATCAAGTGGACCAATCTGATTCATCCCCTTGTAGAGTTTACATAAGTAAAGAACTCTTTGCTGTTTTTCTTTGCATCCCTTGCCAAAAATTTCTTGTAATCTGCTTTCATCTGCCTAACCTCCTTTGTAACTTGGTTACAGATCAATTTGTATCTATCATAGGCTTCTGTGTCACGTGTTAATTTGTATGTATCCCATGCATTTTTCTTCTCTGCCATATGTCTCATTAGTTCATCTGACATCCACTTAGGCCTAAACCTTGAACAATATTTCTTAGTTGGTATGTAAAGCCTAGTAGCTTCCAAGATAAGTTCTTTGAATGCTTCCCATTTTGAATTTGCTGTTGGTAACATTATCAGTTGGTCCCACTGTATAGAATTTAAATACTGTCTCAGTCCATCATAGTCGCCTTTACGAAAGCAATAACCCTTCCCTTTACCCCTAATGGTAGTTACTTCTTTGAGTAAATCCCACTTCAGCACACTGTGATCACTGCCACCTAGTGGTTCATTTACTTGCAGATTCTTAATGCATGAAGAATCACTACAGATAATCAAATCAAGAGTATTACTCCCTCTAGTTGCCTCCCGAACATGCTGATGCAGAAAACAATCATCCAATAAATCCACAAAAGCCTTGCTAGTGTGTGAGTGACCAGCCCCCCAAATTCCAGTCAATATCTGGGAAATTAAAATCCCCCATTATAAGACTCTCTGATTTACTGGCCCACTTTATTTCCCTGTACAGTTTCTTATTATACTCATCAGAGTTATTAGGCCTATAGCACACTCCTACTCTCAATTTTGATCTCCCAATGCTTATGTCACACCAAACTGACTCGACACTGCACTGTCCAGCAATGTCGACTGGCTTCACTTCCTTGGATTTTATGTATTTCTTAACTAATAGCATAACCCCTCCTCCCTTCCTACCCTGTCTATCCTTTCTGTAGACATTGTACTCCCCAAATTCCAGTTCTGCATTCCTTATATCTGTGTGGCACCACGTCTCTGATATCCCAATAATATCTGCCTTTCATGTTTTGAGCAATACCTCAAATTCATCAAATTTATTTACTAAACTCCTAGCATTGGTGTACACGCAAGTATACATGCACCTGTTCTTTTTCTTAGCTACCCTAACACAACCTCTGTGTTTATTTGTATCCCAATGATTTCCAGCAGTCTCTGAAATATCCTGCATCTTATTTTCCAGGCTGCGGCTCAATCCAATAGAAGCAGTGCAAGAATCACTTTCACCTCTGCCAGTGGCTACTGTTAATCTATTTGTCCTTGTATCCCCTCCCCCCCTAAGCTAGCAGTTTTCCGACCCACCTAACACTGCCTCGATAGCATCAGCAAACATTCTTGCACCCTTTCTATTTAAGTGTATCCCATCCCTGTAGAAGCAGTCTCTCCTGTTAACAAGTACAGACCAGGCTGAAAAAATTGTACCCCTTGAGCCTTGCACAATCCTTCCAGGGCCAAATGGATCGACAGAGCCCTCATCATATACTCCCTCCTCCTATCATGTCTGAGCAGAATTGCAGACACTTTCAAATTCAGCCCTAATTCGCGGCTTTTTTTCAACAGTGACTTGCACTTGTTAAGTAATTCCGCCGGTCTCCTACTCTTAATATCATTAGTGCCAACGTGTACAACTATATCACCTTTTGTGCCCTTAAAAGATGATATCCGCTCTACAACATCATCAACCTTTGCTCCTGGGAGACATACCCTGGTCCTGTTCCACCTATCCTTTTTACAAAGCATGTTTCCCGTTTCCCTGATAATAGAGTCAGCAACAACTACTAGTTCCTTTGGGACCAGCGCATTTTGCCTTGGGGGCTGCCGCTGTGTTGCGCGATGACCAAGTCCAAGCTCTGTCATTGGTGTGGGCAGCTGAGAGCTTGATGGGCCCCTGACTTTTAATGCTTCGAGGACATCCACCCTGTCCTTCAAGCTCTCATATAGGCCCATAACAATGCTGAGTTGTCGCCTGATTTGCTTACACTCCTTGCATCGCGCACACACAAAGACATCCCCCATGGCAGTATCATGTCCCATACCTGACTGCTCCACAAACATCAAGCAATTAGTGCATTTTAATAAGCTGTGATTCAGAGGGCAACTGACCCCCCTCAGTTCTCCCCTGAGCCACAGCACTCCCATTAGCTTGAGCCTTTTGCTTTGCTGCTCTTGTCAGAGTCATGATTTCGATTTAATTTCAATAAAATTTCAATTTCAGTACAAAATTAAAAACCTAAACTAATATCTCAACACAGTTATAACTCTATATTTATGTTTCAGTATCTAGTGTTATCTACGAAATCCCTTTATATAACTTCCATATCAAGTTAAGTATTAATTATTTATTTTTTACTAATGATTTATGTGTTACGTAACCCAAGTCGTTATATGAATAGTTAAAAGTACAATTTAATTGACAATGAAGTTCAACAAGATTAATTAACTGATTAATTGACAATATTATGTACTATACTATACTATACTATACCATATTATGCTTATGCTAACATGATGCTCTAGTACAAATTTATACATTAGTTAACTTCTTTGTAACCTGAGGCTATTGCCCCAAACAAATTATGTAATTCTTAATTACTGTACACCATCAGGCATCTCTCATATTGTGAAATTATACTTTGCAACTGTGTTGTCATTGGTGCAACACCAGGGCACCTGCCTGTTGTGGAGGTATTCACAGTATGAGATATACTTAAATGATGCCATTTTTGTAACTACTTAGTAGTTGGCTAGGTAGAGACATGATGCTCTAGTAATAATATGTTAATTCTTGTAATAAGTTGTTAATTACTGGAATAAGTTACCACGGAGATAACTTATTCCAGTAAGTAACAACTTGCTGGCTAAAGGAAATATTAATGTAATCCAACCTTAACCTCTTTTCCCCACAATCTCAAATGACTGCTACTCCTAGAATCATTTATAATAGTGAAAAGTCCACCCTCATTCATCTTACTTTCACCTTCTAGAGCCTATGCACCTCAATCAAGTATTCTCTAAGGTGCACAGTTTCAAGTCCTGTAGCTCACATATTCAACGTCTTCCCCCATATGGATACTTTTTGTCAATATCACTGGTTGCACTGCCCGTCTTTGGACACATTCAAGAAGACTAATGTCTTTTTATAGATGCGGTCCCAGCAACTGAACACAGTATTCCAAGTGTAATTTAACAATTGCCTTACACAGTGGGATCATGGACTCCCTATCACCACAAGCAAATATATGATAAATTATTGATAAGACACCACAGGCCTTTTCACCAGTTGTCTACACTGTTCGGAACATTTCGTGCTGATCCCATTGCAACACGCAAATATCTTTCTTCCTCTACTGTTAAGTTCAACCCATCAAGTGTATAAGTTATTTTCGGGGTGTTGTTCACCAAATATATGACTTTGCATTTTGCTGAATCAAAAGACATTTACTTTTCTGACCATCCCCGAAGTCATCCTGAAGAATCTATGTTTGACAGTGATCATTAACAGTACTCTACCAATCTTGAGATCATCTGCAAATTCATGATATAGAATATGATCATCTTATACACCTTATCCCATTTCCTTTCACTGATGGCATTTAGGAAAATCAAAAACATAGTATTCCTAATACCGATCCTTGGGGAACCCAATCTTACTTCAAAACCAATCTTAACAATAACCATTATACACAACCCTCTGCCTAAAACTATCCTGTAATCCATGTAAGGATTTTTTATGTGATCCCAATACGTCCCAGATTGTGCAGTAACCTCTCATGTGGGACTGAGTCCAATGTTAGTAGTTGATGGTGACTCTATTGTCAGGGAAATGGGGAACACGGTAGGTAAAAAGGATAGGTGGAACAGGTATGTCTGCCAGGGGCAAAGGTTGATGACGTTGCAGAGCGGATATCATCTTTTAAAGGCACAAAAGATGATATTGTTGTACACGTTGGCACTAATGATATTGAGAGTAGGAGACCAGTGGAATTACTTAATAAGTACAGGTCACAGTGGAAAAAAAATGTGAATTAGGGTTGAATTTGAAAGTATCTGCAATTCTGCCCAAACACGATAGGAAGGAGTATATGATGAGAGCATTGTCGATCAATTCAGCCCTGGAAGATTGTGCAAGGCTCAAGGGGTAGAATTTTTTTCAGCCTGATCTGTACTTGTTAACAGGAGAGACTTCTTCTACAGGGAAGGGATACACTTAAGTAGAAAGGGTGCAAGTATATTTGCTGATGCTATCGAGGCAGTGTTAGGTGGGTCGGAAAACTGCTAGCTTAGGGGGGGATACAAGAACTAATAGATTAACAGTGGCCACTAGCAGAGGTGAAAGTAATTCTCGCACTGCTTCTATTGGAATGAGCAGCAGCCTGGAAAACAAGATGCAGGGTATTTCAGAGACTGCTGGGAGTCCATCATCATCATCATCATCAGCCACTTCCAATCCACTGCAGGATGAAGACCTCTCCAACAACTTTCCAGTTCCTTTTGTTTTGAGCACTGGCCATCCATTTACAACCCACAAACTCATGAATTGCATCTATCCATCTCCGCCTTTGTCTTCCAGGTTTTCTTCTAGCTCCTCTTGGGTACCATTCTGTTATTTTCTTAGTCCATCTGTTATCATGTCTTCAAGCTATGTGTCCTGCCCAAGACCATTTTAGTTCTTTAGTTTTGATAAGAGTGTCCTTTACTTGAGTTTCCTGCCTAATCCATGTGTTTCTCTTCTTATCTAACAGTCTGATTCCCAATATAATTCGTTCTATTCTTCGCTGTGTAGTTCTCAGCTTCTCTTCCATTCTTTTGGTGAGTGCCCAAGTTTCACTTCCATAAGTCATGATGGGGCGTATACATTGGTTCATTATTTTACGTTTCAGACAAACAGCGATATTGCTCTTCAGTATGTGACAATATTTCCTGAATGTTATCCAACCAAAATTTATTCTTCTCTTGACTTCCAGCCATTTATCATTATTACAGCTAACAACTTGTCCTAGATAAATATATGACTCCACCTTTTCAATTACTGCTCCTTCAATAATTATTTCTCTTTCTGTGGCATACTTGTTAATCATTACTTTTGTTTTAGCCATATTCATCTTTAGTCCAAAATCCTTACTAACTGCACATAACTGATTAAAATTTTCCTCTAATTCTTTGGGATCTTGGCTTATGACCACAATGTCATCTGCAAATCGTAAATGGTTTAGGTACGCTCCGTTCACATTGACTCCTTTCTGCGACTAGTCTAATCTTTTGAAAGCTTCCTCAAGGGCAGCAGTAAACAGCTTCAGAGATGTGTCTTCTTCTCAAACACCTTTCTCAATTTACTTTGTCTAGTCTAATAAAGGAGGTAGCACTCTCATATATTTTTTTCAAAGTCATAATATGCGGGTATCTATGCCTTGTCTTACCAGTACCCGAAACATTGCCTTATGCTGTATGGAGTCAAATACCTTTTCATAATCCACAATGGCCAAGTATAATGGTGTTTTATATTCATTTGCTTTCTCCATTAGCTATGATATTACATGAAGGCGATCCACAGTTGAAAATCCTGTCCTAAAGCCAGTTGGCTCTTTCGGTTGATTCTCATCAAGTATTCTTTCTAATCTGTTAGTAATGACACTTGTGAACAACTTGTAAATGTGGGATAAGAAGCTAATTGGTCTATAATTTCCAATTTCTGATTTATCTCCTTTCTTATGCAGCAAAACTATGATTGCATTATTCCACTGCTTAGGCGTCACACATTTTCTAATGCACTTTGTGAAGAGCCTTGCCAGTTTTTGTGTTATGTCTCTTCCTCCCAATTTTAACAACTCTTTTTTTTTTTTTTTTTTTTTTTTTTATGTGAACCCCAAACACGAGAGGTAATAGAACCTATACTACTTAGTACCGTGTTGGGTTTGAGGTTAAGAAGACGAAAGAAGATATTTGTTGACATTGGACTTGAACTTCTGTAGATTGTAATTTTCAGGAAATACGTATGAAGGAAGGTTGTTCCAGAAAACGGCAGTTGAATGAATAAATGAGGAAGATGAAAAGTTGGTTCTGTGGGTTTGAAGTTGGACAGTAAATGGATGTTGGCTGGTGGCGGCATGTGTTCGGACTGTTTTGAAAGAGAGAGCAGGAATTATAGAAGCCAATTCAGAAGAACAGTGCCCATGGAAGTATCTGTAGAAGAGGCATGCAGCAGAAACAGTGCGTCTATGAGAAAGCGAGTGGAGAGACTCTGTTACAGGTGAATCATTAATTAACCTAACTGCCCTCTTCTGAATGGAATCAAGAAGCCGGAGAGAGATTTTGGGGGCACCACCCCAGATATGGGAACAATATTCCATGGCAGGGCGAATTTGCGATTTATACAGAGTGAGCAGCTGTTTGCAAGAAAAGTAACGCCGAGAGCGAAAGAGAAAACCAAGTTTTTAGATGCAGAGGAAGCAATATTTGTAATGTGCTTGTGCCAAGAGAGATTAGAAGTCAGGGTAATCCCCAAAAGAGATATATCATTTTGCCTAGAAATCGGAGTGTCACTAAAGATAAGTATAGGAGCAGAAGAATCCTTTTTGCGAGATATAAGACAAGACTGAGTTTTAGAAGGGTTGAAATCAACTAAGTTGTCTTTGCCCCACTGGAAAATTGCCTGAAGATCGGAATTTAAGGAATTGGTAGCAGATTTTCGAGAAGTTGAAGCTGATTGAGCAGGACAAGGTTTCTCAAAATGGAAAGTTGAATGCAATGTGCTATCATCGGCAAAACTATGGATAGGATTTTCAGTCAATGGAAGAAGGTCATTGATATACAAGAGGAAAAGAGTGGGGGAAAGAACTGAACCTTGGGGGACACCGGCATTAGTGGAGAAGTTAGAAGACAGAGAGCCATTTACCATCACCCTCAGTGAGTGATCAGAGAGAAAACTGGATAACCAATTACTAAAAACAGTTGGCAAACCATAAGATGGAAGCTTGTTTAGAAGACCTTTATGCCAAACACGATCAAAAGCCTTTGAGATGTCAAGAGCAACTACTTGTGTTTCACCGAACCTTTCCATTGAATTAGTCCATAAATGGGTAACATAAGCCAGAATATCTCCAGTGGATCGACACTGACGGAATCCATACTGGTGATCGTTGATCAGACGGAAGGTTTCTAGGTAGTTTAAGAGTTGGCGGTTAATTGATTTCTCCATTACTTTAGAAAGAGTACAAGTAATTGCAATGGGACGATAATTGAATGGGAGGGATTTGTCACCCTGTTTAGGAACTGGCTGGATATGAGCAAATTTCCAAGCAGAAGCAAAAACACCTTTGGAATAAGAAAGTGAAAAAAGGCGGCAAAGAATGGGAGTAAGTTCAGGAGCACAGGTTTTGAGAACAAGTGGAGAAATACCATCAGGACCTGGAGCTTTCTTAGCATCAAGATTCGTCAAAATCCTTTTGACGGAAGACCACAGGAGGCATTGAATGGAGCGTGTTGGGAATGGTGGGAGGTGTTTTACCAAGATCATTAATACATGAGCTGGAAGAAAAATGGGATGCTAGCAGGTCAGCTTTATCCTTGGCTGAAGTGGCAACAGAACCATCTGGTTTGGACAGAGGTGGGAGCAAAGATGGGCAAAACTTGCGGCCAATAGCTTTGCCAAGAGACCAGAATGCTTGGCTACCATTAGGGCAAGAAGCAAGTTTTCTACTGTTGCGAGCTTTGGTGTAGGCAGAAAATGAAACTGAAGAATTAGAAACAAGCCAATTACGATATGCAACATTCTTCTCTTGGACAGCCTTAGCACATTTATTGGAAAACCAAGGTTTAGATAAAGGACGAGATTTTAAAGTGGAGTGTGGGATAAAGGATTCCATTCCTGCAAGAATAATTTCACTGACACGATCTGAGCAAACGTTGACATCAGAAGTTTTGAAACAGTAATCCGACCCAAGGAAAAGAAGAAATGAAGTCTCGCAGGTCATCCCATTTTGCATTCTTGTAATGCCAAACAACACGAGATTGGGAATAGCCATGAGATAAAGGTTCCATTGAGAAGAGACAATCACCAAGTTGTGATCTGAAGTGCTTAAAGGACCTCTCACTTCGACCGTGTACTTAGAAGGGTTGTTTATGAGAAAAAGATCAAGCGTATTGGCTGTATGATTAGGATTGTCCGGTATTCTTGTAGGTATATGAACAATCTGTGCTAGGTCATTAGTAATTGCAAAAGCCTCAACATCTTGACCTGCTGGGTCGGTGTGACTAGAAAACGGAAGCCAGCTGGAGTTGTGAACATTAAATCACCAAGGAAAATTACTTCACTGTTAGGAAAGTTGGACTGGAGAAAGTCAAGTTGCAAAGAGAGGAAGTCAAAGAGCTCCAAGTGATTAGTGGAGTTGGGAGAACGGTAGAGACAACAGATGAATTTGACACAATGAGGTAGAGAGATTGTAAGCCAGAGAAGATCAAAGAGAGGAGATTCCAAATTGCCAAGTCTCTGACAGGGAATATCAGAACGGACATATGCACAAGTACCACCTCTGAGGCGAAAGGAATCATACAGCGAATAATTTGGGCATCTGAGATGAGCAGTAGATGAATCAACCGATAACTGAGATTCTGTCAGAAAAAGTACATGGGGTTTGGCAGACTGCAAGTGGAAATGGACATTGTTGAGATTAGAATTGAGACCACGTATATTTGTGAAATGAATTAGGAAGTCCATCGGAGGTTTAGATCTTTTCGCAGATAAGCTTGCTCTATTAGTTTGACAATTCATGGTGTATTTAATAGTAAGAAAAAGTAGGTGGGACATGCTGTATGAAGTAATGAAATTTTTGGATATGGCATACATGTGGTAAGAATATACCCAGATCCTTGACATAACGTGGCCTCACCAATGCTCCCCGCATACACACTACTCGGATTCCCTCCAGTCACTATCTGGCAGAGTAGAGGCAGCAAGATTATACACTAGCTGATCCGGAAGCTTCCTAGAGAGTTACCAATAGGTTCAGTCTGGTGTACTAACTAGCGGCCGGCCTGCGAACACCGTTTTAGAGCTGTACCCTCGAAATGTAAGGAATATTGGATCTCGCCATGACGTTCATCATAACCTCAAAAGTCATCAATCACACTGCATGATGGAAGAGATAGGAAAAGGTTGACCGGAACTTAGCTCTAGAGACTAAACATGGGTTCCACCATTTCAAGCCTCCAATAAGCAAAGTGGTGGTATTTCACCGGTTGATGACAGTCATCTACCACCTAGTACTGCCTGGTAACATAGAGGGGCGGCGTTCCCCCATGTGGTGTGGACGCCACACCTCGACCCCTGCTTACGTTGGTTCACACCTGGGTGGTCACCCACCATGTACTTGTGCATGGAGGTTATTATACCCAAAATTATTATTAACAGTCCCACCATCGTGAAGGTGCAAGCAGAGGATTTGGCTGTCACAGACCATCCGGACTTCGCCGAAATTGGGTCCACTTGACTTGAGTGTCACCCGAATATCAGTTCCATCAGCATTTTAGACTCCCAGATAGCAAGTACAGCTTGTCTGGCATATCTGAGAGAATGTCTGTGACAATCTCAAGAACGATCAAGGAATGTCTGTGACAACCTCAAGGACTCTACAGTAACTTCATCTTCCCTGGGGCTTTCTGTTTCTTGATTTTCTTCAATGCATGTTCTACCTCATCAGGAAGAATATCGGGGTATGTCGTATGTGTTGCTACTTTGCAATCCATCTTTTCCACTGCTGGCATCAATCCCTCGCTCCTTGTATAATTCTTTACAGTAGTCTTCTGCTTTTTGAATTATGCCTTCTCTGCTGTTTATAAGTACACCATCGCTATTCTTCAGTTTCAATATCATTTGTCTTTCTGTATTACTGCTCAAGGCTCCTTTGTTTTCCTTAATGCTTGTTCTACTTTTCTTGTGTTAAATCTTCTTATGTTCTCTCTAAGTCTCTTTCTAATGGCTTTGCATAACTCAGTAT
The DNA here is from genome assembly GCF_048544385.1 of Mastigoproctus giganteus. Lineage (NCBI taxonomy): Eukaryota > Metazoa > Arthropoda > Arachnida > Uropygi > Thelyphonidae > Mastigoproctus > Mastigoproctus giganteus. The sequence goes on from NC_143579.1 coordinate 2,273,905, forward strand.
ACTCAATTTTCTCCCTGTCAGTGTTTTTCTTGCTCTTCATTTGTCGTCTTCGATTCATCATGACAAGCGTTTCTTGACAAATTTTTTCTTCTTTGGATTTCTTTTCCCTATAGGTTTCTTGGGCTTTATCACTTCCAGAAAGTTGTAAGCTTCCTTGTCGATATCTTGGTCTTGAGCAGTCTGCAGAAGCTCAAACTTGTTTTTAAGTTCCAGTACATACTGCTTTTTCTCCTCTTCTGGTATCTCAAAGACCTTTGTATTATTTACTCGAGTCAGTTTTTTCCTTTCCTACATCTATATCTAGTGTACATCTTACCATTCTGTGATCACTTCCAACATTTACCTTATTCAGGACGGTAACATCATTCACAATATATCTTTTGTTAGTGAAGATGAAGTCGATTTCATTAGTTGTTAATCCATTTGGACTCTTCCATGTCCACTTTCTGTTCACCCTTTTCTTGAAAAAAGTGTTCATTACTGACAGTCCTTGAGATTCTGCAAATTTCACAAATCTTTCACCACTTTCATTTCTTTCAACAATTACAAAATTTCCTATAGTTCCCCTTTCTGCGCTGTTTTGTCTTTTTCCAACTTTAGCATTGAAGTCCCCCATAATAATAGTGTAGTGGGTTTTCTGCTCATCTAGAAGACTCAATTTCGGTGTACATTTCTTCAATCTCTTCATCATCATGGCTCGATGTTCGTGCATAAATCATTATAACCTTTAGCTTGTACCTCTTAGAAATCTTGAGTATTAGTCTTGACACCCTTGGTGATGTACTTTTGAATTCCAAAATGTTGTTTTTAAAATCTTTATGGACCAGAAACCCAACTCCACCTTCACTCCTTTCACTGTTTCCACTGGTGTACAGCAGATTTTCACTTGATAAACTTATAAGTAATTCTTTTCTTCTTCTTGTTTCAGCCAACCTGATGTTGGGAGTCATTGCGGTACAAGTAAACACATGGTTTGTGTTAGGGTAGCTATGAACAGAAACAGGTGCATGTATACTTGTATATACAAAAATGCTAGGAGGTTTGTAAATAAATTTGATGAATATGACGTATTGCTCAAAACATCAAAGGCAGATACTGCTGGGATATCAGAGACGTGGTTTCACACAGATATAAGCAATGCAGAACTGGAATTTGGGAAGTACAAGGTGTACAGGAAGGATAGACAGGATAGAAAGGAGGAGGGGTTATGCTATTAGTTAAGAAACACATAAAATCCAAGGAAGTGAAGCCAGTCGACATCGCTGGACAGTGTTGTGTCGAGTCAGTTTGGTGTGACATAACCATTAGGAGATTAAAATTGAGAGTGGGAGTGTGTTATAGGCCTAATAACTCTGATGAGTATAATAGGAAACTGTACAGGGAAATAGAGTGGGCCAGTAAATCAGAGTGTCTTATAATGGGAGATTTTAATTTCCCAGATATTGACTGGAATTTGTGGGTTGGTCACTCACACACTAACAAGGCTTTTGTGGATTTATTGGATGATTGTTTTCTACATCAGCATGTTCGGGAGGCAACCAGAGGGAGTAGTACTCTTGATCTGATTATCAGTAGTCATTCTTAATGCATTAAGAATCTGCAGATAAAGGAACCACTAGGTGGCAGTGATCAGTGTGCTGAAGTGGGATTTACTCAAAGAGGTAACTACCATTAGGGGTAAAGGGAAGGGTTTTTGTTTTCGTAAAGGTGAATACAGTGGTCTGAGATAGTATTTAAATTCTATACGGTGGGACCACCTGGTGATGTTACCAACAGCAAATTTGAAATGGGAACCATTCAAAGAATTAATCTTGGAAGCTACTAAGGCTTTACATACCAACTAAGAAATATTGTTCAAGGTTTAGGCATAAATGGTTGTCAGATGAACTAAAGAGAAATATGGCAGAGAAGAAAAATGCAGGGGATACATAGAAATTAATGGGTGACATGGAAGCTTATGATAGATATAAGCTGGTCTGTAACCAAGTCACAAAGGAGATTAGGCAAGCAAAGGCAGATTATGAGAAATCTTTGGCAAAAGATGCAAAGAAAAACAGCAAAGAGTTCTTTACCTATGTAAACTCTAGAAGGAAAGGGACGAATCTGATTGGTCCCCTGGATATTGCTGGTTGAACTGTTGATGATTCTGCTCAGGTGGGTAACAAATTAAATGAGTATACTACATGTACATTCACACATGAGGAGTTATTTGGGGAGGGAAATGCCAGAAGTGAATTGAACTCTGGCAGTGAGCTAGATGATTTTGTAATAATTGAGAGAAACAGCAAAGAGTTCTTTACTTATGTAAACTCTAGAAGGAAGGGGATGAATCAGATTGGTCCACTTGATATTGATGGGTCAACTGTTGATGATCCTGCTCAGGTAGCTAACAAACTAAATGAATATTTGGCATCGACATTCACACATGAGGAGTTATTCAGCAAAGGGAATGCCAGAGGTGTATTCAACTCTAGCAGTAAGCTACAGAATCTTGAAATAACTGGGAGTAAAGTGGAGGAGAAACTGTTGAAGATAAACACAAGAAAGGCACCCGGGGTGGATGGGATCTATCCAGTTATATTAAAGGAGGCAGCAAAGGAAGTAAGCAAACCCTTAGCCATAATTATGAGAGCTTCCTTGGACTCAGGGAAGGTACCCATAGACTGGAAATGTGCAAATGTGACCCCAATTCACAAAGGAGGATCAAAGGCTGACACAAGTAATTATAGACCTGTGAGCTTAACTTTTGTTCCAGGAAAATTAATGGAGGCACTGGTTAAAGAAGCACTGCAGGATCATTTAGACAAGACTTCAGTTATAGCTCAGACACAGCATGGTTTTGTTAAGGGGAAGTCTTGCCTGACCAACTTGATTGGATACTATGATGCAGTCACAAAAGAACTGGATGCAGGGAATAACTTTGATATTATATACTTGGATCTTAGAAAGGCTTTTGATACTGTTGCACATGGAAGACTGCTACACAAATTGGAGCAGTGTGACATTGGAGGCAAATTGCTGCTATGGATAAAGGGGTGGTTGAGGGGGAGAAGACAGAGAGTGGTAATCAATGGACACTGCTCATCGTGGACTAATGTTATTAGTGGGGTCCCTCAGGGCTCAGTGTTGGGTCCATTGTTGTTTTCTGTATTTATAAATGATATTGATGATGGTATATCAAGCTTAAGGTCCAAGTTTGCAGATGATACAAAGGTTGGCAGGGTTGTCAAGGACACTACTGACACTATGCTGCTGCAACAGGATCTGGAAAGGTTGAGCAGATGGGCTGAGAGGTGGCAAATGAAGTTTAACATTGACAAATGTAAAGTACTACACATGGGAAACAGCAACCCCAGAGCAACGTATCAACTCTGTGGTACTACACTGACAGTGGTAGAGAATGAAAGGGACTTGGGGGTGATTGTGCAGGCAGATATGAAGTTCTCTGAGCAGTGCAGACGGGCTGCAAGGGTAGCTCATGGAGTATTGTCAATGATATACAGGAATTTTTCCAGCAGGGATAAGGAGGTGATTATTCCATTGTATAAGGCAATGGTCAGGCCACACCTAGAGTACTGTATACAGGTCTGGAGGCCTCATTTCAAGAAGGATGTAGAGCTGCTGGAACGAGTACAGAGAAGGGCAACAAGATTAGTGAATGGAACAAAGGGGTGCTCTTACGAAGAAAGGCTTAAGTTTTGCAAATTACAGTGTCTGGAGACTAGGCACCAGCGAGGTGATCTGATAGAGGTGTATAAAGGCTTGAATGGTTTAAGCATGCTCAATGCTGATGGGATTCTTCCTCTAGCTCAGAATAATCACCTGAGAGGGCATAAATTCAAATTGAGGAAAGACAGATGTAGGATAGACGTGCGGAAATTTGCCTTTAGCCAGCGGGTGGTTGGTAGGTGGAACAGACTTCCATCCCTTGTCGTGGAAGTTGATAGCCTAAATAAGTTTAAGGCTCAGCTGGACAGGTATTTCGAACGAACAGAGGGGTGAAGAGGAAGTGGTTATTTTTATTTATTTATGTTACTTTTTTTTTTTTTTTTGGCTGATGCTGCATAAGCTTGCTTTCTTGCATCAAATGCCTCTACTAATGCTAATGCTAATGCTAATGTGGAGGAGAAATTGTTGAAGATAAATATAAAAAAAAGCTCTCGGGGTGCATGGGATCTATCCAGTTATATTAAATGAGGCAGCAAAGGAAGTAAGCAAACCCTTAGCCATAATTATTACAGCTTTTTTGGACTCAGGGGAGGTACCCATGGACTGGATATGTGCAATTGTGGCCCCAATTCACAAAGGAGGATCAAAGGGCGACACAAATAATTATAGACCTGTTAGTTTAACTTCTGTTCCTGGAAAATTAATGGAGGCACTGGTTAAAGAAGCACTGCAGGATCATCTGGAGAAGACTTCAGTTATAGCTCGGACACAGCATGGTTTTGTTAAGGGAAATTCTTGCCTGATCAATTTGATTGGATACTATGATGTGGTCACAAAGGAACTGGATGCAAGGAATAACTTTGATATCGTATGTCTGGATCTGGTGAGTATAGGCTTGGGAAACCCAGGATCCTGTGCTGAATATCATCATTCTTCTCTTTCTTGGTTATTCCCTTCTACTTCTGACTCTTGTTTGCTCTCTCTCTCACAGGGTAATTCAGAATTTTTTTTTTTGGCGGGTGCGGCATAAGCTTCGTGCTTACTTGCCCCATATAGCTAATAATAATAATAATTAGAGGCACGACTAGGTAGCCAGAATAATACATCATAAGCTAGTGAAGAAATACCAGTTGACCAAAAAAAGTGTACCATACTACAAGTATGAACCCTAGGCAGCAGTAGAGACCCGAACCCACAAGCTGTACTGGGACTGCACCATAATAATGGATAAGACCATCCCACACAACAGACCGGACATAACCCTTGTGGACAAGATGGAAAAGGCTACCTACCTGATTGACATAGCAGTGCCCAACACTAGCAATGTCCAGAAAACCCATGATAAAAAAATTATGAAGTACACGAACCTGAGACATGAGTTCAAGGAGATGTAGCATGTGGAAGAAGAATCAATCATCCCAATCATCGTGTCAACCACCGGTATGGTACCAAAGACTCTACATAGTAGTCTATCAGCAATAGGTCTCCTAGAGAACACCTACAAAGAACTCCAGAAAGTCGCAATCCTGAACACCTGTAGGACAGTCAGAGATTTCCTTGACCAACAGTAACACCAGACATTACAACCATCCTGTGTACTTGGTAGCAGTATACGTTACGGAGTGGAATCTCCCAATCAGGAAGAAATAATATAAGAGCAACAACAATAATAATCTTAGAAAGGCTTTTGATACTGTTGCATATGGAAGACTGCTGAACAAATTGGAGCAGTGTGGCACTGGAGGCAAGTTGCTGCTATGGATAAAGGGATGGTTGCGTGGCAGAAGACAAAGAGTGGTAATCAATGGTCACTGGAGGTAGTGGGGGGAGAGAGAGAGAGGAATTAAGAGTCAAGATACGCCAATTGACCCAATACCAATGGGTAATAGAAGTAAGAAATTAAATGGAAAAGTGAAGAGCATCCTCAAGAAAAACAGCATCCACAGCAAACATGAGACAAAAAATGAGAGAATAGGGGAGTACTTGGACATATTTAAGCAGAACCTCCTTGCACTCAGCAAGAGACTATGCCAATACAAAGAGAGCTCCCAGAGGAAAATAAAAAACCGAATCTTCGATGAGGATCAAAGAGGCTTCTACAGGAATCTCGGAGGAGATGGGAAAAAAGGGAATGGACCACCCGAGAAGAAGACGATTGAGGAATTCTGGAGAAACATACGGAGCAGGGAAGTAAGACATAACAGCCAAGCCACATGGATAGAATTAGAATGCAAGAAAACCAAGGACTTACAAGAAATGAGAGGGTGGGTAATTCGGGAAGAAGTAAAACAGACAATCAAGACCTCTCACAACTGGCAAACTCCAGGAATAGATAACATCCACAACTCCTAGTAAAAGAAGCTCACTTGCACCACACAAGCACCTGGCAGAGCAGTTCACCCAAATGATAAGGCACCCAGAGACAGTTCTGAAGTTTCTCACTCAAGGAATCACATATCTGAAGCCTAAAAACGAAGATACAAGAAACTTGGTGAAATATAGACCAATCACCTGCCACCCAACAATGTACAATATCCTGACCAGTTCCATAACCAGGAAGATATCAGACCACTTGGAGAGCCAGAACATAATGGCCGAACAGCAGGAAAGGTTGCAAGCGGCTGAGCAAAGGATGCAAGGAGCAATTAACCATATATGCCGCGGTTATGGGGCAAGCCTACAAGAAGCCACAACATGTACACAGCCTACATGGCACCTCCGTAGCCAGGTGGGGAGGAGCAGCAGTGCGTAGCACACGCTTCTTGATTTAGACCGGGGTTCGAGCCCGTCACCGCCAAATACGGAGGATGTGGAAAGGTCAGGGAATGACCACTGCCGTATCCCTGAGGAATATGGCCTTAGTTGCTAATGCTCCAAACAAACAACTATGATCGCCTACATCGATTATCACAAGGCCTTTGCCTCCGTGCCTCATAGGTGGCTAATAGAGGCGGTGAACATCTACAAAGTCAATCAGATAGTGACAAACTTCTTAGGCGAAATGGAGAACCACCATTAAGGTCGAAAACATCACAACCAGGCCAATCCCCATCAGGAGAGGAATCTTTCAGGGAGATGCCCTGAGCCCACTGTGGTTCTGTCTAGCACTTAACCTGCTTTCTACCATGCTCAACGGCAGCAAGTATGGAAAAACCTGTACACCCTCATCCGCCTGATGTACATGGATAACATCAAGCTCTGTGCGGGAACTGAGAAACACCTTCAGCAACTATTCCAGATCACTGACGAATTCAGCAATGACATTAAGATGGAATTTGGTCTAGACAAGTGCAAGACCAACGGATTGCATCAGAGAAAATTATTCAACCGAAACTACCAGCTGCAGAGTGGTAAAGAGATCGAAGTCGTGGCAGAGGGAGAATCCAATAAATACCTGGGGATGATGAAGGCTCAGAAGTTACAGCGCAAGGAAATTAAGACCTGCCTGACTGAAAAATACCATCAGAGACTCAGAAGCCTGCTGAAAACAGCAGAACAGAGGAACATAGTTAAAGCCATAAACGCCCATGCAGTCCCAGTGCTAACATACACCTTCGGGGTCATTTATTGGATTAACACCGAGCTGGAGGATATCATTAGAAAGACAAGAACAATGATGACCAAGAGTCACCAACACCACCCGAAATCTGCTGTGGAGAGACTGACGATTGTCTGTGAGGGAGGAGGAAGAGGTCTGATAGAGCAACAGAAAACAGCGTTAGTTAACCTCAAGGATTACTTCCAGAAACACATAGCAGCACTCCACCAGGCCATAAGGAATATAGTCAAGCAGTATAACCCACTGAACATAAGTGAGGAATCCCCCCCCCAACCAGGAGGTACAAACGAAGATAGAAAGATTGGCAGAGAAGACACTCCAGGGCAGATACCAGAATGATCTCCATCAAGATCGCATAGATAAAATTGCTTCCAATGCATGGCTCAAGAGCGGGTCGCTCTTCCCCGAGACTGAAGAATTCATGCTCGCCATCCAAGACCACGTAATCAACACTAGACACTATAGAAAATACATCGCCAAGGAGCCCGGAGTGTTTGATGACACATGTCGATGATACCACCTGACCTCCGAAACGATCCAACACATCATTGTGGCATCCAAGGTGACCACTCAGAGTGAATACACTCATAGACACAATAATGTAGCCAGGATAATACATTAGAAGCTAGAAAGGAAATACCAGTTGGTTGACGAAAGTGTACCATACTACAAGTACAAACCCCAGCCAGTACCAGAGAGCCCAACTCACAAGCTGTACTGGGACCGTGCCATAATAACCGATAGGACAATTCCACACAACAGACTGGACATAACCCTTGTGGACAAGGAAGCAAAGACTATCTATCTGATTGACATAGCAGTACCCAACACTGGCAACCTGCAGAAAACCCATGGGGAAAAAATCAGGAAGTACACAAACCTAAGACAGGAGATCAGAGAGATGTGGCATATGCAACAAGTAACGACCATTCTGATCATCATGTTACCACAGGTATGGTGCCAAAGACCCTTCATAACAGCCTAGCAGCAATAGGTCCCCCACCTACAAGGAACTCCAGAAAGTAGCAATTCAAAACACCTGTAGGATAGTCAGAGATTTCCCCGACCAACAGTAACACCAGACATAACAACCACCCTGTGTACTTGGTAGCCATACCCATAACGAGGTGGAACCCCCAATCAGGTAGAAATAATATGAGAGCAACAATAGTAATAATAATAATCTTAGAAAGGCTTTTGATACTGTTGCACATGGAAAACTGCTGAACAAATTGGAGAAGTGTGGCACTGGAGGCAAATTGCTGCTATGGATAAAGGGATGGTTGAGTGGGAGAAGACACAGAGTGGTAATCAATGGTCAATGCTCATCGTGGACTAATGTTATTAGTGGAGTCCCTCAGGGTTCGGTGTTCGGTCCACTGTTGTTTTCTGTATTTATAAATGATATTGATGATGGTATATCAAGCTTAATGTCCAAGTTTGCAGACAATATGAAGGTTGGCAGGGATGTTAAGGACACTAATCACAGAATGCTGATGAAACAGGATCTAGAAAAGTTGAGCAGATGGGCTGAGAGGTGGCAAATGAAGTTTAACATTACATTTGTCAAAGTACTACATATGGGAAGCAGTAACCCCAGAGTAACGTATCAAATCTGTGGTACTACACTGACAGTGGTAGCAAACGAAAAGCACCGGGGGATAACTGTTTTCCGAGCAGTGCAGACGGTCTGCAAGAGTAGCTCATGGTGTCTTGTCAATGATATATAGGAATGTTTTTAGCAAGGATAAGGAGGCGATTATCCCCTTGTATAAGGCAATGGTCAGGCCACACCTTGAGTACTGTATACAGGTTTGGAGGCCTCATTTTAAGAAGGATGCTGGAACGAGTAAAGAGAAGGGCAACAAGAATAGTGAATGGAACAAAGGATTGCTCTTATGAAGAAAGGCTTAAGTTTTACAAATTACAGTGTCTAGAGACTAGGCCCCTGCGAGGTGATCTGATTGAGGTGTATAAAGCCTTGAATGGTCTGAGCATGCTCAATGCTGATTGGAGTCTTCCTCTTGTTCAGAATAATCACCTGAGAGGGCATAGATTCAAATTGAGGAAAGACAGATGTAGGATAGATGTGTGGAAATTTACCTTTTACTAGCGGGTAGTTGGTTGGTGGAACAGACTTCCATCACTTGTTGTGGAAGTTGATAGCCTAAATAAATTTAAGGCTGGGCTGGACAAATATTTGGAACGAACAGAGGGGTGAAATGGGAGAGTTTTTTTTTTTTTTTTTTTTTGGGCTAATGCTGCATAAGCTTGCTTTCTTGCATCATGTGCCTCTACTAATGCTAAAGTGTCAACATCATGTTGAATATATTCTTCAACAAAGGAATTGTTCATCAGGAGTTCCCTGAAACAGGATGTCAGGAGAAAATGACCAGACAAATGGAAGACATGTTCACATTACAACAATGTTGTCAGTTTAGTAGTTTTTAACCAAGAAGAAAATGTCTTAGGGTAGCTAAGAAAAAGAACAGGTGCATGTATACTTGCGTGTACACCAATGTTAGGAGTTTAGTAAATAAATTTGATGAATTTGAGGTATTGCTCAAAACATCAAAGACAGATATTGTTGGGATTTCAGAGAAGTGGTGTCACACAGATATAAGGAATGCAGAACTGGAATTTGGGGAGTACAATGTCTACAGAAAGGATAGACAGGATAGGAAGGGAGGAGGGGTTATGCTATTAGTTAAGAAATAAATAAAATCCAAGGAAGTGAAGCCAGTCGACACTGCTGGACAGTGCAGTGTTGAGTCAGTTCGGTGTGACATAAGCACTGGGAGATCAAAATTGAGAGTAGGAGTGTGTTATAGGCCTAATGACTCTGATGAGTATAATAAGAAACTATACAGGGAAATAGAGTGGGTCAGTAAATCAGAGAGTCTTATAATGTGGGATTTCAATTTCCCAGATAATGACTGGAATTTGGGGGTTGGTCACTCACACACTAGCAAGGCTTTTGTCGATTTATTGGATGATTGTTTTCTACATCAGCATGTTTTTGAGGCAACTAGAGGGAGTAATACTCTTGATTTGATTATCAGTAGTGATTCTTCATGCATTAAGAATCTGCAGGTAAATGAACCACTAGGTGGCAGTGATCACAGTGTGCTGAAGTGGGGTTTACTCAAAGAGGTAACTACCATTAGGGGTAAAGGGAAGGGTTTTTGCTTTCGTAAAGGCGACTACGATGGACTGAGACAGTATTTAAATTCTATACAGTGGGACCAACTGATGATGTTACCAACACCAAATTCAAAATGGGAAGCATTTAAAGAACTTATCTTGGAAGCTACTAGGCTTTACATGCCAACTAAGAAATATTGTTCAAGGTTTAGGCCTAAATCGATGTCAGATGAACTAATGAGACATATGGAAGAGAAGAAAAATGATTGGGATACATACAAATTAACACGTGACACAGAAACCTATGATAGATACAAGTTGATCTGTAACCAAGTTACAAAGGAGGCGAAGGCAGATTACGAGATATCTTTGGCAAGGGATGCAAAGAAAAACAGCAAAGAGTACTTTAGTTATGTAAACTCTAGAAGGAAGGGGATGAATCAGATTGGTCCACTTGATATTGATGGGTCAACTGTTGATGATCCTGAGGGGAATGCCAGAGGTGTATTCAACTCTGGAAGTAAGCTGGAGAATCTTGTAATCTCTGAGAGTAAAGTGGAGGAGAAATTGTTGAAGATAAACACAAGAAAAGCACCTGGGGTGGATGGGATCTATCCAGTTATATTAAAGGAGGCAGCAAAGGAAGTAAGCAAACCCTTAGCCATAATTATAAGAGCTTCCTTGGACTCAAAGGGAGGTACCCAAGGACTGGAGAAGTGCAAATGTGATCCCAATTCACAAAGGAGGATCAAAGGCTGACACAAGTAATTATAGACCGGTGAGTTTAACTTCTGTTGCCGGAAAATTAATGGAGGCACTGGTTAAAGAAGCACTGCAGGATCATCTAGACAAGACTTCAGTTATAGCTCGGACGCAGCATGGTTTTGTTAACGGGAAGTCTTGCCTGACCAATTTGATTGGATACTATGATGCTGTCACAAAAGAACTGGATGCAGGGAATAACTTTGATATTATATACTTGGATCTTAGAAAGGCTTTTGATACTGTTGCACATGGAAGACTGCTACAGAAATTGGAGCAGTATGGCATTGGAGGCAAATTGCTGCTATGGATAAAGGAGAGGTTGAGGGGGAGAAGACAGAGAGTGGTAAATGGACATTGCTCATCGTGGACTAATGTTATTGGTGAAGTCCCTCAGGGTTCAGTATTGGGTCCATTATTGTTTTCTGTATTTATAAATGATATTGATGATGGTATATCAAGCTTAATGTCCAAGTTTGCAGACGACACAAAGGTTGGCAGGGTTGTCAAGGACACTACTGACACAATGCTGCAGCAACAGGATCTGGAAAGATAGAGCAAATGGGCTGAGAGGTGGCAATGAAGTTTAACATTGACAAATGTAAAGTACTACATATGGAAAACAGCAATCCCAGAGCAACGTATCAACTCTGTGGTACTATACTGACAGTGGTAGAGAATGAAAAGGACCTGGGGGTGGTTGTGCAGGCAGATATGAAGTTCTCTGAGCAGTGCAGATGGGCTGCAAGAGTAGCTCATGGTGTATTGTCAATGATATATAGGAATTTTTCTAGCAGGGATAAGGAGGTGATTATTCCTATAAGGCAATGGTCAGACCACACTAGAGTACTGTGGCCTCATTTCAAGAAGGATGTAGAGTTGCTGGAATGAGTACAGAGAAGGGCAACAAGAGTAGTGAATGGAACAAAGGGGTGCTCTTACGAAGAAAGGATTAAGTTTTGCAAATTACAGTGTCTGGAGACCAGGCACCAGCGAGGTGATCTGATAGAGGTGTATAAAGCCTTGAATGGTTTGAGCATGCTCAATGCTGATGGGATTTTCCCTCTTGCTCAGAATAATCACCTGAGAGGGCATAAATTCAAATTGAGGAAAGACAGATGTAGGATAGACGTGCAGAAATATGCCTTTAGCCAGCGGGTGGTTGGTTGGTGGAACAGACTTCCATCCCTTGTCGTGGAAGTTGTTAGCCTAAATAAGTTTAAGGCTCAGCTGGACAGGTATTTCGAACAAACAGAGGGGTGAAGTGGAAGTGGTTATTTTATTTTTATTTTTTTTTTATTTATTTATTTTATTTTATTTTTTTGGCTGATGCTGCATAAGCTTGCTTTCTTGCATCAAATGCCTCTACTAATGCTAATACCCGACACCATATTCTGCCCACCTGGCTCTCTGACTTTTTCCTGCTCCCCAAAATGAAAATCCTATAAAAAGGATGAATATTTGATGACATTGTAGAGATATCTTCAATCTACCTTCTATCAAGCTGCAACACATGAAGTGGTGGATATTACTATTATCATCCTCACACTTCTCTCACTTGAAACAGTAGAAGTGCTACAATCAATATATAAAGTCTGGAAGAACTATTTTGAAGTCGACATAACCCAATATGTAACTTACCACATTAGTTACATAATTTTATTGCACCAGCGTGAAACTTGTCTCTCACACACACACACACATATACACAAATTTTAAACTAAAGGATAGTAATCTTTTCATATATTTAATATATGCATATTAAATCTATTTAATATGTATATATTAAATAGATTTAATATGCATTTAATGAGTATCTATTAAAGAAATATAAGAGAAGAATAAGAGAAGTTTAACTCAATATGATACATAGAACACTTCCGTATGATACTCTCCAGAATTTAAAATGAAAAAAAGATTAAAGCCAAATGATTATAGTAAAAAATCAATTGAAAACTTTAAAAATTTATGTTAAACTTTTTAAATTAATTTTAATTAATAGGAAGGAAAATCATTTTTTCAAAATTTAGGTTAACTTTTTAAAATAATTAATTAATTTTTAAAATTATTTTAAATTGTTTTCAATTGATTTTTTACTATAATCATTTTGTGCTAATCTTTTATTCATTTTAATTTCTAGAGAGTATCATGCAGAAGTGTTCTGTGTATCATGTGTTCTTTGCAAATTACAGTGTCTGGAGACTAGGCACCAGCGAGGTGATCTGATAGAGGTGTATAAAGCTTTGAATGGTTTGAGCATGCTCAATGCCGATGGAATTCTTCCTCTTGCTCAGAATAATCACCTGAGAGGGCATTAATTCAAATTGAGAAAAGACAGATGTAGGATAGATGTGTGGAAATTTTTCTTATTTATTGATTTGAAATTATTGTTTTTCTAAAACTTTTGATTTAAATTTAGTAGTATAACATTATTTTGTGATTTTTTGATTAATTTGCGTATTTATTCTTTACTCGGCCTTGTAAAAGTATCGGTAAGGGTTTCCACGTGTTCGTAACTACCGCTACCGTTAGTAACTTTCCCGCCATTGTGATACCGTACTAGATATACCGTAGGTTATATACCGTACTAGATAGCGTTAGTTGAACTTCGTTAGCAGTTAAATTGTACGTTTAAATAAATACATATAATGACTTAGATTACAAACGTAATATAATTAATAACATAACATAATTAATTAATAAATTAATAGAATCACGACTCAGACCAGAGCAGCAAAGCAAAAGGCTAAAGCTAATGGAAGTGCTGTGGCTCAGAGCAGAACTGAGGGGGGCAGTTGTCCTCTGACTCACAGCCTTATAAAATACACTGTTTGCTTGATGTTTGCAGAGCAATCGGGTACGGGACATGATACTGCCAAGGGGGATGTCTTTGTGTGTGCGCGATGCAAGGAGTGTATCGATATCAGGCAACAACTCGGCGTTCTTATGGGCCTATATGAGAGCTTGAAGGACAGGGTGGATGCCCTTGAAGAAACTAAATTGAGGGGCCCATCAAGCTCTCAGCTGCCCACATCAAAGCCAGAGCTTGCACATGGGCATCGCGTGACACAGAGACAACCCCCAAGGCAGAATGCGCTGGTCCCGAAGGAACTAGTAGTTGTTGGTGACTCTATTGTCAGGGAAACGGGGAACATGCTTTGTAAAAAAGATAGGTGGAACAGGACCAGGGTATGTCTGCCAGGGGCAAAGGTTGATGACGTTGAAGAGCGAATATCATCTTTTAAGGGCACAAAAGGTGATATAGTTGTACACGTTGGCACTAATAATATTAAGAGTAGGAGACCGGCAGAATTACTTAACAAGTACAGGTCACTGTTGAACAAAAGCCGAGAATTAGGGTTGAATTTGAAAGTGTCTGCAATTCTGCCCAGACACGATAGGAGGGAGTATATGATGAGAGCCTTGTCGATCAATTCGGCCGTGGAAAGACTGTGCAAGGCTCAAGGGGTAAAATTTTTTTCAGCCTGGACTGTACTTGTTAACAGGAGAGATTGCTTCTACAGGGACGGGATACACTTAAATAGAAAGGGTGCAAGAATATTTGCTGATGCTATCGAGGCAGTGTTAGGTGGGTCGGAAAACTGCTAGCTTGGGGGGAGACAAAGACCAATAGATTGACAGTAGCCACTGGCAGAGGTGAAAGAGATTCTTGCACTGCTTCTATTAGAATGAGCAGAAGCCAGAAAAACAAGATGCATGGTATTTCAGAGACTGCTGGGAGCCATTGCGGTACAAGTAAACACATGGGTTGTGTTAGGGTAGCTAAGAATAGAAACAGGTGCAGGTATACTTGCATGTACACCAATGCTAGGAGTTTAGTAAATAAATTTGATGAATTTGAGGTATTGCTCAAAACATCAAAGGCAGATATTGTTGGGATATCAGAGACGTGGTGTCACACAGATATAAGGGATGCGGAACTGCAATTTGGGGAGTACAACGTCTACAGAAAGGATAGACAGGATAGGAAGGGGGGAGGTGTTATGCTATTAGTTAAGAAACACATAAAAACCAAGGAAGTGAAGCCAGTCGACATCGCTGGACAGTGCAGTGTGGAGTCAGTTTGGTGTGACATAAACATTGGGAGATCAAAATTGAGAGTAGGAGTGTGCTATAGGCCTAATGACTCTGATGAGTATAATAAGGAACTGTGCAGGGAATTAGAGTGGGCCAGTAAATCAGAGTGTCTTATAATGGGAGATTTTAATTTCCCAGATATTGACTGGATTTTGGGGGCTGGTTACTCACACACTAGCAGGGCTTTTGTGGATTTATTGGATGATTGTTTTCTACATCAGCATGTTCGGGAGGCAACTAGAGGGAGTAATACTCTTGATTTGATTATCAGCAGTGATTCTTCATGCATTAAGAATCTGCAGATAAATGAACCACTAGGTGGCAGTGATCACAATGTGCTGAAGTGGGATTTACTCAAAGAGGTAACTACCATTAGGGGCAAAGGGAAGGGTTATTGCTTCCGTAAAGGCGACTACGATGGACTGAGACAGTATTTAAATTCTATACAGTGGGACCAACTGATGATGTTACCAACAGCAAATTCAAAATGGGAAGCATTCAAAGAACTTATCTTGGAAGCTATTAGGCTTTACATACCAACTAAGAAATATTGTTCAAGTTTTAGGCCAAAATGGATGTCAGATGAACTAATGAGGCATATGGCAGAGAAGAAAAATGCATGGGATACATAAAAATTAACACATGACACAGAAGCCTATGATAGATACAAGTTGATATGCAACCAAGTTACAAAGGAGGTTAGGCAGGCGAAGGCAGATTACGAGAAATCCTTTGCAAGGGATGCAAAGAAAAACACATAATTAATTAATAAATTAATAGAATCATGACTCAGACCAGAGCAGCAAAGCAAAAGGCTCAAGCTAATGGAAGCGCTGTGGCTCAGAGCAGAACTGAAGGGGGCAGTTGTCCTCTGACTCACAGCCTTATAAAATGCACTGTTTGCTTGATGTTTGCAGAGCAATCGGGTATGGGACATGATACTGCCAAGGGGGATGTCTTTGTGTGTGCGCAATGCAAGGAGTGTATCGATATGAGGCAACAACTCGGCGTTCTTGTGGGCCTATATGAGAGCTTGAAGGACAGGGTGGATGCCCTCGAAGAAACTAAATTGAGGAGCCCATCAAGCTCTCAGCTGCCCACATCAACGCCACAGCTTGCACTTGAGCATCGCGTGACACAGAGACAACCCCCAAGGCAGAATGCGCTGGTCCCGAAGGAACTAGTAGTTGTTGGTGACTCTATTGTCAGGGAAACGGGGAACATGCTTTGTAAAAAAGATAGGGGGAACAGGACCAGGGTATGTCTGCCAGGGGCAAAGGTTGATGACGTTGTAGAGCGAATATGATCTTTTAAGGGCACAAAAGGTGATATAGTTGTACACGTTGGCACTAACGATATTAAGAGTAGGAGACCAGCAGAATTACTTAACAAGTACAGGTCACTGTTGAACAAAAGCCGAGAATTAGGGTTGAATTTGAAAGTGTCTGCAATTCTGCCCAGACACGATAGGAGGGAGTATATGATGAGAGCTTTGTCGATCAATTCGGCCCTGGAAAGATTGTGCAAGGCTCAAGGGGTAGAATTTTTTTCAGCCTGGAATGTACTTGTTAACAGGAGAGATTGCTTCTACAGGGATGGGATACACTTAAATAGAAAGGGTGCAAGAATATTTGCTGATGCTATCGAGGCAGTGTCGGAAAACTGCTAGCTTGGGGGGAGACAAAGACCAATAGATTGACAGTAGCCACTGGCAGAGGTGAAAGAGATTCTTGCACTGCTTCTATTAGAATGAGCAGAAGCCTGAAAAACAAGATGCATGGTATTTCAGAGACTGCTGGGAGCCATTGCGGTACAAGTAAACACATGGGTTGTGTTAGGGTAGCTAAGAATAGAAACAGGTGCAGGTATACTTGCATGTACACCAATGCTAGGAGTTTAGTAAATAAATTTGATGAATTTGAGGTATTGCTCAAAACATCAAAGGCAGATATTGTTGGGATATCAGAGACGTGGTGTCACACAGATATAAGGGATGCAGAAATGCAATTTGGGGAGTACAACGTCTACAGAAAGGATAGACAGGATAGGAAGGGAGGAGGGGTTATGCTATTAGTTAAGAAACACATAAAAACCAAGGAAGTGAAGCCAGTCGACATCACTGGACAGTGCAGTGTTGAGTCAGTTTGGTGTGACATAAGCATTGGGAGATCAAAATTGAGAGAGTAGGAGTGTGCTATAGGCCTAATGACTCTGATGAGTATAATAAGGAACTGTACAGGGAAATAGAGTGGGCCAGTAAATCAGAGAGTCTTATAATGGGAGATTTTAATTTCCCAGATATTGACTGGAATTTGGGGGCTGGTTACTCACACACTAGCAGGGCTTTTGTGGATTTATTGGATGATTGTTTTCTACATCAGCATGTTCGGGAGGCAACTAGAGGGAGTAATACACTTGATTTGATTATCAGCAGTGATTCTTCATGCATTAAGAATCTGCAGATAAATGAACCACTAGGTGGCAGTGATCACAGTGTGCTGAAGTGGGATTTACTGAAAGAGGTAACTACCATTAGGGGTAAAGGGAAGGGTTTTTGCTTCCGTAAAGGCGACTACGATGGACTGAGACAGTATTTAAATTCTATACAGTGGGACCAACTGATGATGTTACCAACAGCAAATTCAAAATGGGAAGCATTCAAAGAACTTATCTTGGAAGCTACTAGGCTTTACATACCAACTAAGAAATATTGTTCAAGGTTTAGGCCAAAATGGATGTCAGATGAACTAATGAGGCATATGGCAGAGAAGAAAAATGCATGGGATTCTTACAAATTAACACATGACACAGAAGCCTATGATAGATACAAGTTGATATGCAACCAAGTTACAAAGGAGGTTAGGCAGGCAAAGGCAGATTACGAGAAATCCTTGGCAAGGGATGCAAAGAAAAACAGCAAAGAGTTCTTTACTTATGTAAACTCTAGAAGGAAGGGGATGAATCAGATTGGTCCACTTGATATTGATGGGTCAACTGTTGATGATGCTGCTCAGGTAGCTAACAAACTAAATGAATATTTTGCATCGACATTCACACATGAGGAGTTATTCAGCAAGGGGAATGCCAGAGGTGTATTCAACTCTAGCAGTAGGATACAGAATCTTGAAATAACTGGGAGTAAAGTGGAGGAGAAACTGTTGAAGATAAACACAAGAAAGGCACCCGGGGTGGATGGGATCTATCCAGTTATATTAAAGGAGGCAGCAAAGGAAGTAAGCAAACCCTTAGCCATAATTATGAGAGCTTCCTTGGACTCAGGGGAGGTACCCATAGACTGGAAATGTGCAAATGTGACCCCAATTCACAAAGGAGGATCAAAGGCTGACACAAGTAATTATAGACCTGTGAGCTTAACTTCTGTTCCAGGGAAATTAATGGAGGCACTGGTTAAAGAAGCACTGCAGGATCATTTAGACAAGACTTCAGTTATAGCTCAGACACAGCATGGATTTGTTAAGGGGAAGTCATGCCTGACCAACTTGATTGGATACTATGATGCAGTCACAAAAGAACTGGATGCAGGGAATAACTTTGATATTATATACTTGGATCTTAGAAAGGCTTTTGATACTGTTGCACATGGAAGACTGCTACACAAATTGGAGCAGTGTGACATTGGAGGCAAATTGCTGCTATGGATAAAGGGGTGGTTGAGGGGGAGAAGACAGAGAGTGGTAATCAATGGACACTGCTCATCGTGGACTAATGTTATTAGTGGAGTCCCTCAGGGCTCAGTGTTGGGTCCATTATTGTTTTCTGTATTCATAAATGATATTGATGATGGTATATTAAGCTTAATGTCCAAGTTTGCAGATGATACAAAGGTTGGCAGGGTTGTCAAGGACACTACTGACACTATGCTGCTGCAACAGGATCTGGAAAGGTTGAGCAGATGGGCTGAGAGGTGGCAAATGAAGTTTAACATTGACAAATGTAAAGTACTACACATGGGAAAAAGCAATCCCAGAGCAACGTATCAACTCTGTGGTACTACACTGATAGTTGTAGAGAATGAAAGGGACTTGGGGGTGATTGTGCAGGCAGATATGAAGTTCTCTGAGCAGTGCAGACGGGCTGCAAGAGTAGCTCATGGAGTATTGTCAATGATATACAGGAATATTTCCAGCAGGGATAAGGAGGTGATTATTCCATTGTATAAGGCAATGGTCAGGCCACACCTAGAGTACTGTATACAGGTCTGGAGGCCTCATTTCAAGAAGGATGTAGAGCTGCTGGAACGAGTACAGAGAAGGGCAACAAGATTAGTGAATGGAACAAAGGGGTGCTCTTACGAAGAAAGGCTTAAGTTTTGCAAAATACAGTGTCTGGAGACTGGGCACCAGCGAGGTGATCTGATAGAGGTGTATAAAGCCTTGAATGGTTTAAGCATGCTCAATGCTGATGGGATTCTTCCTCTAGCTCAGAAAAATCACCTGAGAGGGCATAAATTCAAATTGAGGAAAGACAGATGTAGGATAGACGTGGGGAAATTTGCCTTTAGCCAGCGGGTGGTGGTTGGTGGAACAGACTGCCATCACTTGTGGTGGAGGTTGATAGCCTAAATAAGTTTAAGGCTCAGCTGGACAGGTATTTTGAACGAACAGAGGGGTGAAGTGGAAGGGGTTTTTTTTTTTTTTTTTTTGCTGATGCTGCATAAGCTTGCTTTCTTGCACCAAATGCCTCTACTAATGCTAATGCTATATCTGTGTGACACCACGTCTCTAAAATCCCCACAATATCTGCCTTTGATGCTTTGAGCAATAACTCGAATTCATCAAATTTATTTACTAATCTCCTAGCATTGGTGTACACGCAAGTATACATGCACCTGTTCTTTTTCTTATCTACCCTAACACAACCTGTGTGTTTATTTATACCCCAATGATTCCCAGCAGTCTCTGAAATATCCTGCATCTTATTTTCCAGGCTGCGGCTCATTCCAATAGAAGCAGTGCAAGAATCACTTTCACCTCTGCCAGTAGCTACTGACAGAGGTGAAATCTATTAGTCCTTGTATCCCACCAATCTAGTTGGTATGTAAAGCCTAGTAGTTTCCAGGATAAGTTCTTTGAATGCTTCCCATTTTGAATTTGCTGTTGGTAACATCATCAGTTGGTCCCACTGTATCGAATTTAAATAATGTCTCAGTCCATCGTAGTCACCTTTACGAAAGCAATAACCCTTCCCTTTACCCCTAATGATAGTTACCTCTTTGAGTAAATCCCACTTCAGCACACTATGATCACTGCCACCTAGTGGTTCATTTACCTGCAGATTCTTAATGCATGAAGAATCACTACTGATAATTAAATCAAGAGTATTACTCCCTCTAGTTGCCTCCCGAACATGCTGATGTAGAAAACAATCATCCAATAAATCCACAAAAGCCTTGCTAGTGTGTGTGAGTGACCAGCCCCCAAATTCCAGTCAATATCTGGGAAATTAAAATCCCCCATTATAAGACTCTCTGATTTACTGGCCCACGTCTCTGAAATCCCTACAATATCTGCCCTTGATGTTTTGAGCAATATCTCAAATTCATAAAATTTATTTACTAAACTCCTAGCACTGGTGTACACGCAAATATACATGCACCTGTTCTTTTTCTTAGCTACCCTAACACAACCCTATGTGTTTATTTGTACACCAATAATTTCCAGCAGTCTCTGAAATATCCTGCATCTTATTTTCCAGGCTGTGGCTCATTCCAATAGAAGCAGTGCAAGAATCACTTTCACCTCTGCCAGTGGCTACTGCTAATCTATTAGTCCTTGTATCCCCCCAATCTAGCAGTTTTCCGACCCACCTAACACTGCCTCGATAGCATCAGCAAACATTCTTGCACCCTTTCTATTTAAGTTTATCCTATCCCTGTAGAAGCAGTCTCTCCTGTTAACAAGTACAGACCAGGCTGAAAAAAATTCTACCCCTTGAGCCTTGCACAATCCTTCCCGGGCCAAATTGATCGACAGAGCCCTCATCATATACTCCCTCCTATCGTGTCTGGGCAGAATTGCAGACACCTTCAAATTCAGCCCTAATTCACGGCTTTTTTTCAACAGTGACCTGTACTTGTTAAGTAATTCCGCCAGTCTCCTACTCTTAATATCATTAGTGCCAATGTGTACAACTATATCACCTTTTGTGCCCTTAAAAGATGATATCCACTCTACAACGTCATCAACCTTTGCCCCTGGGAGACATACCCTGGTCCTGTTCCACCTATCCTTTTTACAAAGCATGTTTCCCGTTTCTCTGACAATAGAGTCACCAACAACTACTAGTTCCTTTGGGACCAACGCATTCTGCCTTGGGGGCTGCCGCTGTGTTGCGCGATGACCAAGTGCAAGCTCTGTCTTTGGCGTGGGCAGCTGAGAGCCTGATGGGTGCCTCACTTTTAATCCTTAGAGGGCATCCACCTGTCCTTCAAGCTCTCATATAGGCCCATAACAATAACATAATCTTGTTGCCCTTCTCTGTACTCGTTCCAACAGCTCTACATCCTTCTTAAATGAGGCCTCCAGTCAGTATACAGTACTCAAGGTGTGACCTGCCCATTGTTTTATACAAGGGGATAATCACCTCTTTATCCCTGCTAGAAAAATTCCTATATATCATTGACAAGACACCATGAGCTACTCTTGCAGACTGTCTGCACAGCTCAGAAAACTTCATATCTACCTGCAAATATCCTCAGGTATTTTTCACTCTCTATCATTGTCAGTGTAGTACTAAACAGTTGATACACTACTCTGGGGTTACTCCTTCCCATATGTAGTATTGTACTTTACATTTGTCAATGTTAAACTTCAATTGCACTAGGGCTTACAATACCAGGATCCCAGGATCTCGAGTACCAGGATACCGGTAATTTTTTTTTCTGGTATTGAAATACCGGTATTGATACAAAAAATAACGGTTTTTCGGTACTAATTTAAAAATAATAATTGTTTATAATTTAATCACATAAAGGTTATAAAATCACCTTTATTACCTTACTTTATGTGATTATAACATCATTATCTCTACTACCAAATGTTCGATAAATCACCGATAGGACAAAATGCAACATTGCAACCTGCCCACAATTCTTGGACAACTTCATGTCTGACACTATAGTAACTCCCAAGTCCCGTTCCTCCACTACTGGCTTTAGTTCAACTGCACCAAATGTATAAGTTATTTTGAGGTTGTTGTTCCCCAGGTGTAAGACCTTGCATTTTGCCGAATTAAAGCATAGCTGCCACTTTTCTGACCATCCGGAAGTCTATCTACGTCACTCAGAAGAAGCTCTGCTTGGCAAAAATCATTAACTACTCTACTGAAATTCAGTAGAGTAGTTTATGTAATCTGCAAGTTTACCTCTGCCCCCATCCCTTCATAGATGTCATTTAAGATAATCAAAAACAACAGTGGTCCCAATACTGATCCTCAGAGAACCACTCTACTTACATTAACCCAATCTGAATTTTTTTTTTTTTTATGTCAACTCCAAACACGAGAGGTATTAGAACCTATAGTACTTAGTACCGTGCTTGGGTTGGAGGTTGAGAAGACAAAAGAAGATATCTGTTGACATTCCACTTGAACTTCTGTAGATTGTCATTTTCAGGAAATATGTATGAAGGAAGGTTGTTCCAGAAAACGGCAGTTGAATGAATAAATGAGGATGATGAAAATTTGATTCTGTGGGTTTGAAGTTAGACAGTAAATGGATGTTGACTGGTGGCGGCACGTGTTCGGACTGTTTTGAAAGAGAGAGAGCGGGAATTATAGAAGCCAATTCAGAAGAACAGTGCCCATGGAAGTACCTGTAGAAGAGGCATGCAGCAGAAACACTACGTCTATGAGAAAGAGAGTGGAGAGACTCTGTTACAGATGAATCATTAATTAAACTAACTGCCCTCTTCTGAATGGAATCAAGAAGCCTGAGTGAGGTTTTGGGGGCACCACCCCAGATGTGGGAACAATATTCCATGGCGGGGCAGATTTTTGATTTATACAGAGTGAGCAGCTGTTTGGAAGAAAAGTAACGCCGAGAGCGAAAGAGAAAACCAAGTTTTTAGATGCAGAGGAAGCAATATTTGTAATGTGCTTGTGCCAAGAGAGATTAGAAGTCAGGGTAATCCCCAAAAGAGATATATCATTTTGCCTAGAGATCGGAGTGTCACTAAAGATAAGCATAGGAGCAGAAGAATCCTTTTTGCGAGATATAAGACAAGACTGTGTTTTAGAAGGTTTGAAATCAACTAAGTTGTCTTTGCCCCACTGGAGAATTACCTGAAGATCGGCATTTAAGGAACTGGTAGCAGATTTTCGAGAAGTTGAAGCTGATTGAGCAGGACAAGGTTTTTCAAAATGGAAAGCTGAATGCAATGTGCTATCATCGGCAAAACTATGGATAGGATTTCCAGTCAATGGAAGGTCATTAATATACAAGAGGAAAAGAGGGAGGGAAAGAACTGAACCTTGGGGGACACCGGCATTAGTGGAGAAGTTAGAAGACAGAGAGCCATCACCCTCAGTGAGCGATCAGAGAGAAAACTGGATAACCAATTACTAAAAAACAGTTGGCAAACCATAAGATGGAAGCTTGTTTAGAAGACCTTTATGCCAAACACGATCAAAAGCCTTTGAGATGTCAAGAGCAACTACTTGTTTCACCGAACCTTTCTACTGAATTAGTCCATAAATGGGTAACATAAGCCAGAATATTACCAGTGGATTGACACTGACGGAATCCATACTGGTGATCGTTGATCAGACGGAAGGTTTCTAGGCAGTTTAAGAGTTGGCGGTTAATTGATTTCTCCATTACTTTAGAAAGAGTACAAGTAATTGCAATGGGACGATAATTGGATGGGAAGGATTTGTCATTCTTTTTAGGAACTGGCTGGATATGAGCAAATTACCAAGCAGAAGGAAAAACACCTTTGGGATAAGAAAGTGGAAAACGTCGGAAAAGAATAGGAGTAAGTTCAGGAGCACAGGTTTTGAGAACAAGTGGAGAAATGCAATCGGGACCTGGAGCTTTCTTAGCATCAAAATTCGTCAAAATCCTTCTGACATCCTTTTGACGGAAGACCACAGGAGACATTGAATGGAGCGTGTTGGGAGTGGTGGGAGGTGTTTTACCAAGATCATTAATACATGAGCTGGAAGAAAAATGGGATGCTAGCAGGTCAGTTTTATCCTTGGCTGAAGTGACAATAGAACCATCTGGTTTGGACAGAGGTGGGAGCAGAGATGGGCAACAAAAGTTGCGGCCAATAGCTTTGGCAAGAAACCAGAATGCTCGGCTACCATTAGGGCAAGAAGCAAGTTTTCTACTCTTAGCCTGTTCAAACTCTAGTTTGGACTGATTAATAACTGCTTTACAATTGTTGCGAGCTTTGGTGTAGGCAGAAATTGAAACTGAAGAATTAGAAACAAGCCAATTACGATATGCAACATTCTTCTCTTGAACAGCCTTAGCACATTTATTGGAAAACCAAGGTTTAGATAAAAGACGAGATTTTAAAGTGGAGTGTGGTATAAAGGATTCCATTCCTGCAAGAATAATTTCTCTGACACAATCTGAGCAAACGTTGACATCAGAAGTTTTGAAACAGTAATCCGACCAAGGAAAAGAAGAAAAGAAGTCTCGCAGGTCACCCCATTTTGCATTCTTGTAATGCCAAACAACACGAGATTGGGAATAGCCATGAGATAAAGGTTCCATTGAAAAAAGACAATCACCAAGTTGTTGTCATCTGAAGTGCCTAAAGGACCTCTCACTTCGACCGTGTACTTAGAAGGGTTGTTTATGAGAAAAAGATCAAGCGTATTGGCTGTATGATTAGGATTTTCCGGTATTTTTGTAGGTAAATGAACAATTTGTGCTAGGTCATTAGTAATTGCAAAAGGCTCAGCATCTCGCCCTGCTGGGTCGGTGTGACTAGAAAACGGAAGCCACCTGGAGTTGTGAATAATTTTCCTTGGTGAATATTACAATCACCAAGGAAAATTATCTCATTGTTAGGAAAGTTGGACTGGAGAAAGTCAAGTTGCAAAGAGAGGAAGTCAAAGAGCTCCAAGTGATTAGTGGAGTCGGGAGAACGGTAGAGACAACAGATAAATTTGACACGATGAGGTAGAGAGCTTTTTAGCCAGAGAAGATCAAAGAGAGGAGATTCCAAATTGCCAAGTCTCTGACAGGGAATATCAGAACGGACATATGCACAAGTACCACCTTTCAGGCAAAAGGAATCATACAGCGAATAATTTGGGCATCTGAGATGAGCAGTAGTTGAATCAACCGATAACTGAGATTCTGTCAAAAAAAGTACATGGGGTTTGGCAGACTGCAAGTGTAAATGGACATCGTTGAGATTAGAATTGAGGCCACGTATATCTGTGAAATGAATTAGGATATTTGGTAGGTGTTTGCGCATCGGCTTCTGTGGCCATAATGCACCTCCCAAGGTTTCTGCAGTACTTTGATCCAAGCCCGAGGAGGGATTCGAACCCGCGAACTTTGGGTTGCTAGGCAGGCAGGCACTTTACCCACCTGACTAGCCTGGTTGGCAATTACCTTAACCCAATCTGAGGAATAACCATTTATCACAACCCTCTGCCTGGTGTCCTCAAGCCATCGTTCTATCCATCTAATGATTTTCACTATAATTCCAATCTGCTCCAACTTATGAAGTAACTACTCATGTGGAACTGAGTCAAATACTTTACTGAAATCCAAATAAACAATGTCGAAATTATTCCCTAAATCCAGCTCACGAGTGTCTTGTCAAAATGGCTAACCAGATTTGTTAAACATGATTTTCCCTTTACAAAACCATGCTATGTAACCTACAGGATTCCATTTCCATCTCAATGATCCTGAATTCCACCCTTGATCATTGCCTCCATGATTTTCCCTACTACTGAAGTTAGAATGGCTGGTTGGTAATTTCCTGTTACACTCCTAGAACTGCCTTTACGTTTCAATTTACACCAATCCAACGCAATCTGTCTGAGTACAATGATGCTCTCATATCTATCTTAATGGTTCAATGCACTCACTTGCCGCCTCCTTTAACATTATAGGGTATATGCCATCAACCACAGTAGCCTTATTCGCCTGTAGGCACGAAATTTCTCACTAATAATCATTTGAAATTTCAACATCATTAATTAATTTTTTTCAACTTCACTTCCATAATGTCTCATTGACAAAAAGGGTTTTTTTATGTAAATATCGATGCAAAGTAACCGTCATGTTCATCTGCAACTTCAGCTATGTGATCTAATACTATCCCACATCCATTACATAAGGGTCCAATCTGATTTTTCCTTCTGTTCTTTGCATTTATATATGTGAAGAATTCCTTAATTGCACGCTTGCTCTCTTCTTTATTCCTTATCCCCACTCTTTGCTCCCTCCCAGACTCAGTAAGATACTATAGTGAAAATTATACTTCGCTGAATAAAACATCTTTCTCCTTCAGAAAATGATGAACATAATTCAATCATGGAGGACCAACGTGGAACAGAACATCAGTGTTCTGCAAATTCTATCCAAAATAAGAAATTGCCTCACTCCAACGAGATTTTAAAAGATGAACTTGAGTCGAAATTAATGAAATACTTTTAACTATTTTTGCTAAATAAGTTCAAAGCCTAGAAAATATGGACTGAGATCGTCGATGAGTATCTCAGTCCATATTTGATAGAGGTGTATAAAGCCTTGAACGGTTTGGGCATGCTCAATGCTGATGGGATTCTTCCTCTCGCTCAGAATAATCACCTGAGAGGGCATAAATTCCAATTGAGGAAAGACAGATGTAGGATAGACGTGCAGAAATTTGCCTTTAGCCAGCGGGTGGTTGGTTGGTGGAACAGACTTCCATCCCTTGTCGTGGAAGTTGATAGCCTAAATAAGTTTAAGGCTCAGCTGGAGGTATTTTGAACGAACAGAGGGGTGAAGTGGAAGTGGTTTTATTTTGGCTGATGATGCATAAGCTTGCTTTCTTGCATCAAATGCCTCTACTAATGCTGATGCTAATGGCAATGCTTCCCTTTAGCCTTCATGGTAGTTACATCTTTTAGTAATTCCCATATCATGTTACATGTTCCCATGTTACAGTGATCACAATGTAATTACCTTGTGATCACTGTCACCCAGTGGTTCTTTTAACTGCAAATTCTTAATGCATGAATAATCATTGCTGATAATCAGTTCAAGAGGATTACTCCCTCTGCTGGCCTCTCAAACATGTTGCTGTAGAAAACAGTCATCCAATAAATCCACAAAATACTTCATAGTGTTTTTACACTAGGAATACAACCCACAATTTCCAGTTGATATCTGGAAAGTTAAAATGCCTCACTACAAGACATTCCGATTTACTGGTCCACTGCACAATTGCTCATTGTACTCATCAGATTCATTAAGCCTATAACATACATCTACTCTCATCTTTATTTTCCCGCTGCTTAAGTCACACTAAACTGACTCAACATTACTTTCTCTACCAACATCAATATTTTTTTTTTTTTATGTGAACCTCAAACACGTGAGGTAATAGAACCTACAGTACTTAGTAATATGCTTGGGAAGGAAGTTGAGAATACGAAAGAAGATATTTGTTGACTTTGGACTTGAACTTCTGTAGACTGTAATTTTCAGGAAATACGTATGAAGGAAGGTTGTTCCAGAAAACGGCAGTTGAATGAATAAACAAGGAAGATGAAAAGTTGGTTCTGTTAGTTTGAAGTTGGACAGTAAGTGAATGGTGGCTGGTGGCGGCACATGTTTGGACTGTTTTGAAAGACAGAGAGGGAATTACAGAAGCCAATTCGGAAGAACAGTGCCCATGGAAGTACCTGTAGAAAAGACATGCAGCAGAAACAGTACGTCTAAGAGACTGCGAGTGGAGAGACTGTTAGAGATGAATCATTATAGAGATGAATGGAATCAAGAAGCCTGAGTGAGGTTTTGGGGGCACCACCCCAGATATAGGAACAATATTCCATGGTAGGGTGAATTTGCAATTTATACAGCTGTTTGGAAGAAAAGTAATGCCGAGAGCGAAAGAGAAAACCAAGTTTTTTAGATGCAGAGGAAGCAATATTTGTAATGTGCTTGTGCCAAGAGAGATTAGAAGTAAGGGTAATCCACAAAAGAGATATATCATTTTGCCTAGAAATCGGATTGTCAGCAAAGATAAGCATAGGAGCAGAAGAATCCTTTTTGCAAGATATAAGACAAGACTGAGTTTTAGAGGGATTAAAATCAACTAAGTTGTCTTGGCCCCACTGGAGATCGGCATTTAAGGAATTGGTAGCAGATTTTTGAGAAGTTGAATTTGATTGAACAGGGTGAGGTTTCTCAAAATAAAAAGTAGAATGCAATTTGCTATCATCAGCAAAACTATGGATAGGATATCCAGTCAATGGAAGAAGGTCATTAATACAAGAGGAAAAAAGTAGATGAAAGAACTTAACTTTGGGGAACACCGGCATTAGTGGAGAAGTTAGAAGACAGAGAGCCATCTACCATCACCCTCATTGAGCGATCAGAGAGAAAACTGTATAACCAATTACAAAAAACAGTTGGCAAACCATAAGCTGGAAGCTTGTTTAGAGAACCTTTATGCCAAACACGATCGAAAGCCTTTGAGATGTCAAGAGTAACTGCTTGTGTTTCACCGAACTTTTCCATTGAATTAGTCCATAAATGGGTAACATAAGCCAGAATATTACCAGTGGATTGACACTGATGGAATCCATACTGAGGATCGTCGATCAGATGAAATGTTTCTAGGTAGTTAGCAGTTAATTGATTTATCCGTTACTTTAGAAAGAGTAGAAGTAATTGCAATGAGACGATAATTGGGTGGGAGGGATTTGTCACACTTTTTAGGAACTGGCTGGATATGAACAAATTTCCAAGCAGAAGGAAAAACACCTTTGGAATAAGTAAGTGAAAACAGACAGCAAAGAACAGAAATAAGTTCAGGAGCACAGGTTTTGAGAACAAGTGGAGAAATACCATCAGGGCTTGGAGCTTTCTTGGCATCAAGATTCATCAAACACCTTCTGACATCCTTTTGACGGACGACCATAGGAAGCATGAATGGCGCATTTTGGGAATTGTGGGAGGTGTTTTACAAAGATCATTAATACTTGAGTTGGAAGAAAATTGGGATGCTAGCAGGTCAGCTTTATCCTTGGCTGAATGGACAACAGAATTATGTGGTTTTGACAGAGGTTCGAGCACAGATGGGCAAAAGTTGCAGACTAAAGCTTTGGCGAGAAACTAGAATGCTCGGCTACCATTAGGGCAAGAAGAAAGTTTTCTACTCTTAGTCTGTTCAAAATCTAGTTTGGACTGATTAATAACTACTTCATAATTGTTACGAGCTTCAGTTTAGGTAGAAGATGGAACTAAAGAATTGGAAACAAGCCAATTACGATATGCAACATTCTTCTCTTGAAGAATGTTGCACATCGTAATGAAGAAATAATAAAATTCAAGTAATAACTAGAATAGGTGTAAACAGATATTTTGCAAGCCGTAAATAAGTGACAAGAAGTGCCGTTATAAGTCATCATTGGAAGATTAATGTCCCTGTTATCTTGCAACCTCCACTTTTTTTCTTTTTTTCTTTTTTTTTTTTTGGGCTGATGCTGCATAAGCTTGCTTTCTTGCATCAAATGCCTCTACTAATGCTACTGCTAATATTTGTAATATTAGCAGTAGCGGTGAAAGTGATTCTTTCACTGCTTCTATTGGAATGAGCAGCAGCCTGAAAATCAAGATGTATTTCTTGTTTTTCTGACAAACAAGATGGTATTTCAGAGACTGCTGGGAGTCACTGCTGTACAAGTAAACACATGGGTTCTGTTAGGGTAGCTAAGAATAGGAACAGATGCATATATACTTGCGTATACACCAATGCTAGGAGTTAGGTAAATAAATTTGATGAATTTGAGGTGTTGCATCAAAGGCATATATTGTTGGGATATCAGACATGTGGTGTCACACAGACATAAGGAATGCGGAACTGCAATTTGGGGATTACAATGTGCACAGGAAGGATAGGAAGGGAGGAGGGGTTATGCTATTAGTTAAGAAACACATAAAATCCAAGGAAGTGAAGCCAGTCAACATCGCTGGACAGTGCAGTATTGAGTCAGTTTGGTGTGACATAAGCATTGGGAAATCAAAATTGAGAGTAGGAGTGTGTTATAGGCCTAATGACTCTGATGAGTATAATAAGAAACTGTACAGGGAATAGAGTGGGCCAGTAAATCAGAGAGTCTTATATAACGGCGAATTTTAATTTCCAAGATAGTGACTGGAATTTGTGGATTGGTCACTCGCACACTAGCAAGGCTGTTGTGGATTTATTGGATGATTGTTTTCTACATCAGCATATTCAGCAGGCAACCAGAGGGAGCAATACTCTTGATCTGATTATCAGTAGTGATTCTTCATGCATTAAGAAGCTGCAGATAAAGGAACCACTACTCGGCAGTGATCACAGTGTGCTTTACTCAAAGAGATAACTACCATCAGTGGTAAAGGGGAGGGTTTTTGCTTTCGTAAAGGCGACTAGGGTAGTCTGAGACAATATTTAAATGCTATACGGTGGGACCAACTGATGATGTTACCAACAGCAAATTCAAAATGGGAAGCAAATAACAGAATTTATCTTGGAAGCTACTAGGCTTTGCATACCAACTAAGAATTATTGTTCAGATTTAGGCCTAAATGGATGTCAGATGAACTAATGAGACATATGACAGACAAGAAAAATGCATGGGATACATATAAATTAATGGGTGACATGGAAAGCTATGATAGATATAAGCTGGTCTGTAACCAAGTCAGAAAGGAGATTAGGCAGGCAAAGGCAGATTATGAGAAATCCTTGGCAGAGGATGCAAAGTAAATGAGCAAAGAGTTCTTTACCTATGTAAACTGTAAAAGGAAAGGGATGATTCAGATTGATGCACTGGATATTGACAGTTCAACTACTGATGATCCTGCTCAGGTGGTGAACAAACTAAATGAGTATTTTGCACCTACATTCCCACATGAGGAGTTATTCTGGGTGAGGAATATCAGAGGTGAATCAAACTCTGGAAGTGAGCTAGATGATTTTGTAATAACAGAGTAAAGTGGAGGAGAAATTGTTGAAGATAAACATAAAAAGGCACCCGGGGAGGATGGGATCTATCCAGTTATATTAAAGGAGGCAACAAAGGAAGTAAGTAAACCCTTAGCCATAATTATGAGAGCTTCTTTGGACTCAGCGGAGGTACTATGGACTGGAGATGTTCAAATGTGACGCCAATTCACAAAGGAGGATCAAAAGGTGACACAAGTAATTATAGACCTGTTAGTTTAGCTTCTGTTACAGGAATATTAATGGAGGCACTGGTTAAAGAAGCACTGCACGGTCATCTAGACAAGACTTCAGTTATAGCTCAGACACAGTATGGTTTTGTTAAGGGAGAGTCTTGCCTGACCAATTTGATTGGATATGATGCAGTCACAAAGGAACTGGATTCAGAGAATAACTTTGATGTCATATATTTTTCGATCTTAGAAAGGCTTTTGTACTGATGCACATGGAAGACTGCTGAACAAATTAGAGCAGTGTGAACTGGAGGCAAATTGCTGCTATGGATAAAGGGATGATTGAGTCGAGTCCATTGATTACCACTCTATCTTTGCTGTTACGAAGCAAAGATAGTGAGTGGTAATCAATGGGCACTGCTCTTCGTGGATTAATGTTATTAGTGGAGTCCCTTAGGGTTCAGCGTTGGGTCTATTGTTTTCTGTATTTATAAATGATATTGATGATGGTATATCAGGCTTAATGTCCAAGTTTGCAGATGATACGAAGGTTGGCAGGGTTGTTAAGGACACAAATGACAGTACGCTGCTGCTGTCATTTGTGTCCTTACGAAGGATACGGTTGGCAGGATTGTTAAGGACACAAATGACAGTACGCTGCAGCAGCAGCGTACTGTCATTTGTGTCCTTAATTTTTCCTGTTGCAGCAGCAGCGTACTGTCATTTGTGTCCTTAATTTGTCCTGTTGCAACAGGACATTGACAAATGTAAAGTACTGTGTATGGGAAGTCGTAACCCCAGAATAACGTACTACAACTCTGTGGTACTACACTGACAGTGGTAGAGAACAGAAAGGACCTAGGGAGTAATTGTGCAGGTAGATATGATGTTTTCTGAGCAGTGCAGATGGTCTGCAAGAGTAGCTCATGGCGTCTTGTCAATGATATACAGGAATTTTTCTAGAAGGGATAAGTAAGGTCGTTATCACCTTGTATTAGGGAATGGTCAGGCCACACCTTGAGTACTGTATACAGGTCTGGAGGCCTCATTTTAAGAAGGATGTAGAGCTGTTGGAACAAGCACAGAGAAGAGCAACAAGATTAGTGAATGGAACAAAGGGTTGCCCTTACGAAGAAAGGCTTCAGTTTGCAAATTAGTGCCCGGAGACTAGGCACATGAGAGATGATCTGATTGAGATGTATAAAGCTTTGAATGGTTTGAGCATGCTCAATGCTGATGGGATTCTTCCTCTTGCTCAGAATAATCATCTCAGAGGGCACAAATTCAATTTGAGGAAAGACATATGTAGGATAGATATGTGAAAGTTTACCTTAACCAGCAGGTAGTTTGTGGCAGAACACGCTTCCATCCTTTGTTGTGAAAGTTGACAGCCTAAATAAATTTAAAGCTCAGCTGGACAGATATTTGCAACAAACGGATGGGTGAAATGGGAGTGTTTTTTTTTTTTTTTTTTTTGACCGATGCTGCATAAACCTGCTTTCTTGTATCACATGCCTCTACTAATGCTATTTCCTTCCAGTGCCAACACTGCTCCAATTTGTGCAGTAGTCTTCTATGTGCAACAGTATCAAAAGCCTTTCTAGGATCCAAATTTATGATATCAAAGTTATCTCCTGCATCGAGTTTCTTTGTGACCACATCATAGTATCCAATCAAATTAGTCAGACAAGACTTTTACTTAACAAAACCATGCTGTGTCCGAGCTATAACTGAAGTCTTGTCTAGATGATCCTGCAATGCTTCTTTAACCAGTGCCTCCATTACTTTTCCTGGAACAGAAGTTAAATTAACAAGTCTGTAATTACTTGTGTCACCCTTTGATCCTCCTTTGTGAATTGGAGTCACATTTGCACATCTCTATTCTATGGGTACCTCCACCTTATCCAACGATCTCTCATAATTATGGCTAATGGTTTGCTTACTTCCTTTGCCACCTCCTTTAATATAACTGGATAGGTCCAGTTATATTAAAGTGTGCCCCTGTTGCCTTTCTTATGTTTAACTTCAAGAATTTCTTCTCCAGTTTGCTCTCAGTTATTACAAAATTATTTAGCTCATGCCACAGTTTAATTCACCTCTGGCATTTCCTACCCTGAATAACTTCTCATGTGTGAATGTAGATGCAAAATACTCATTTAGTTTGTTATTTACCTGAGCAGGATCACCAATAGTTGAACCATTGATATCAAGTGGACCAATATGATTCATCCCCATCCTTCTAAAGTTTACATAAGTAAAGATTTCTTTGCTGTTTTTACTTAGACTTCCGCGGACTTAAGTAGAGTCTGTGGAACGCAACCCTTACCTAAGTCGGGTAGTGGCTGTTCTTGTTAAGTAAGTAAGTAAGTTTGCAGATCTCCTACTCTTAATGTCATTAGTGGTTACGTGTACAACAATATCACCATTTCTGCCCTTAGAAGATGATATCTGGTCTAACCCAATCAACCTTTGCCCCTGACTTACCCTCATCCTATTGCGCCTATCCTTTTTGCACACTATATGTCCCGTCTTCCTGACAACAGAGTCACCAATAACTAGCTCCTGTGGGACCAGCGAATTCTACACTAACAATGCTGAGTTGGTGTCTAACTTCTTCACAGTGCTTACATTGAGCACACAAAAAGACATCCCCCTATCCCCTTGGGAACACCATGTCCTGTCCAAGAATGTCTGCAAATATTTTACAAGTTGCACATTTCTTTAGTCTGTGATGTGTTGGAGAATTGACCTCCCCCTGTTCTGTTTTCCCAAGCCACAGTACTCCTGCTACCTTATGCACGTTGTTTTGCTGCTCTAGTCTGGGCATGACTTCCGTTTAAATATGATTTAATTAATTAACAATGAAAATTAATAAGGTTGATAAATTTAATTGATTAATTTACTATACTATACTTGAGTATAAAATATTATACTAAGCTAATGCAGTAATATGCATTTCGCTATATAGTTTTACATTATACCTTAGCTATCAAATTCGGGTTATACGTTATCAAATTACGTATATGGTAACGATCACAATGCTAAATTCTTTCTTCTTCTTTGGTCCTCAGCTGGCGGCTGGAGGAGGCGGTTGGCCACGCAACCAGTACGCTGCTGTAGGTGCCGCAGGGTTTCGGACTTGCTCTGTGATGTTCTTCCATGCTTTACAATCCATGGCATCAGTCCTGGCCTGATTAAGGTCAAAACGGCGGCTCTTCAGGTCATTTTCCACTTGCTTGGCCCATGTTTTCCTAGGCTCGGTCTGTTGAATGCTCCATTGGGTGGGTCATTGTCTCCAAAGGAGTGTGGATGGTATTCTATTCGCGCCCATTCTACATACGTGGCCAAACCATTTAAGTCTTTGCTTCTGGATTTGGTCAGGGATGGTTGGTTGCTGTTGGCATCTGGCGCAGATGGTATCATTAGTGATGTGGTCACAAAGTGAGATGGCCAGGATCTGCCGCATGTATCGCATTTGGAATACCTCAAGTTTGTTTAAATCTAGCTTGAGACAAATCCATGTTTCCGATCCGTAAAGGAGAATGGGCAAGATCAAAGTCCGGAAGAGTCGGATTTTAGTCTTTGAGTAAATGTTGGTCCTCTTCCACATACACCATTTGAGCGAGGCGAATGCAGTGGCCGCCTGTCCAATTCTGCTGTGGATCTCCATGGTGGATGCAACTTTCTTCTCCTGGACCAGCGACCCAAGGTATTTAAAGTCCTGCACTTGCTCGATCTGGATGCCTTCAAGATAGATGATGGCTTGCGACCCATCTGTTGTCGGGGCCTTCGTCTTATCAGCATTGATCTTCAACCCGTATGGCCGTGCAATATCGTAGAGGATGTCCGTGGCTTCAGCATCGTTTCCGGCGAAGATAGCACTATCGTCAGCAAACATCAAGTCAGTCACATAGTGATTCTTGCCATATTGTATACCCAGTCTGTTGCTGAATGCTTGCCTCATAACAGCGTCGACCACGATGTTAAAAAGCAACGGGGAGGCCACGTCCCCTTGGTGGAATCCAGTTTGGATGGTAAATTCCTCAGATAAATCGTTCTGGATGGGTTGGTTAAACCATTGTATGCAGTTTGGAGCAGTGTGATGACTTTTCGAGGTACATGTTCGACCTCTAGCAATTTCCATAAGGCGGGCTGGTGGACACATTCGAAAGCAGACTTAAAGTCAATAAAAACAATGATGGTTCGCTGTCCACACTGGATCCTCTCCTCCATCAGTTGACGGATGGCGAAGATTTGATCACAGCATCCTCGCCGGGGTTTAAATCCCGCCTGTTCTTCTCGACTGGTTTGCTCACAATGTTTTTGCAGCCTTAACTGAATGATCTTCATAAGGACCTTTCCGATGATGGAAACGAGACTGATGCCACGGTAGTTCTTGCAATCCCGATTATAACCTTTCTTGTGGATTGGGACGATAATGGCTTACCTCCATGTTAGCGGAATTTGTTCAGTGCACCAGATGGTTTTGAGGAGTGAGTGTAGTTGGCAAAGCAGTACATCTCCCCCGGCTTTGATCGCTTCTGTGGTGACTTGGTCCACTCCTGGTGCCCTGCCATTCTTTAGGGATTGTATGGCTGCTTTCACTTCTTCTACTGTAGGCTCGACATCGACCATGGAGACCTCAGGGGGATCGATCAGTGGTGCGGCTGCTGGTGGTCCCTGAGGTGGGTCGTGATTATACAATGCTTTAAAGAATTCACTCCACCGTTGCAGGCGTTCGGACGGTGATCGCACGTGTGATCGGCGATCACGCTGATGGGACCCATCAGTGTTCTTGATGTTGTCACTAGTCAATTTGGTCTTTCCACTCAGACATCTGAGGGTACGGTAGAGTGCGGTACTCGTGCTTGGATGCCGCCTCTTCAAGATTGTCTGCCACTTGGTTCCAGTATGCTTCTCTCTCTGCTTTCATCCTCTGTCGGACTTCTCGGTTTAACTGACGGCACTGTTCAAAGTTTACCAATTTTGCCTGTTTCCGTTTGTCCACGAGGTCAAGGCACTCGTCTGATATCCATGGTTGTGTTCGGCGTCTGGCAGGTGGGCATAGGGGCTTGGCACATTCCAGGATGGCATCAGAGATCTGCTTTTCTTCATTAATATTCTCGGGCGCGGCCAGTGTCTCAAAACAGTTGGATAGGGCGATCTGATATGCCTGTTTGTTGGCAGCATTCATTAGTTGCCTCCAGTCCAGCTTGGCTGACCGAGATGACCATTTTGCATGTCGTAGTTTGAACTGCATCTTCGCCCAGATGAGGTAGTGATCAGGTCCGCAATCAGGTCCCCTCATGGCACGGACATCCATGAGTGATGAGCGAAATCGGGCATTGATCAAAATGTAGTCCAGGATTGCTGAGTCCTTGCCAGATGGATTTCGCCATGTAAGTTGATGTTTTTGAGTATGCTGGAAATGGCTGTTTCCGATGATCAGGTTGTTAGATGTGGCAAAGGACAACAGACATAGTCCATTGTTGCCAATCTTCCCATGACTAAACTTGCCCATTGCTGTTTCCCAACCAGATCTGTCCACGCCAATGTGGGCGTTAAAGTCACCTGTGAGAATGATCACTTTTATCTGTGGAATTGAATGCAGCGTATGTTGGAGCTCGTAAAAATCATTCTTGGTCGGGTCCAGGCTAGTCTCAGTTGGTGCATAGGTGGAGATGATATGGGTCTTGATGGTGCCCTTGACAGTAAGGACTGCCAGGCAGTCCGATATTGGTTGGAAAGCGACCACACTACTGGTGGCCTGAACATCGACCATAAAGCCCACTTGGGTGATCATCGTTCCAGACCCGGTGAGCCTTAGTTCGGATAATGCTGCGATTGATATCTTGCACCTAAGTAGTTCTTGGGCAATGATTTCCTTTTGTCCAACGTGGTGTCCCGATCAAACATTCCATTCGCCAATGTTGAATGAAATATTGAATTTAATGCTAAATTAGTTATATCCTTAGCTAAATACAAAAGATATATGCCCAAAACACCTTTAGGTGGAGACCGCATCTAAAGAAAGATATTATTCTTCTTGAAAGGGTCCAAAGATAGGTAATTCGCCTGGTGAGATTGGCAAAATAGTGTCCATATGAGGAAAGACTTTGAATATGCAGAGCTTGGAAACTAGGCACCTTAGAGTAGGCTTGATTGAGGTGTTTTAGGCTCTGAAAGGTGTTTTAGGCTCTAAGGACGAAATTTTCACAGTTATAAATGATTCTAGAACTAGGGGCCATAATTTCAAGTTATGGGGGGAGTTGTTTAGACTGGATTGTGGGGAGTTTTATTTTAGCCAGCGAGTTATAAATTACTGGAATAAGTTACCTTTATGGGTGGTAGAGGCTGACAGTCTGGGGAAATTCAAAGGTCAGCTGGATAATTACATAAGGGAGGAGGGAAATGCATAGGTTGTCCATTTCCTTTCCTCTCATTAATTTTTATTATTATGGATTTTTTTTAAAACATAAGATTATTATTTTTTGTTAT
Source organism: Mastigoproctus giganteus (assembly GCF_048544385.1). Classification (NCBI taxonomy): domain Eukaryota; kingdom Metazoa; phylum Arthropoda; class Arachnida; order Uropygi; family Thelyphonidae; genus Mastigoproctus; species Mastigoproctus giganteus. The sequence goes on from NC_143579.1 coordinate 2,312,001, forward strand.
TTTATTATTATTTATTTTATTTTATTTATTTTATTATTTTATTTTTTTTCTGGCTAGTGCAACATAAGCCATAGGCTTCCTTGCATGTGGGCCATTACTAATACTAATAAAAGTGATTAAAACCTTCAAAATAGTTATTTATTACAATTAAAACCCTACTATTCTTCTATGCTACTGATTACACTATGATATTCTAGCCGAAACACCAATACGATATTTATTACAATTAAAACCCTACTATTCTTCTATGCTACTGATTACGCTACGATATTCCAGCCGAAACACCAATACAATAGCAGTAAGAGTATCCAGTTGTAACTTACAAAGTCACTTAACTAAATTAAAAAAAATATTCTAATGAACACCACTAAGCTTATTTAATATACAGTGGGGCCTCGACTTACAATGACATTGACATCCGATAAACCACAGGGGCTCACATCTGGTGAGTATGAGCTTGGCACATCCAGGGTCCTGAGCTGGATATCATCATTCTTCTCTTTCTTGGTGATTCCCTTCTACTCACTCACTCTCTCTCTCTCTCTCTCTCTCCAGGATAATTCAGAAAATTTTTTTTTTTCGGCTGGTGCAGCATAAGACTCAGGCTTCCTTGCACCATGTGGCTAATAATAATATTCTCAGGAACCGATATACCTTCCATATGATCATTTATTTTAAGGACCGATGAAATTTGCAGGTGCCGATAGCTTTCCGATATAGCTGGAATGTTCCTGTCTGAAAATTTCCACCCATGGAAACTTTCAGACAGGTGACGCACAGAACATGATTCGTACGATTGTTCTCAACCAATTAGCATCTTTTTTATTGTTCAACAGAGTTATTGTTCAATACGTGGAGTGTGGAACATCACTCATACAATTATTTCAGATCTATGATGATCTGAAACTTAAAACTTCATCTATCAGTGGCAGTGCTGTGTGTTTTGAAGACTTTAAAATCAGAAGAGGCTGGTTTGAGCGTTTCAAAAAAGGGCGAATATCAGAAGTGCTGAAAGGCATGGGGTGGTATCTAGTACTGATAAAAAAAAAAAAAAAAAAAAAAACAGTGGAAACCTTTAAAATTCAATTCCAAGAGTTTGTTGATCAGGAGGGTTATCTTCGCCAGCAGGTTTTAAACATTGATGAAACCGGCCTATTCTGGAAGTGAATGCCCAAGAGAACACATCACTGAAGATGAGACTAGTTTACTCAGGAATAAGCCTACGAAAGACAGGCTCACTCTTCTGTTGAGTGCCAATGCCTCTTGCATTTTATGCTGAGGCCTTTGCTTGTGTATCACTCCAATACCCTGAGAGTATTTAAACAACAAAAGGTTGACAAAGGCATGTTGGGAGTGTTTTCGTGCAGTAAGAAGGCCTGGTTACGAAGATGTCTTCAATGAATGGGAGCTTGAAGTTTTCTGTCCTTCAGTAATGAGTTATCTTGAGAAAAACAAGCTTCCTGTGATGGCACTGCTCCTGCTGGATAATGCACCAGACTATGTCCCAACCTTGTTCAATCTCTTGAGGCACAATTTGACTTTGGTTACGTCAAATTTTTGCCACCTAACAACATGCTTCGTCTTCAACCACGAAAATATTCGCAAGTTGCTTTGTACCAAACTCTGGTGAAAATGCTGTCACCCTCAAAGATTTTTGGAGGTCGAAGTTCAATGTGCTGGATTGTGTGAGGCTGATTGTAAGTTCTTGCAATGTTTCTACCAGGCACTTAAATTCAAGACTTGAAAAACATCTGGCCTTTAATTATCCATAATATTGGTAGATTTGAAGATGATGGTACTTTGACAAATGATATTGTCACTCTTGAAAAATCAATGGGTCTTGAAGTTGGCGAAGAGGATGTGGAGGACGCTACTGACGCTCATGGGCGTGAGCTAACAATGGAGACGCTACAAGAGTTGAAGAAAATTACGGAGAGTGATAGTGGAGAGGAAGAGAAAGAAAAAGACACCCAAAAAGTGTCAGCTAAAGAGTTGAAGACAGTCAATTCTTGTTATGAGGGTTTAAGAGAAGTGATAAAAACACCCCGACATTGAAAACTGAACTCATGATGTGCAAAATGGAGGACGAAGTCATTTCTTACATCAGAAAGCTATAAGTTGTAAAAACAGTCCACTTTGGCCAGTTTCTTTACCAGTAACAACGAAAGACTGAAAAGACACCTGATGCTAGATATAGAGTCCCACCACTACTACACCACCATTGATTTCATCAGCTCTACACTTCAAGTCAAAGGTAAATGCTAATTTATTGTTTGTTTTTTATTTTAAAATGTTTTATGACTAATTTTATCAATAATTTTTAACATGTAAGAAATACTTATTTTATGTATTGTTAGGGAACGAATTAGAAGAAATCACTGTATTATTGGTTTCAACTTACAATGGGTTTTGTGGAACAAATTACCATCGGATGTTGGGCCCCCCACTGTATTTGTAAAACACAAATTAATATATAAACTGATCAAAAATACAACAGATATATACCTAATAGGTGATTAAACCCTTCAAAATACTTATTTATTACAATTTAAACCTTACTGTTCTTCTGAGCTACTAGTTATGCTACAAATATTCCTGCCAAAAAAACTGCTACGATAGCAGTAGGAGTAGCAAGTTGTAACTTAAAAACCTGCTAGCTAAATTTAAAAAATAAGCTAACAAATGCCACTAAGCCTATTTAATCTATTTGTAAAAAACAAATTAATACGTTAACTAATCAAAAATACGATAAAACTTCAATGAAAAGTCATCAGCTTGCAGAATCTACAAAAGTCTATATCTTCACCAAGCGCACCTGGCGGCTCTTTAGAATTGCAGTATTTGGAGATTAGGCACAGGTGAGGTGATCTGACTGAGGTTTTTAAGGCTCTGAATGGTTTAGGCAAAGGTACTGCAAATGGGGATTCTTGTACAGACTATACACAAGAGGGGTATAAAATCAAATTGAGCAAGGATAGTTGCAGAATAGATGAGCAGAAGTTTGCCTTCAGCCAATGGGTGGGTGATTCAACTAGGGATGAACAAGCTTCCATCCACTGTTGTCGAAGTGGACAGATTGAATAAATTCAAGAACTTTTTTTTTTTTTGGTAGTTGTTGGCGCATCGGCTTCTGTGGCCATATTGCACCTCCCAAAGTTTTTGCAGTACTCTGATCCAAGCCCGAGGCGAGATTCGAACAGGCAACCTTTGGGTTGCCAGGCAGGCAGGCAGGCACTTTACCCACGAGTTTAGCCCGGTCGGCTTCGAGAAGAACTAGACAAACCATTAGGATAGGTGAAATGAGAATTTCATTTTTTTTTTTTTTTTTGGCTGATACTGTATAAACTTGCTTTGTTGCATCATTTTCCATTAATAAACATAGCACTGCAAGGAGGTAACAAGCAGAGCATAGCAAAATAAACTGAGTTTTTTTTTAGAGAACTTCCATCAGCAGTTCTTCCTCCCTCAAACCAAAGCTTTCACACTGCTTTGAGCCTTCAGTCAATGATCTAGTATAAGATATGATTCTAGTCTAAATTTAATTTATGAATACGGGACATGATATTGCCATGGGGGGATGTCTTTCTGGGTGCACGATGCAAGGAGTGTAACGAAATCAGGCGACAACTCAACATTGTTATGGGCCTATATGAGTTTAAAGGACAGGAAAGATCTAAAATGCCCTTGAAAGATCTAAATTGGGGGGCCCATCAAGCTCTCAGCTGACCAAATCAATGCCAGAGCTTGCACTTGGTTAACATGTAACACACCGGCAACCACCAAGGCAGCGCTGGTCCCACAGGAACTAGTAGTTGTAGTTGACTCTATTGTCACGGAAACGGGGAATATGCTTTGTAAAAATGATAGGTGGAACAGGACCAGGGTATGTCTGCCAGGGGAAAGGTTGATGACATTGTAGAGCGGATATCATCTTTTAAGGGCAGAAATGGTGATATAGTTGTACACGTTGGCATTAATGATATTAAGAGTAGGAGACCGGCACAATTACTTAACAAGTACAGGTCACTACTGAAAAAAAGCCTTGAATTAGGGTTGAATTTGAAAGTATCTGCAATTCTGCCCAGACACGATAGGAAGGAGTATATGATGAGAACCTTGTCAATCAATTCAGCCCTGGAAGGATTGTGCAAGGCTCAAGGGGTAGAATTTTTTTCAGCCTGGTCTGTACTTGTTAACAGGAGACACCGCTTCTACAGGGATGGGATACACTTAAATAGAAGTGGTGCAAGAATATTTGCTGATGCTATCGAGGCAGTGTTAGGTGGGTCAGAAAACTGACCCACCTAACACTGGCTGATGCTGCATAAGATCATACATATGCTTTCTTGCATCACATGCCACTACTACTACTACTACTGCTAGCTTGAGGGGATACAAGGACTAATAGATTAACAGTAGCCACTGCCAGAGGTGAAAATGATTCTTGGACTGCTTCTATTGGAATAAGCAGAAGCCTGGAAAACAAGATGCAAGAATTTTCAGAGACTGCTGGGAGACAATGCGGTACAAGTAAACACATGGGTTGCGTTAGGGTAGTTAAGAATAGGAACAGGTGCATGTATACTTAAGTGTACTCCAATGTTGGGAGTTTGGTAAATAAATTTGATGAATTTGAGGTATTGCTCAAAGCATCAAAGGCAGATTATGTTGGGATATCAGACACATGGTGTCACACAGATATAAGGAATGCAGAACTGGAATTTGGGGAGTACAACGTCTACAGAAAGGATAAACAGGATAGGACGGGAGGAGGGGTTATAAAACTTAACAATTAGTTAAGTAATGCATTGAATCAAAGGAAGTGAAGCCAGTCAACATTGCTGGACAGTGCCGTGACGAGTCAGTTTGGTGTGACATAAGCATTGGGAAATCAAAATTGAGAGTAGGAGTGTGCTATAGGCCTAATGACTCTGATGAGTATAATAATTTGCTGATGCTATCGAGGCAGTGTTAGGTGAGTCGGAAAACTGCTAGCTTGGGGGGAGACAAAGACCAATAGATTGACAGTAGCCACTGGCAGAGGTGAAAGAGATTCTTGCACTGCTTCTATTAGAATGAGCAGAAGCCTCGAAAACAAGATGCATGGTATTTCAGAGACTGCTGGGAGCCATTGCGGTACAAGTAAACACATGGGTTGGGTTAGGGTAGCTAAGAATAGAAACAGGTGCAGGTATACTTGCGTGTACACCAATGCTAGGAGTTTAGTAAATAAATTTGATGAATTTGAGGTATTGCTCAAAACATCAAAGGCAGATATTGTTGGGATATCAGAGACGTGGTGTCACACAGATATAAGGGATGCAGAACTGCAATTTGGGGAGTACAACGTCTACAGAAAGGATAGACAGGATAGGAAGGGGGGAGGGGTTATGCTATTAGTTAAGAAACACATAAAAACCAAGGAAGTGAACCCAGTCGACATCGGCGGACAGTGCAGTGTTGAGTCAGTTTGGTGTGACATAAGCATTGGGAGATCAAAATTGAGAGTAGGAGTGTGCTATAGGCCTAATGACTCTGATGAGTATAATAAGGAACTGTACAGGGAAATAGAGTGGGCCAGTAAATCAGAGAGTCTTATAATGGGAGATTTTAATTTCCCAGATATTGACTGGAATTTGGGGGCTGGTTACTCACACACTAGCAGGGCTTTTGTGGATTTATTGGATGATTGTTTTCTACATCAGCATGTTCGGGAGGCAACTAGAGGGAGTAATACTCTTGATTTGATTATCAGCAGTGATTCTTCATGCATTAAGAATCTGCAGATAAACGAACCACTAGGTGGCAGTGATCACAGTGTGCTGAAGTGGGATTTACTCAAAGAGGTAACTACCATTAGGGGTAAAGGGAAGGGTTATTGCTTCCGTAAAGGCGACTACGATGGACTGAGACAGTATTTAAATTCTATACAGTGGGACCAACTGATGATGTTACCAACAGCAAATTCAAAATAGGAAGCATTCAAAGAACTTATCTTGGAAGCTACTAGGTTTTACATACCAACTAAGAAATACTGTTCAAGGTTTAGGCCAAAATGGATGTCAGATGAACTAATGAGGCATATGGCAGAGAAGAAAAATGCATGGGATACTTAAAAATTAACACATGACACAGAAGCCTATGATAGATACAAGTTGATATGCAACCAAGTTACAAAGGAGGTTAGGCAGGCAAAGGCAGATTACGAGAAATCCTTGGCAAGGGATGCAAAGAAAAACAGCAAAGAGTTCTTTACTTATGTTAACTCCAGAAGGAAGGGGATGAATCAGATTGGTCCACTTGATATTGATGGGTCATCTGTTGATGATCCTGCTCAGGTAGCTAACAAACTAAATGAATATTTTGCATCGACATTCACACATGAGGAGTTATTCAGCAAGGGGAATGCCAGAGGTGTATTCAACTCTAGCAGTAAGCTACAGAATCTGGAAATAACTGGGAGTAAAGTGGAGGAGAAACTGTTGAAGATAAACACAAGGAAGGCACCCGGGGTGGATGGGATCTATCCAGTTATATTAAAGGAGGCAGCAAAGGAAGTAAGCAAACCCTTAGCCATAATTATGAGAGCTTCCTTGGACTCAGGGGAGGTACCCATAGACTGGAAATGTGCAAATGTGACCCCAATTCAGAAAGGAGGATCAAAGGCTGACACAAGTAATTATAGACCTGTGAGCTTAACTTCTGTTCCAGGAAAATTAATGGAGGCACTGGTTAAAGAAGCACTGCAGGGATCATTTAGACAAGACTTCAGTTATAGCTCAGACACAGCACGGTTTTGTTAAGTGGAAGTCTTGCCTGACCAACTTGATTGGATATTATGATGCAGTCACAAAAGAACTGGATGCAGGGAATAACTTTGATATTATATACTTGGATCTTAGAAAGGCTTTTGATACTGTTGCACATGGAAGACTGCTACACAAATTGGAGCAGTGTGACATTGGAGGCAAATTGCTGCTATGGATAAAGGGGTGGTTGAGGGGGAGAAGACATAGAGTGGTAATCAATGGACACTGCTCATCGTGGACTAATGTTATTAGTGGAGTCCCTCAGGGCTCAGTGTTGGGTCCATTATTGTTTTCTGTATTTATAAATGATATTGATGATGGTATATCAAGCTTAATGTCCAAGTTTGCAGATGATACAAAGGTTGGCAGGGTTGTCAAGGACACTACTGACACTATGCTGCTGCAACAGGATCTGGAAAGGTTGAGCAGATGAGCTGAGAGGTGGCAAATGAAGTTTCACATTGACAAATGTAAAGTACTACACATGGGAAACAGCAACCCCAGAGCAACGTATCAACTCTGTGGTACTACACTGACAGCGGTACAGAATGAAAGGGACTTGGGGGTGATTGTGCAGGCAGATATGAAGTTCTCTGAGCAGTGCAGACGGGCTGCAAGAGTAGCTCATGGAGTATTGTCAATGATATACAGGAATTTTTGCAGCAGGGATAAGGAGGTGATTATTCCATTGTATAAGGCAATGGTCAGGCCACACCTAGAGTACTGTATACAGGTCTGGAGGCCTCATTTCAAGAAGGATGTAGAGCTGCTGGAACGAGTACAGAGAAGGTCAACAAGATTAGTGAATGGAACAAAGGGGTGCTCTTACGAAGAAAGGCTTAAGTTTTGCAAATTACGGTGTCTGGAGACTAGGCACCAGCGAGGTGATCTGATAGAGGTGTATAAAGCCTTGAATGGGTTAAGCATGCTCAATGCTGATGGGATTCTTCCTCTAGCTCAGAAAAATCACCTGAGAGGGCATAAATTCAAATTGAGGAAAGACAGATGTAGGATAGACGTGAGGAAATTTGCCTTTAGCCAGCGGGTGGTTGGTTAGTGGAACAGACTTCCATCCCTTGTGGTGGAGGTTGATAGCCTAAATAAGTTTAAGGCTCAGCTGGACAGGTATTTGGAATGAACAGAGGAATGAAGTGGAAGTGGGTTTTTTTTTTTTTTTTTTTTGGCTGATGCTGCATAAGCTTGCTTTCTTGCATCAAATGCCTCTACTAATGCTAATGCTAATGCTAATAAGAAACTGTACAGGGAAACAGAGGGGGCCAGTAAATCAGAGAGTCTTATAATGGGGGATTTTAATTTCCCAGATATTGACTGGAATTTGGGGGCTGGTCACTCACACGCTAGCAAGGCTTTTGTGGATTTATTGGATGATTGTTTTCTACATCAGCATCTTCGGGAGGCAACTACAGGGAGTAATACTCTTGATTTGATTATCAGTAGTGATTCTTCATGCATTAAGAATCTGCAGATAAAGGAACCACTAGGTAGCAGTGATCACAGTGTGCTGACGTGGGATTTACTCAAAGAGGCACCTACCATCAGTGATAAAGGTTATTGCTTTCGTAAAGGCCACTACGATGGACTGATACAGTATTTAAATTCTATACAGTGGGACCAACTGATGATGTTACCAACAGCAAATTCAAAATGGGAAGCATTCAAAGAACTTACCTTGGAAGCTACTAGGCTTTACATACCAACTAAGAAATATTGTTCAAGATTTAGGCCTAAATGAATGTCAGATGAACTAATGAGACGTATGACAGAGAAGAAAAATGCATGGGATACATATAAATTAACACGTGACACAGAAACCTAGATATAAGTTGATCTGTAACCAAGTTACAAAGGAGGTTAGGCAGGCGAAGGCGGATTATGAGAAATCTTTGGCAAGGGATGCAAAGAAAAACAGCAAAGAGTTCTTTACATATGTAAACTCTAGAAGGAAGGGGATGAATCAGATTGGTCCACTTGATATCGATGGGTCAACTGTTGATGATCCTGCTCAGGCAGCTAACAAACTAAATGAATATTTTGCATCAACGTTCACACATGAGGAATTATTCAGAGAGAGGAATGCCAGAGGTGTATTCAACTCTGGCAGTAAGCTAGATAATCTTGCAGTAACTGAGAGCAAAGTGGAGGAGATATTGTTGAAGATAAACATAAGAAAGGTACCCGGGGTGGATGGGATCAATCCAGTTATATTAAAGGAGGCAGCAAAGGAAGTAGGCAAAACCTTAGTCATTATTATGAGAGCTTCCTTGGACTCAGGGGAGGTACACATAGACTGGAGATGGGCAAATGTGACCCCAATTCACAAAGGAGAATCAAAGGCTGACACAAGTAATTATAGACCTGTGAGTGTAACTTCTGTTCCAGGAAAATTAATGGAGGCACTGGTTAAAGAAGCACTGCAGGTTCATCTAGACAAAACTTCAGTTAGAGCTCGGACACAGCATGGTTTTGTTAACGGGAAGTGTTGCCTGACCAATTTGATTGCATACTATGATGCAGTCACAAAAGAACGGGATGCAGGGAATAACTTTGATGTTATATACTTGGATCTTAAAAAGGGTTTTGATACTATTGCACATGAAAGACTGCTGCACAAATTGGAGCAGTGTGGCATTGGAAGCAAATTGCTGCTATGGATAAAGGGGTGGTTGAGAGGTAGAAGACAGAGAGTGGTAATCAATGGACACTGTTCATCGTGCACTAATGTTATTAGTGGATTTCCTCAGGGTTCAGTGGTGGGTCCATTATTGTTTTCTGTATTCATAAAGAATATTGATGATGGTATATTGAGCTTAATGTCCAAGTTTGTAGATGATACAAAGGTTGGCAGGGTTGTTAAGGACAATACTGACGCTATGCTTCTGCAACAGGATCTGGAAAGGTTGAGCAGATGGGCTGAGAGGTGGCAAATGAAGTTAAACATTGACAAATGTAAAGTACTGCATTTGGGAGACAGCAACCCCAGAGCAACGTATCAAATCTGTGGCACTACTGACAGTGGTAGAGAATGAAAAGGACTTGAGGTAATTGTGCAGGGAGATATGAAGTTCACTGAGCATTGTAGATGGGCTGCAAGAGTAGCTCATGGTGTGTTGTCAATAATATACAGGAATTTTTCTAGCAGGGATAAGGAGGTGATTATTCCCTTGTATGAGGAAATGGTCAGGCCACACCTTGAGTACTGTATACAGGCCCGGAGGCCTCATTTTAAGAATGATGTAGAGCTGCTGGAACGAGTACAGAGAAGGGCAACAAGATTAGTGAATGGAACAAACGGTTGCTTTTACGAAGAAAGGCTTAAGTTTTGCAAATTACAGTGTCTTGAGACTAGGCAACGGCGAGGTGATCTGATAGAGGTATATCAAGCCTTGAATGGTTTGAACATGCTCAATGCTGATGGGATTCTTCCTCTTGCTCAGAATAATCACCTGAGAGGGAATAAATTCAAATTCAGGAAAGACAGATGTAGGATAGATGTGCGGAAATTTGCCTTTAGCCAGCAGATAGTTTTTTGGTGAAACCATCCCTTGTTGTGGAAGTTGATAGCCTAAATAAATTTAAGGCTCAGCTGGACAGGTATTTCAAATGAACGGAGGGGTGAAGTGGAAGTTTTTTTTTTTTTTTTTTTGGCTGATGCAGCATAAGCTAGCTTTCTTGGATTATATATCTCTACTAATGCTAATGGTAATACCACATGAAACTAAAAGATACAAATATAATCACACATCACACTACACCACATCTAAATTATTCACCAGCAAGTACTTACTACATGGTAGTTATGTTATTATTATTATTTTTATTTTTTTATTAAAACCCCAAACACGAGAGGTATTAGAACCTACAGTACTTAGTACTGTGCTTCGGTTGGAGGTTCACAAGACGAAAGAAGATATTTTTTGTCCTTAGACTTGAACTTCTGTAGACTGTAATTTTCAGGAAATATGTGTGAAGACGGCAGTTGAACGAATAAACGAGGAAGATGAAAAGTTGGTTCTGTGAGTTTGAAGTTGGACAGTAAATGGATGTTGGCTGCTGGCAGCATGGATTCGGACTGCTTTGAAAGAGATAGCAGGAATTATAGAAGACAATTCAAAAGACAGTGCCCATAGAAATATCTGTAGAAAAGGCATGCAGCAGGAACAGTACGTCTGTGAGACAGAGAGTGGAGAGAGACTGTTAGAGAAGAGTCATTAATTAACCTAACTGCCCTCTTCTGAATGGTATCTAGAAGTCTGAGAGAGGTTTTGGGGGCACCACCACAGACGTCGGAACAATATTCCATGGTAGGTTGATTTTTGCGATTTGTACAGAAGTGAACAGCTGTTGGGAAGAAAAGTAACGGTGAGAGCAAAAGAGAAAACCAAGTTTTTTAGATTCAAAAGAAGCAATATTTATAAGTGCTTGTGACAAGAGAGATTAGAAGTCAGGGTAATCCCCAAAAGAGATATATCATAGGAGCAGAAGAATCCTTTTTGCGAGATATAAGGCAGGACTGAGTTTTAGAAGGATTGAAATCAACTAAGTTGTCTTTGCCCAACTGGATAATTACCTGGAGATTGGCATTTAAGGAATTGGTAGGGGATATTCACGAAGTTGAGCTGTTTGACCAGGGCAAGGTTTTTCAAAATGGAAAGTGGAATGCAATGTGCTATCATCAGCAAAACTATCGATAGGATTTCCAGTCAATGGAAGGTCATTAATATACAATGGGGGAAATATCTGAACCCTGGGGGACACCAGCATTAGTGGAGAAATTAGAAGTCAGAGAGCCATCTACCATCACCCTCAGTGAGCAGTCAGAGAGAAAACTGGATAACCAATTACAAAAAACAGTTGGCAAACTATAAAATGGAAGCTTGTTTAAAAGACCTTTATGCCAAACACGATCAAAAGCCTTTGAGATGTCAAGAGCAACTGCTTGTGTTTCACCGAACTTTTCCATTGAATTAATCCATAAGTGGGTAACATAAGCCAGAATATCACCAGTGGATCGATACTGACGGAATCCATACTGCCAATCATTGATCAGAGAAAACGTTTTTGGTAGTTTAATGAGTTGGCGGTTAATTGATTTCTCCATTACTTTAGAAAGAGTAGAAGTAATTGCAATGGGACAATAATTGGATGGGAAGGACTTGTCAACCTTTTTATGAACTGGCCAGATATGAGCAAATTTCCAAGGAGAAAAAAAAATCACCTTTGGAATAAGAAAGTGAAAAAAGGTGACAAAGAACAGGAGTAAGTTCAGGAGCACAGGTTTTGAGAACAAATGGAGAAATACCATCAGGACCTGGAGCTTTCTTAGCATCGAGATTCATCAAAATCCTTCAGACATCGTTTTGACGGAAGACTACAGAGGCATTGAATGGAGCGTGTTGAGAATGGTGGGAGGTGTTTTACCAAGATTATTAATATATGTGGTGGAAGAAAAATTGGATGTTAGCAGGTCCGCTTTATCCTTGGCTGGAGTGACAAAAGAACCATCTGGTTTTGACAGAGGTGGAAGCAGAGATGGGCAAAAGTTGCGGCCAATAGCTTTGGCAAGAGACCAGAATGCTCGGCTACCATTATGGCAAGAAACAAGTTTTCTAATCTTAGCCTGTTCAAAATCTAGTTTGGACTGATTAATGACCGCTTTAAAATTGTTGCGAGCTTTGGTGTAGGCTTGTTATTGTGATTTTGGTTTTTTTAGGAGCATTAACAACTAATGCCACATTGCTTCGGGAATATGCGGTGGTCATTCCCTGACCTTTCTGCATCCTCCCTATTTGGTGGCCAAGGGCTCGAAACCCGGTCTAATCAAGAAGCGTGCGCTACGTACTGCTGCTCCTGTCCACCTAGCTACGGAGGCGTCGCTTTGGTGTAGGCAGAAAATGAAACTGAAGGATTGGAAACAAGCCAATTACAATATGCAACGTTCTTCTCTCAAACAGCCTTGGTACATTTATTGGAAAACCACAGTTTCGATAAAGGATGAGATTTTAAAGTGGAATGGGGAATAAAGGATTTTATTCCTACAAGAATAATTTCCCTGACATGATCTGAGCAAACATTGACATCGGAAGTTTTGAAACAGTAATCCGACCAAAGAAAAGAAGTATTAGTATTAGTATTAGTAACGGCCGTATGGTGCAAGAAAGCCTATGGCTTATGCTGCACCAGCCAAAAAAAAAAAAAAAAAAAAAAAAAATCCGAACAAAACAATGATAAAAACAAAAATTAAATAAATAAATAATAATAATTAATAAATAAATAAAAATAATAAAATGAAATTAAAAATTAAATAAAAAGGAAATTAATCCTATCATCCTATGCGCTTCCCTTACCCGAAAGTACTATCCAGATGACCTTTGAATTTCCCCAAACTGTCGGCCTCTACCACCCATGAAGGCAACTTATTCCAGTAATTTATAACTCGCTGGCTAAAATAAAACTTCCTGCAGTCCAATCTAAACATTTCCCCGCGTAACTTGAATTTATGTCCCCTAGTTCTAGCATCATTTATAATGCATCATTTATAATTAAAGTCTCACAAGTCATCCCATTTTGCATTCTTGTAATGACATACAACAAGAGGTTGGGAATAGCCAGGAAATAAAGGCTCCATTGAAGAAAAGACATTCACCAAGTTGTGATCTGAGGTTCCTAAAGGACCACTCACTTCGACTGTGTACTTAGAAGGGTTGTTTGTGAGAAAAAGATCAAGCGTGTTGGCTGTATGTTTGGGATTGTTCGGTATTGTTGTAGGTAAATGAACAATCTGTGCAAGGTCATTAGAAACTGCAAAATCCTCAGTATCTCGACCAGCTGGGTCAGTGTGACTTGAAAACGGAAGCCAGCTGGCGTTGTGAACATTAAAATCACCAAGGAAATGTCTCACTGTTAGGAAAGTTGCAAAGAGAGAAAGTCAAAGAGCTCCACGTGATCAATGAAGTTGGGAGAATGATAGAGACAACAGATGAATTTTATACAATGAGGTTGAGAAATTTTAAGGCACAGAAGATAAAAAAGAGGAGATTCCAAATTAACAAGTCTCTGACGGACATATGCACAATTACCACCTTTGAGGCAAAAGGAATCATACAGCGAATAATTTGGGCAACTGAGATGAGCAGTAGTTGTATAAACTGATAACTGAGATTCTGTGAGAAAAAGCACATGGGGTTTGGCAGACTGCTAGTGGAAACGGACAATTGAGATTAAAATTGAGACCACGTATATTTTTGAAATGAAGTAGGAAGTGTTTGGGAGGTTTAGACCTTTTCGCAAAGAAGCTTACTCTATTAGTTTGACATTCAATAGTAAGGTGTATTCAATAGTAAGGAAAAGTGGGGGGGACATGCTATATGAAGTAATGAAATTTTTGGATACAGCATACACATGCTAAGAATATACCCAGATCCTTGACATAACGTCACCTCGACAATGCCCCCCGCATACACACACAACTTGGACTCCCTCCAGTCACTACCTGGCAGAGTAGAGGTAGCAAGATTATACACTAGCTGATCTGGAAACCTCCTAAAGAGTTACCAATAGGTTCAGTCCAGTGTACTAACTAGCAGCCAGCCTGCAAATACCGTTTTAAAACTGTACCCTTCAAAGGTAAGTAAGATTGGATCTCGCCATGATGTTCATCATAACCTCAAAAGTCATCAGTCATACTCAGTGATGGAAGAGATGGGGAAGGGTTGACCGGAACTTAGCTCTGGAGACTAAACATGGGTTCCACCATTTCAAGCTTCCAAAGGCAAAGTGGTGGCATTGCACCGGTTGATGAGTCATCTACCACCTAATATTGCCTGGTAACACAGAGGGGCGTCATTCTTCCATGTGGTGTGGGTGCCACACCTCGACCCCTGCTTCCATTGGTTCATACCTTGGTGGTCATCCATTGTGCATGTGCATGGAGGTTATAGCCAGGATTATTAACAGTTCCACCATCGTGAAGATACAAGCAGAGGATTTGGCTGTCACAGACTGTCTGGACTTCGTCGAAATTGGGTCTACCTGACTTGAATATCACCCGAATATCAGTTCCATTAGTGTTTTAGACTCACAGGTAGAAAGTACAGTTTGTGTGGCATATCTGAGAGAATGTCTGTGACAACCTCAAGCACCAAATCGCATTATGAAATTGCATTTGTATTGTTACAAATTTATAGTATACAAATTAAAAAAAAACACTTCTAAAATTAACTATACTTCTATAGAATTATATAGAAGACCATCAAATTATGTTTATATCATCCTTCTATCAGTAACAATGTTTACTGTTACAACAGACTGCAGAAGATATAGTCAAAAGTAACAGTATTTTCAATTTCAAATACCTAGTAAAGAACAATAACCATTTTAACAAATAAACATAACTAAAAAGTGCACTACTAATTCTGATCAAAAATCAGTAATTTTTATTTAATCAATAACAAAATAAAGTCCATTTAGAAGCCTGCAAAAGTGAACTGCTCACATAAGCTAGAAATTTTGATCTCATCGGAAAAGGGAGAAAAGTTGTATTATGACGTGAAATTTCAAGATATTACTATAACTTAGTAGTGGCAAATGATGCAAGAAAGCAAGATTATACAGTATCAGCCAAAAAAAAAATCCCATCTGCTGCTCCAACTGTTTGTCTAGTTCTTCCTTGAATTTATTTACATGATTCACGTCCATAACACCAACAGACGGAAGCTTGTTTCACCAATTAACCACCCAGTGGCTGAAGGAAAACAGTCCCACATCTATTCTGCAAATTTCCTTCCTCAATTTGATTTTTTGCCCCCTCATGTAGTCCGAACAAGAGGAAGAATCCATCAGCACTGGGTTTCCTCAAGCCATTCAAAGCCTTAAACACCTCAATCAGATCACCTTGCAGATGACTAGTCTCCAATTGCTGCAATTTTGTTCCAGTCTCTTTGCCCTTCTCTGTATCCATTCTAGCAACTCTACATTCTTTTTAAATGAAGCCTCCAGACCAGTATGCAGTACTCAAAATGTGGCCTGACCATTGCCTTACACAATGGGATAATCATTTTCCTATCCTATTTGCAAAATTACTATATATCACTGACAAAATACAGTGAGCTGTCATGGCAACCTGCTGCACAGCTCATAGAACTTCATATCAGACTGCACAATAACTTCATGTCCATTTCATTTTCCACTACCCTGAGTTTGTTATTTGTTTTTTTTAGGAGCATTAGCAACTAAGGCCATATTCCTCCGAGTTCCCTTTATATAACTTCCTTTTTAAAAGGAAGTTATATAAAGGGAACTCGGAGATAATTAATACTTGACACTAAAAAATATATATCCCGTCATAACTGCATTGGGAGATAAGTTAGGGTTATAAACTGAAATTGAAATTTTATTTAAATTAAAAGAAATCATGACTCAGACCAGAGCAGCAAAACAAAAGGCTCAAGCTAATGGAAGTGCTGTGGCTCAGAGGAGAACTGAGGGGGGCAGTTGCCTTCTGAATCACAGCCTTCTAAAATGCACAGCTTCCATGATGTTTGTGGAGCATTCAGGTACGGGACATGATATTGCCATGGGGGATGTCTTTGTGTGTGCGAGATGCAAGGAGTGTATCGAAATCAGGCAACAACTCAGCGTTCTTATGGGCCTGTATGAGAGCTTGAAGGACAGGGTGGATGCCCTTGAAGGAACTAAATTGAGGGGCGCATCAAGCTCTCAGCTGCCCGCATCAAGCTCTCAGCTGCCCACATCAACGCCAGAGCTTGCACTTGGTCATCGCGCAACACAGCAGCAACCCCCAAGGCAGAATGCGCTGGTCCCAAAGGAACTAGTAGTTGTTGGTGACTCTATTGTCAGGGAAACGGGGAACATGCTTTGTAAAAAAGGATAGGTGGAACAGGACCAGGGTATGTCTGCCAGGGGCAAAGGTTGATGACGTTGTAGAGCAGATATCATCTTTTAAGGGCACAAAAGGTGATATAGTTGTACACGTTGGCACTAATGATAACAAGAGTAGGAGACCGGCAGAATTGCTTAACAAGTACAGGTCACTGTTGAAAAAAAGCCGATAAATAGGGTTGAATTTGAAAGTGTCTGCAATTCTGCCCAGACACGATAGGACGGAGTATATGATGAGAGCCTTGTCGATAAATTTGGCCCTGGAAAGATTGTGCAAGGCTCAAGGGGTAGAATTTTTTTCAGCCTGGACTGTACTTGTTAACAGGAGAGATTGCTTCTACAGGGATGGGATACACTTAAATAGAAAGGGTGCAAGAATATTTGCTGATGCTATTGAGGCAGTGTTAGGTGGGTCGGAAAACTGCTAGCTCGGGGGGAGACAAAGACAAATAGATTAACAGTAGCCACCGGCAGAGGTGAAAGAGATTCTTGCACTGCTTCTATTGGAATGAGCAGAAGCCTGAAAAACAAGATGAAGGATATTTCAGAGACTGCTGGGAGTCATTGCAGTACAAGTAAAACACATGGGTTGTGTTAGGGTAGCTAAGAATAGAAATAGGTTGTTGTTGTTGTTGGTTTAGTTTTATTGGCGCATCAGCAACTAAGGCTATATAATGCGCCAAAACGTTGTCATAAAAATGGTAAAAATCTTTCAGTGACCCAACGAATTAGGTCACTAAGTCAGGGTATAAAAGCCACATATAAACTGTAAAAGACGAATATCAGTAAACAAGGTAAAAATAATAAATCTTAAAATAATAAGATTTTTTAAATATGATTAAAAAGGTTTACTGATTTCAGGAAATTAAAAATACCAGACACATGGTCATTGTCGGATAAAATCTGACTGAGTGTATAAGGCTCAGTCAGATGGTTAAAAGCGATAAAACGAGCATTACTAAAACTGGAACAGTCACATAAAATATGTTTAACGGATAAAATGGTGTCGCGTTGCCCGCACATAGGAGGATCATCCGCCCTCAGCAGAAACGAATGTGTCAGATGACTGTGTCCTATGCGGAGTCGGGCAAGAACAACTTCCTCGCTCCGATTCCTGAGCAGACTGGACTGCCATGTTTGTATTAGAGGCTTTATTTGGTATAATTTATTTGTTCTCTCTCTCTCTATGCCATAGTTCTTGCCATTGGGAATATATCTTTTGGTGTATTATTTGCCTGTAGTCTTATTTGCCTGTTAGTGGGAGCTGCTGATTTGGCTGCAGTGTCAGCCAAATCATTTCCCTTTATCCCAATGTGGCTAGGAATCCAGCAGAAGCGGATATCAAATTTGTATTTATGAAGAGAATATATCTTCTGCTGAACCCGAGAGAGAACTGGATGACAGTTGTGTCTCAAAGATAATAAAGCCTGTAATACACTCAAAGAATCAGAATATATTATTGACCTTTGGCATTGAGAAGTTCGAATGTGATCCAAGGCTAACTCTATAGCATGCAGCTCTGCAGTGTATATGCTGGATTCAGGAAGAATCTGCTGAGATATTATAGTGTCCCGAAAGACAGCAGCAGATCCTACGCACGATTCAGACTTCGAGCCGTCTGTGTAGATGGGCAGGAAGTCGGTGTGTGGAGAAGAGCTGATGGTAGACAGATGACGAGGTCTCAGATTTTACCCATTTCTTAAGGGAGAAGTCACACAATGGAATACGAGCATGCCAGGGTGGAAGAGTCTCTTTTGGTGTGCAACCTTGTCTACCATGATGTTAAACTCTCTTAGTAGTTCTTGGACACGAATACCAAAAGGTCGGTTGGCAGTCTGACAGGTATTGTACAAGTTTTCCCAACGTGGCTCAAAGACAGATGTCCACGTAGGATGGTCTGGCAGGGATTTCAACTTTAAAGCATAGCTTAAAGACAACTGCTTACATCGAAGGGATAACGGTGGTTCGTTTGCTTCGACGTATAAGCTCTGGACAGGAGATGTTCAAAATGCTCCAGTAGCGATACGGATAGCCTGATGGTGGACGGGATCCAACCATCGAAGGACACTGTCTCTAGCTGAGGAGTATACCTGGGCCCCGTAGTCTAATTTAGATCGTACAAGTGCACGATAAATACGTAGTAGGGTGCACCTATCTGCTCCCCAACGTGTAGAGGAGAGAGAGAGCAAAGAATATTTAGTCCCTTCGTACACTTTGTATGAAGTTGACGAATATGTTCAAGAAATGTCAACTTTTTGTCAAACACAAGTCCCAAGAATTTTGTGCTTGACACTACTGGAATAGCAGTTTGTCCGAGCATTAATTCAGGTTCAGGATGAAGATTACACTTACGACAAAAATGTACGCAAACAGTCTTC
Source organism: Mastigoproctus giganteus (assembly GCF_048544385.1). NCBI lineage: Eukaryota > Metazoa > Arthropoda > Arachnida > Uropygi > Thelyphonidae > Mastigoproctus > Mastigoproctus giganteus. The sequence goes on from NC_143579.1 coordinate 2,331,106, forward strand.
TCCGGCGAGAACCTGAAGCCATTAGCAAGTGCCCAGGAATTGAGTCGATCAACGGCTTTCTGCAGTTGTCTTTCAATAACCCTCATGTTGCATGACTGACAAAAAATGCTAAAGTCATCAACACAGAGGGCACTGTTTACAGTTGGAGGAAGTTGTTCTGTGATGGAATTTATTTTGATGGCGAAAAGCGTGACACTTAATACTGATCCTTGTGGTACTCCCTCTTGGCTGAAGGAACGAGAGAGTGAGGATCCCACACGAACTTGGAAAGATCGATTGGCTAAAAAGTTTTGAATAAACACGGGGAGATGCCCTCTAAGGCCTAGGCTGTGCAATCTTTTAAGATGTCAAATCTCCAAGTTGTGTCATACGCTTTCTCCATGTCAAAGAACACTGACACCAAGTGTTCGCGTTTTAGGAAAGCATCCCGGATGGATGTTTCCAGTCTAATAAGATGGTCCAAAGTGGACCGGTTCCTTCGGAAGCCGCACTGGATGTTGGAAAGAAGGTCATTTGATTCTAAATACCAGATTAAACGTGAATTAACCATTCTCTCCAGGATTTTGCACAAACAGCTAGTCAGAGCAATGGGACGATAATTGGTAGTGACTTTTGGATCCTTTCCTGGCTTAGCAAAGGCAAGAACGGTTGCCTTGCGCCAGGAATCCGGAAACTGCCCTTCGATAAAGATTCTGTTATACAGAATGAGCATATAATCCATAGATTTTGGTGAAAGATGTTTAATCATTTCATAATGGATGCCATCTGGTCCAACGGCACTTGCTTTGGAAAGAGTGAGGGCTCTTTTCAGTTCATGTATAGTAAATTCAAAGTTGTAGGGACAGTTGCTCTTGCACGTAAAATTAAGTGCCTGTTTTTCTATTTTATGTGTCAGAACCAGGAACTCTGGGGAATAAGAAGATGTTGCACAGATGTTAGAGAATGTTTCCCCAAGAGCATTGGCTATTGCAGTTGGATCTGCAATAGTGCATCCATTATAATCTAGGATTGAAGAAGGGTGGGATATATATTTCCCCTTCATTTTCCGGATTTTATCCCAGACTACCTTAGAGTTGGTAGACTGGTTAATAGATGATGTAAAACGGATCCACGATTCCTTTTGACCCTGACGACGGATGTAGCGTGCTTTGGCTCGTGCACGTTTGAAGGCTATAAGGTTGTTCATGGTAGGATATTGGCGAAATATTCCCCAAGCTTTGTTTTGAGCCTTTTTTGCTGTTGTGCATTGTGAATTCCACCAAGGTTTGGGAAATGGTGGAAACCGGGCAGATGTTTTTGGAACAGCATTCGCAGCTGCTTGGACAATATTTTCTGTGAGGTACTTAATTGCATCATTGATAGGCTCTTGACTGACTGTGCTAAGATCAAAATTTGCCTGATGTTGGAAGGCAGTCCAGTCAGCCTGATCAATCTTCAACTGTGGTAACCTGAAAGGAAGACATGGTCTCCCACTGTGTAACGAGGTTATCACAGGGAAGTGATAACCTCGTTACACAGTGGATTCTCCGTATGGATTCTCCTCCACTTCCCAAGTGAGTGAAGGGAGTAGAGAAGGGGAGCAGATAGAGAGATCAATGGCAGAAAAAGTATGGGTAGGCATGTGGAAGAAGGTGTTTGTTCCAGTATTTAGAAGGGAGAGGTCATTGTCATTGAGCATACGCTCTATGCCTCATCCCCTTCCGTTGATCTTAGCACTACCCCACAGGGTGTTATGTCCATTAAAATCGCCAAAAAGTAAGAAAGGGGGAGGCAACTGCGTTACAAGATCATCAAGGTCTTCCTGGGAGATGTCAGTCCCAGGTGGCAAATAAGTAGAGCAGACCGTTAACAAAAATCCCACTGTAAGGCGAATTGCAACAGCTTCTATGCTAGTTGTAATTAGCAAGGGCTGAACTGGGGTGTGGTTTCCCACAAGGATAGCCACTCCTTCATGAGCAGGACCATCCGCAATTCTATCCTTACGAAAAATGGTGGTGTTATGCATTGTGGGGTCATCATTTGCCTTTAGGTAAGTCTCCTGCAAGCAAAAGCAAACTGGCTCGTGCTTTTGCAGGAGGGCCTTGATGTCATCAGTATTTTGACGGAATCCACGACAATTCCACTAGGAATTTAGCCATTATTTTGGCTTGGTGGGTCCGTCAGGGAGCTTCCGAGGTGCTGAGAGTTTACCTTTTTCAGATCTGGCCTTCTCCTTCCTGGGGAAGTATGGACCCTGTCCAGTGTCCATTTCCTCCTCAGCAAAGAGCTCCAAAACTGAGTCTTTTTGTACTCCTTCTGCTCGACATCCATGTTTTCTTGGGTACTAGGTGGTATTTCATCTTTCTTATTCTTTTCTTTTGCATTTGTTTTTGTTATTTGTGGAGCATTAGGAGGTACCGATATAGGAGTGGCAGCTGATTGGTCCTTCTGTGCAGGTTTTTGGGAGCTTAAAAGATAACGTGCAATGGGAGTAAATGATTCTTTTGGAGGGACAGACATGTCCGTCTGAGTCCCAATCGAACACCTCCCTGCTACCTTCTGGGCATAGGTAGCAGGGAGGTGTTCACTGCTTTCCTTGCCTCCTGGTACGATATGTTTATCTCTGCCTTCAGCCGTTGAATTTCTTTTTCTTCTTTCCACCTCTGGCAAGCTTGTGAGTAGGCCGGGTGTTCGCCTTCACAGTTAATGCAGGTGGGTTTCGTGGCTGAACATGCTGTTGTTTCGTGGTCTTTTGCACCACATCGAGCGCATGCAAGGACTCCACGGCAGGCCATTTGAGAATGTCCATATTTCTGGCATTTAAAACACCGTAAAGGGTTTGGAACATATGGACGCACTGGACAGTTGATGTAGCCAGCTTTAATCTCATCAGGAGGTTTGGTAGAGTTAAAAGTCAGGATAACACTCCTGGTTTTAACAATTTTTCCATCGCTTCGCGCAGTGATTCTCTTGACGGCAGTAACTCCCTGTGGTTTTAATTCGGAGCAGATTTCCTCCTCGGTGACGTTGAGAAGGTCCCACTCCGAAATGACACCTCTCGATGAATTTAGTGTTCTGTGTGGTGTCACTGTTATGGGTATTCCTCCGATTGATGTTACTCGGAGTAGATGTTCAGACTGCCTGTCACTTTTTGTTTCAATCAAGAGGTCCCCAGAACGGAGCCTCTTAACTGACTTGGGTGTACCTGCTAACCCATCCAACCCTTTTTGTATAAAAAAGGGTGACATTTTTACCAATTGGTGTTTCGTTGGTGGAATGCATTATTAAGAACCTTGGGACAGGCCCTGATGGTAGTTCGGTTCGCTGCCTCTTTGTAGCAATAATGCTATCTGCCTCTCCGTCAATATTTTCAGATAGGGACCGGGTTGGGGCCCCCTGAAGAAATATGTTTATCAGGATTCATGAAGATTTTTAAATTGTTCAGTGCCCGGGCTCCCCACCCACCACGGAGCCCAAAGGGACGCCCACTACCCGGCATGCAATAAATGCGCTCGGGAGTGGAACGCCAGGGCTACCCAGACACTATACCCACTCCGCCACCAGCCTGAATCCTGTCCCTCGGACCATGAGGGTAGGGGCGTGGCATTGACACGGTTGACCCTCGCAGGCGAGCCTACTAGCCGATTGATCCTAGCCGGGCCTTCCAGGACCACCCATCTTGTCGAAGCAGGGGCCAAAGTGGTGTTTGAAGCTGGGCCCCTCAACCACCAGTATCCCCCTTTCCGAATTTCCATGGGTCGCAGCGCACGGCAAACACGCTGGATTCCATTGATGTAAGCCTGGAACCAGGGCTGTGGGCGTTGGATCCCAGTGATGCTAGTCTGGAAGTCCAGCAGCGTCACTGGGAGGTCCCCTCACCACATACAGGTGCCCACAACGAGGAGATAGAAATAGGTGCATGTATACTTGCGTGTACACCAATGCTAGGAATTTAGTAAATAAACTTGATGAATTTGAGGTATTGCTCAAAATATCAAAGGCAGATATTGTTGGGATATCAGAGACGTTTTTTTTTTTTTTTTTTGGTTTTTAGGAGCATTAGCAACTAAGGCCATATTGCTCCAGGATATGCGGTGGTCATTCCTTAACCTTTCCGCATCCTCCGTATTTGGTGGTGACGGGCTCTAACCCCGGTCTAATCAAGAAGCGTGTGCTACGCACTGCTGCTCCTTCCCACCTGGCTACGGAGGCGCCATCAGAGACGTGGTGTCACACAGATATAAGGAATGCAGAACTGGAATTTGGGGAGTACAACGTCTACAGAAAGGATAGACTGGATAGGAAGGGAGGAGGGGTTCCGCTATTAGTTAAGAAGTACATAAAATCCAAGGAAGTGAAGCCAATGGATATCGCTGGACAGTGCAGTGTCGAGTCAATTTGGTGTGACATAAGCATTGGGAGATGAAAATTGAGAATAGGAGCGTGCTATAGGCCTAATGACTCTGATGAGTACAATAAGAAACTGTACAGGGAAATAGAGTGGGCCAGTAAATCAGAGAGTCTTATAATGGGAGATTTTAATTTCCCAGATATTGACTGGAATTTGGGGGATGGTCACTCACACATTAGCAAGGCTTTTGTGGATTTATTGGATGACTGTTTTCTACATCAGCATGTTCGGGAGGCAACTAGAGGGAGGAATACACTTGATTTGATGATCAGCAGTGATTCTTCATGTATTAAGAATCTGCAGAAAAATGAACCACTAGGTGGCAGTGATCACAGTGTGCTGAAGTGGGATTTACTCAAAGAGGTAACTACCATAAGGGGTAAAGGGAAGGGTTATTGCTTTCGTAAAGGCGACTACGATGGACTGCGACAGGGTAGATGACTTTCTCAGGTGGTAGATGACTTTCATCAACCGGTGAAATACCACCACTTTGCTTATTGGAGGCTTGAAGTGGTGAAACCTGTGTTCAGTCTCTAGAGCAAAGTTTCCGGCATCCCCCCCCCCCATACTTCTCCTTCAACCCATGCATGGTACTAAGTACTATAGGTTTCGATACCTTTCGTGTTTGGGGTTTTCATTAAAAAAAAAAAAAAAAAAAAAAAATTTAAATTCTATACAGTGGGACCAACTGATGATGTTACCAACAGCAAATGCAAAATGGGAAGCATTCAAAGAACTTATCTTGGAAGCTACTAGGCTTTACATACCAACTAAGAAATATTGTTCAAGGTTAAGGCCTAAATGGATGTCAGATGAACTGATGAGGCATATGGCGGAGAAGAAACATGCATGGGATACATACAAATTAACACATGACACAGAAGCCTATGATAGATACAAGTTGATCTGTAACCAAGTTACAAAGGAGGTTAGGCAGGCGAAGGCAGATTACGAGAAATCTTTGGCAAGGGATGCAAAGAAAAACAGCAAAGAGTTCTTTACTTATGTAAACTCCAGAAGGAAGGGGATGAATCAGATTGGTCCACTTGATATCGATGGGTCAACTGTAGCTGATCCTGCTCAGGTAGTTAGTTTGTTAGCTGAGGTAGCTAACAAACTAAATGAATAATTTGCATTGACATTTACTCATGAGGAGTTATTTGGCGAGGGGAAAGCCAGAGGTGTATTCAACTCTAGCAGTAAGGTAGAGAATCTTGTAATAACTGAGAGTAAAGTGGAGGAGAAATTGTTGAAGATAAACACAAGAAAGGCACCCGGGGTGGATGGGATCTATCCAGTTATATTAAAGGAGGCAGCCGAGGAAGTAAGCAAACCCTTAGCCATAATTATGAGAGCTTCCTTGGACTCAGGGGAGGTACTCACGGACTGGAGATGTGCAAAAGTGACCCCAATTCACAAAGGAGGATCAAAGGCTGACAAAAGTAATTACAGACCTGTGAGTTTAACTTCTGTTCCAGGAAAATTAATGGAGGCACTAGTTAAAGAAGTACTGCAGGATCATTTAGACAAGGCTTCAGTTATAGCTCGGACAGAGCATGGTTTTGTTAAGGGGAAGTCTTGCCTGACCAATTTAATTGGATACTATGATGCAGTCACAAAGGAACTGGATGCAGGGAGTAACGTTGATATTATATACTTGGATCTTAGAAAGGCTTTTGATACTGTTGCACATGGAAGACTGCTGCACAAATTGGAGCAGTGTAACATTGGAGGCAAATTGCTGCTGTGGATAAAGGGGTGGTTGAGGGGGAGAAGACAGAGAGTGGTAATCAATGGACACTGCTCGTCGTGGACTAATGTTATTAGTGGAGTCCCTCAGGGCTCAGTGTTGGGTCCATTATTGTATTCTGTATTCATAAATGATAGTGATGATGGTATATCAAGCTTAATGTCCAAGTTTGCAGACGATACAAAGGTAGGCAGGGTTGTCAAGGACACTACTGACACTATGCTGCTGCAACAGGATCTGGAAAGGTTGAGCAGATGGGCTGAGAGGTGGCAAATGAAGTTAAACATTGACAAATGTAAAGTACTGCATTTGGGAGACAGCAACCCCAGAGCAACGTATCAACTCTGTGGTACTACACTGACAGTGGTAGAGAATGAAAGGGACCTGGGGGTGGTTGTGCAGGCAGATATGAAGTTCTCTGAGCAGTTCAGATGGGCTGCAAGAGTAGCTCATGGTGTATTGTCAATGATATATAGGAATTTTTCTAGCAGGGATAAGGAGGTGATTATTCCTTTATATAAGGCAATGGTCCGGCCACACCTAGAGTACTGTATACAGGTCTGGAGGCCTCATTTCAAAAAGGATGTAGAGCTGCTGGAACGAGTACAGAGAAGGGCAACATGATTAGTGAATGGAACAAAGGGGTGCTCTTACGAAGAAAGGCTTAAGTTTTGCAAATTATAGTGTCTGGAGACTAGGCACCGGCGAGGTGATCTGATAGAGGTGTATAAGGCTTTGAATGGTTTGAGCATGCTCAATGCCAATGGGATTCTTCATCTTGCTCAGAATAATCACCTCAGAGGGCATAAATTCAAATTGAGGAAGGACGGATGTCGGATAGATGTGCAGAAATTTGCCTTTGGCCAGCGGGTGGTTGGTTGGTGGAACCGACTTCCATCACTTGTTGTTGAAGTTGATAGCCTAAACAAATTAAAGCTCAACTGGACAGGTATTTCGAACGAACGGAGGGGTGAAATGGGAGTGTTTTTTTTTTTTTTTTTGGCTGATGCTGAATAAGCTTGCTTTCTTGCATTATATGCCTCTACTAATGCTAATGCTAAAGCCTTGAATGGTTTGAGCATGCTAATGCTGATGGGATTCTTCCTCTCCCTCAGAATAATCACCTGAGAGGGCATAAATTCAAATTGAGGAAAGACAGATGTAGGATAGATGTGCGGAAATTTGCCTTTAGCCAGCGGGTGATTGGTTGGTGGAACAGACTTCCATCTCTTGACGTGGAAGTTGATAGCCTAAATAAGTTTAAGGCTCAGCTGGACAGGTATTTTGAACGAACAGAGGGGTGAAGTGGAAGTGGTTTTTTTTTTTTTTTTTTTTTTGGCTGATGCTGCATAAGCTTGCTTTCTTGCATCAAATGCCTCTACTAATGCTAATGCTTATGACTAGTCTCCAATTGCTGCAATTTTGTTCCAGTCTCTTTGCCCTTCTCTGTATCCATTCTAGCAACTCTACAATCTTTTTAAAATGAAGCCTCCAGACCTGTATGCAGTACTCAAAATGTGGCCTGACCATTTCTTTACACAATGGGATAATCATTTTCCTATCCTACTAGCAAAATTCCTATATATCACTGACAAAATACAGTGAGCTATCATGGCAGCCTGCTGCACAGCTCATAGAACTTCATATCAGACTGCACAATAACTTCATGTCCATTTCATTTTCCACTACCCTGAGTTTGTTATTTAGTTTTTTTAGGAGCATTAGCAACTAAGGCCATATTCCTCCGGGATATGCGGTGGTCATTCTCTGACCTTTCCGCATCCTCCGTATTTGGTGGTGACGGGCTCAAACCCCGGTCTAATCAAGAAGCGTGTGCTACGCACTGTTGCTCCTTCCCATCTGGCTAAGGAGCCGTCCCTACCCTGAGTGCAGTACCACATAGTTGAATCAATATTCTGGGATTCATCATCAGCCATTTTCAATCCACTGCAGGATGAAGGCCTCTCCAGCAACTTTCCAGTTCCTTCTGTTTTGAGCACTGGCCATCTTTTTACTACTCAAAAACTCATGAATTTCATCTATCCATCTCCGCCTTTGTGTTCCAGGTTTTCTTCTAGCTCCTCTTGGGTACCATTCTGTTATTTTCTTAGTCCATCTGTCATCATGTCTTCGAGCTATGTGTCCTGCCCAAGACCATTTTAGTTCTTTAGTTTTGGATAAGAATGTCCTTTACTTGAGTTTGCTGCCTAATCCACGTGTTTCTCTTCTTATCTAACAGTCTGATTCCCAATATAATCACAATTTTTCACAACACACATTTGTCAACATTCACAACACACATTTGTCAACATTAAACTTCAACTGCCATTTCCCAAAACATCTACTTAATTTTTGTATACCTTATTGTAGTAGCATACCTTCATTACTGTCATTAACCACTTGACAACCTTTTTATAATTAAACCCTGCAAATATAGACATTAAGCCTGATATAACCTCATAAATATCATTAATAAATACAGAAAACAAAAATGGGCTCAGCACTGAAATTCTGTGGTGCTCCACTGACCTTAGTTCACTAAGAAAAATCCACAGATAACTACGCTTTGTCTTCTTTCACTTAACCATTCCTTTATGCTCAGAGATATCTTTCCCTTTATGCCACACTTCTCCAATTTGGACATTTCTTCTGAAAACTAATTATATGATATCAGTTGTATTTTTTACACCCAGTTCCTTTGTCAATGTATCATAGAATCCCACAAAATTGGTCAACCAACAGTTCCTCTTAACAATTCTATGATGTGACTGAAGTATAACTGCACTCCTAACTAGATAGTCCTGCATTACCTCTTTAACCAGCGGCTCCATTATTTTTCCTGGAACAGAATATAAACTAACAGGTCTGTAGTTACTCATATCAAATTTTAAAACCATCTGAGACAACTGTATTCACCCTTACAAAAGCAAAAGTTCTTCCCTTTACCTTGACGGTAGTTAATCCCACACGAATACCCGTACTTCTTGTCACCTAGTCATTCTTTTATTTGCATATTCTTAATGCACAAAGAATCACTGCTGATAATCACATCAAGAGTATTACTCTCTCTCTTATTGCCAATCTAATATGCTGCTGCTGTAGAAAACAGTCATCCAATAAACCCACAAAAGTCTTGCTAGGATGTGCATGATCAACCCACAAGTTCCAGTCAGTATCTGGAAAGTTAAAATCACTCATCATAAGACATTCTGATTTACTGGCCACGCTCATTTTTCTATATCACCAGAATCATTAGGTCTATAACTATAACACATTACTACTCACGTTTTTGCTTTCCCAATTCTCAGGGCCACGTTAACACTACAGCCAGACGGGTTGGTTGGTTGGTTATTTGGTTTTTAGGAGCATTAGCAACTAAGGCCATATTGCTCCAGGAATATGCAGTGGTCATTCCCTGACCTTTCCGCATCCTCCATTTTTTGGTGGTGACGGGTTCGAACCCCAGTCCAATCAAGAAGCATGTGCTAACAGCAAGATGGGTCGTGGCTGGGGGTTCCTCACCCAAAGAGAGCCCTCATTTTCAGTGTAAATATTTTCTAAAGTAGTGATAAAAATTTCTAATAATAATAATAGTCTTTATGAATGACAGAAAAATATATATCAATGTATGGATGAATAAAACAATATACAGTAAAATCTCGGTAATACAAACTCGGTTTATACAAAGTACTTGTTTATATGAAGCAAATACCATTCCCCTGCGAAAGGATAGGCTTTTCTATGTAAATATATTTGTTTATTATAAAATTCGGTTAATATGTGTTACAAAGTTCTTTTTCACCCTGTGAGAAATAAATATTGTCATTTTATATGTTTAATACAAATCTTGGCAGAGCGATCCACTTATTGCCTCCGGCCACGTGGTTCCCTACTTCGCGAAGGATGGCACTGACTCGTTAGAAATTAGTTTTGTGTAAACAGAAGCAGTTTATGGTAGCTACAACGTCAAGTGCACTCTGAAAAACACCTTTCTGAAGGATGAGTTGTTAAATTAACAAAAGAATAAAATGTTTTTCTAAGTTGTTTACACGCTCTCCATGGGAATAAGGTCAATTGCAATTCTTACACCAGTTCAAAAGTCTTTTGCTATCGTATACAGCAATCAGTTTTTTGTGCTGTTTTATCTGAATTGATGTCCTTTTCAGAACTTGTGTCTTTAAATTAATTTAAAATGTTCATATTAAATCTTATCAATTGGTTTACGCCAACAAAATGTAGATGGACAGAATTAAGCCTGTAAATTAAACTAAAAATTATACATGAGGCTGATAGAATGGAAAGAAGCAAAACAGACATTGCAAAGGAAAACCACATCCCTTTACCTACTTTATCTACAACACTGAAAAACCAAAAAAGACTTGAAGTGCGTGACACTGGAGCAGTGATAAAAAACAGGAAACGAATTTGTGGTGCAAAACACAAGGAACTTGAAACGAAACTCTGAGTGGTACCAACAAATGCGTACATCTAATTTGCCAATATTGGGTCTGATTTTGCAAGAAAAGGCAAATTATCTAGCTCAGCAACATGGGATTAGAGACTTCAAATGCAGCAGTGGCTGGCACCAAAGATTTAAAGACAGGAACAACTTCGTTTCATGAAATGTTTGCGGTGAGTCTGGATTAGTTGACAAAGAAAAGGCTACAGACTGGTTGTGTTCTGTACGGTCCATCCTTGAAAAACATGAGGCAAAGGATATTTTAAATCTTGACGAGACAGGTTTATTTTATAATTTGCTCCCAAACAAATCATTTGCTGTTTGAGGAGAGTCTTGTCATGGTGGAAAATTAAGAAAATAAAGCCTCACTGTTCTGTAATGCTGAAATTCAGATGTCAGTACAAAACTACGCCCACTTGTGATTGGTAAGTTTTCCGAGCCAAGATGTTTTAAAGCAGTTAACCAACTTCCCTGTGATTATGAGGCCAATAAAAGTGCTTAGCTTACGGTCAAAACTTTTCAGTCTTGGTTATCAAAATTGGACAGAAGAATTGCTTCAGAAAAAAGAACATTTTGATGATTTTAGACTGTTGTACAGCACATTCTGTCGAGACACTTAAGTTGATAAATATATGGCTGTTGTTTTTAACCCTCCAATACCATCAGTTTAATGCAATCACTGGATCAAGGCATTATTTATAACCTCAAGAGAGCATATAGAACCCACCTGATTAAGTACTTAATCTGCAACATAGGAGGAGGAAACAATTTGCAGCTAAATTGGAATGTTTTGGATACTATCTATTATCTTATTATTGCTTGGGAAAGTATTACATCAAGTATAACTGCTTCAACTGCGTCAACTGCTTCAAAAAGAGTGACTTAGGAGAGAACATCATCGAAATACATGGTCCAGCAGATGAATGTGATAGCAAGAATAAGGAATGGAGGAATTTGAAGGAGCATATGGATTTTGTTGGCGAATTTGAAGAGTTTGCGAATGTGAAGGATGATGAAGCTGCTACCACTGCAAGGCCAACATCAGAAGAGCTGCTGGGCACCAAAGCTGAGCTTCTTGTTACCCGCGACAGTGAAAGTGAAGAAGTGTGCACACTGCCATTGAAAGAAGATGCTCAAAATGCATTCAGCATTACAGAGAATGTGTTGGCCTGCAGTATAGTTCATAAAGAATCAACTATTGAATTTGATAACGTCTGTGTTAATTGCTTTAGTTAAAAATGCATATAGGACAAAAACTCTGCAAACAACATTGGATTCTTTCTTTAAATTAGATTAATTTATTAAAAAGTTAATGGTTTGTACGTGTCCTTACATATTAAGATTGTAATTATTTTTACTGTGATACTAAAATATTGTATATATCAAAGTATATACTGTATGATACTAAAATATTGTATATATCAAAGTATATACTGTACGGTATTTTCATTTTTGTTAATATTCCTTTTCTCTTAGTTTACCTTACAAATAAAATAAAATCTTTAAAAAAACGTGTTATTACTATTAAAGTATTGTTATATAAGGCCTTTGTTTTTATTATTTTATTTTATTAATTTATTTTTGATATTATTATTATTTATTATTATTCTTAGATATATAGAGTATGAACCAAAAAAAAAAACGGAAAAATTCTGACACTTTTCGTGGACCTCGTTATTACAAAACGTGAAAATTTAGATCCCTTGAACTTTATATTAAAGAGATTCCACTGTAATATAATATAAATAAACAATATAAATATAAAATCTATATACTATTTGTATTTATATATATGTGTATGTGTAATATATATATTAGCATTAGTAGAGGCATATGATACAACAAAGAAAGCTTATGCAGCATCAGCCAAAAAAAAAAAAAAAAAACACGAGAGGTATTAGAAACTATAGTACTTAGTACCGTGCTTGGGTTGGTGGTTGAGAAGATGAAAGAAGATATTTGTTGACATTAGACTTGAACTTCTACAGACTATAATTTTCAGGAAATACGTATGAAGGAAGGTTTTTCCAGAAAACTGGAGTTGAATGAATGAATGAACGAGGAAGATGATCCTTTTGATGGAAGACCACAGGAGGCATTGAATAGAGCGTGTTGGAAATGATGGGGGGGGTATTTTACCAAAATCATTAATCCATGAGGTGGAAGAAAAATGGGATGCTAGCAGTTTAGCATTATCCTTCACTGAAGTGACAACAGAACCATCTTGTTTTAATAGAGGTGGGAGCAGAGATGGGCAAAATTTGGGGCCATTAGCTTTGGCAAGAGACCAGAATGCTCGGCTACCATTGGGACAGGAAGCAACTTTTTTTCTACCCAAGTCTGTTCAAAATCTAGTTTGGACTGATTAATAACTGCTTTACAATTGTTGCGATCTTTGGTGTAGGCAGAAAATGAAACTGAAAAATTGGAAACATGCCAATTACGATATGCAACATTCTTCTTTTGAATAGCCTCAGCACATTTATTGGAACACCAAGGTTTAGATAAAGGACGAGGTTTTAAAGTGGAGTGTGGAATAAAGGATTCCATTCCTGCAAAAATAATTTCACTGACATGATCTAAGCAAACATTAACATCAGAAGTTTTGAAACAGTAGCCCAACCAAGGAAAAGAAGAAAAGAAATCTCGCAGGTCATTCCATTCTGCATTCTTGTAATGCCAAACAATACAAGGTTGGGAATAGCCTTGAGATAAAGGTTCCATTGGAGAAAAGACAGTCACCAAGTTGTGATCTGAGGTGCCTAAAGAACCACTCACTTCAACTGTATAATTAGAAGGGTTGTTTGAAAGAAAAAAGATCAAGTGTGTAGGCAGTATGGTTAGGATTGTCCGGTATTCTTGTAGGTAAATGAACAATCTCTGCAAGGCCATTAGTAATTGCAAAAGCCTCAGCATCTCGACCAGCTGGGTCAGTGTGACTAGAAAACAGAAGCCAGCTGGAGTTGTGAACATTAAAATCACCACTCTGTTAGGAATGTTGGACTGGAAAAAGTCAAGTTGCAAACAGAGGAAGTCAAAGGGCTCCAAGTAATTAGTAGACTTGGGAGAACAGTAGAGATAACAGATGAATTTGACACATTGAAGTAGAGAGAGAGATTTTAAGCCACAGAGGATCAAAGAGAGGAGATTCCAAATTACCAAGTCCCTGAGAGGGAATATCAGAACGGACATATGCACAAGTATCACCTTTGAGGCGAAAGGAATCGTACAGCGAATAATCGTAGTGATGAAATTTTTAGATATGGCATACACATGGTAAGAATATACCCAGATCCTTGACATAACGTGGCCTTGACAATACCCCCTGCATAAACACTACTTGGACTCCCTCCAGTCACAATCTGGCAGAGTAGAGGTAGCAAGTTTATATACTAGCTGATTCGGAAGCCTCCTAAAGAGTTACCAATAGGTTTGGTCTGATGTACTAACTAGCGGTTGGCCTGCATTTTATACACCATTTTAGAGATGTACTCTCGAAATGTAAGGAAGATTGGATCTCGCCATGATGTTCATCATAAACTCAAAAGTCATCAGTCATACTGCATGATGGAAGAGATGGGGAAGGATTGACTGTAACTTAGCACTGGAGAGTAAACATAGGTTCCACCACTTCAGGCCTGGAATAAGCAAAGTGGTTGTATTGAATCAGTTGATGAGCATCACCTACCACCTAGTATTGCCTGGTAACACTCCTCCATGTGGTGTGTACACCACACCTAAAACCCGCTTACATCGGTTCACACCTGGGTTGTCACCCACAGTCCTTGTGCATGGAGGTTATACCCAGGATTACTAACAATCCCACCATCGTGAAGGTGCAAGCAGAAGATTTGGCTGTCACAGACCATCCGGATTTCGCCAAAATTGGGTGCACGTGACTTCAATGTCACCCGAATATCAGTTACATCGCCGTTTTAGACTCCCTGGTAGCAAGTATAGCTTGTCTGGTATATCTGAGAGATTGGCTGTGACAAGCTCAATGACCAAATGCCTGTCCAGCTCAGCCTTAAATTTATTTAGCCTATTAGCTTAGATGACACAAGATGGAAGCCTGTTCCACCAATCAACTACTTGTTGATAAAAGAAAATTTTCGTACATCTATTCTTCAACTATCTTTCCTCAATTTGAAACTGTGCCCCCTCAGGTTCTTAATCTGAGCAAGCCAAAGAATCCCCTCAGCCTTCAGCTTGCTCAACCCACTCAAGGCCTTATACACCTCAATCAGATCTCCTCACAGCTGCCTACTCTCCAGGCACTGCAATTTGCAGAACTTAAGCCTTTCTTGGTAAGAGCACCCCTTTGTTCCCCTCACCAATCTTGTTGCCCTTTGTACTTATTTTAGCAACTCTACATCCTTACTAAAATGAGACCTGTAGACAGTACTCTAGGTGTGGCCTGACCATTGCCTTGTATAACGAGATAATCACCTCCCTGTCCCAGCCTTTTTTTTTCTTCTTTTTATGTAAACCCCAAACACGAGAGGTATTAGAACCTATAGTACTTAGTACGGTGCTAGGGTTGGATGTTGAGAAGACGAAAGAAGATATTTGTTGACATTGCACTTGAACTTCTGAAGACTGTAATTTTCAGGAAATACGTATGAAAAAAAGGTTGCTCCAGAAAACGGCAGTTGAATGAATAAACGAGGTAGATGAAAAGTTGGTTCTGTGAGTTTGGAGTTGGACAGTAAATGGATGTTGGCTGGTGGTGGCACGTCTTCGAACTGTTTTGAAAGAGAGAGTGGGAATTATAGAAGCCAATTCAGAAGAACAGTGCCCATGGAAGTAGCTGTAGAAGACGCATGCAGCAGAAACAGTACATCTATGAGACAGCGAGTGCAGAGACACTGTTAGAGATAAATCATTAATTAACCTAACTGCCCTCTTCTGAATGGAATCAAGAAGCCTGAGTGAGGTTTTGGGGGCACCACCCCAGATGTGGGAACAATGTTCCATGGCAGGGCGGATTTGCGATTTATACAGAGTGAGCAGCTCTTTGGAAGAAAAGTAAAGGTGAGAGCGAAAGAGAAAATCAAGTTTTTTAGATGCAGAAGAAGCAATATTTGTAATGTGCTTGTGCCAAGAGAGAGAGATTAGAAGTCAGGGTAATCCTCAAAAGAGATATATCATTTTGCCTAGAAATCGGAGTGTCACTAAAGATAAGCATAGGAGCAGAAGAATCCTTTTTGCGAGATATAAGACAAGACTGAGTTTTAGAAGGGTTGAAATAAACTAAGTTGTCTTTGCCCCACAGGAAAATTACCGGAATATCAGCATTTAGGGGATTGGTAGCAGATTTTCGAGAAGTTGAAGCTGATTGAGCAGGAGAAGGTTTCTCAAAATGGAAAGTGGAATGCAATGTGCTATCATCGGCAAAACTATGGATAGGATTTCCAATCAATGGAAGAAGGTCATTAACATACAAGAGGAAAAAAGTAGATGAAAGAACTTAACCTTGGGGAACACCGGCATTAGTGGAGAAGTTAGAAGACAGAGAGCCATCTACCATCACCCTCAGTGAGCGATCAGAGAGAAAACTGGATAACCAATTACAAAATTGGTTAGGAATTGAGACGGCCTCCGTAGCCGAGTGGGCAGGAGCGGGAGTGCAGTAGCACACGCTCTTTGAGTAGACCGGGGTTCAAGCCCCTGACTGCTGAATACGGTCGATCTGCCAACCCGCACTGGGCCAGCGTGGCAGATTATGGTCTATTTCCCTCAGCATGAATTGTTGAGGAGGCTTCCACCCTGCAGTGGGTTGATAATGGCTGCACTTTACTTTTTTTAACCCCTGGCTTCTAGCCGTGAAGGGTATTGTGTACGGCATATGCATTTTTTTCATATGCAATAAAGATTTCTTCTAAAAAACAGTTGGCAAACCATAAGCTGGAAGCTTGTTTAGAGAACCTTTATGCCAAACACGATCGAAAGCCTTTGAGATGTCAAGAGTAACTGCTTGTGTTTCACCGAACTTTTCCATTGAATTAGTCCATAAATGGGTAACATAAGCCAGAATATTACCAGTGGATTGACACTGACGGAATCCATACTGGCGATCGTTGATCAGACAAAAGGTTTCTAGGTAGTTGGCGGTTAATTGATTTCTCGATTACTTTAGAAAGAGTAGAAGTAATTGCAATGGGACGATAATTGGATGGGAGGTATTTGTCACACTTTTTAGGAACTGGCTGGATATGAGAAAATTTCCAAGCAGAAGGAAAAACACCTTTGGAATAAGAAAGTGAAAAAAGGCGGCAAAGAATAGGAGTAAGTTCGGGAGCACAGATTTTGAGAACAAGTGGAGAAATACCATTGGGACCTGGAGCTTTCTTAGCATTAAGATTTGTAAAAATCCTTCTGACGTCCTTTTGATGGAAGACCACAGACGGCATTGGATGGAGCATGTTGGGAATGGTGGGAGGTATTTTACCAAGATCATTAATACATGAGTTGGAAGAAAAATGGGATGCTAGCAGGTCAACTTTATCCTTGGCTGAAGTGACAACAGAACCATTGGTTTGGACAGAGGTGGGAGCAGAGATGGGCAAAAGTTGCGGACAATAGCTTTGGCAAGACACCTGAATCTTTGGCTATCTTTAGGGCAAGAAGCAAGTTTTCTACTCTTAGCCTGTTCAAACTCTAGTTTGTACTGATTAATAAACTAAAGTGGGAAGCATTCAAGGATTTAATCGTGGAAGCTACTAGATGTTTTATATCTATTAAGAAATACTGCTCAAGTTTTTGGCCTAAACGGTTGTCAAATGAAATGCGACTCGTGGCAGTGAAGAAAAATGCATGGGATATATATAAATTATCAGGCAACACAGACGCCTATGGCAGATATCAGCTAGTCTGTAATCAAGTCACAAAGGAGATTAGGCAAGCAAAGGCAGATTATGAAAAATCTTTGGCAAAGGATGCTAAGAAAAACAGCAAGGATTTCTTTACTTAAAAGGAAGGGGATGAATGAGATTGGTCCACTTGAATATTGATGGTTCTGTTGATGATCCTTCTCAGATAACAAACAAACTGAATGAGTATTTTGCATCCTACATTCACACACGAGGAGTTATTAAGGAAGGAAAATGCCAAAAGGTTATCAAATTGTAGCAGGGTGCTTACTGATTTTGTAATAACTGAGAGCAAAGTGGAGGAGAAATTGTTGAAGTTAAACATAAGAAAGGCACCTGGGGTGGATGGGATCTATTCAGTTATATTAAAGGAGGTGGCAAAGGGTCTAAGCAAACCCTTAGCCATAATTATGAGAGCATCCTTGGACTCAGGGGCCATCCCACGGACTGGAAATGTGCAAATGTATCCCCAATTCACAAAGAGGGGGGGGGGGATCGAAGGGTGATACGAGTAATTACAGACCAGTTAGTTTAACTGTTGTTCCTGGTAAAATAATGGAGTCACTGGTTAAATATGCATTGCAGAATCATCTAGACAAGATTGCAGCAATAATTCAGACACAGCATGGGTTTGTTAAGGGAAAGTCTTGTCTGATAATTTGATTGGATACTATAATGTGATTACAAAGGAATTGGATGAAAAATTAATTTTTATATCATATACAGCAGACCCTTGTTATAATGCTGTTCGCTTTACGCTAATTCGCTATAACACTGTTCTTATATATCATAACCTGTATCTCACTATAACACTGTCAAAACTCACTGTAATACTATTTAACTAGTATACAGATTGAATTTTTGGCAAATCTTTCTTCAGTCCAGTCTGTTTTTAAGCTTTTTTTTTTTTTTTTTTTTTTGGCAAAAGGAGAAAATAGCCACCATGAAATTAACTACTACAGTAATTATTTTTATAATTTCTACTCTATGTACAAAATTGAAACTTTCAATATGCTCTATTTTCTTGGTATGGATAGTTTCATGGGAGAAATTCTTTTTTAATACACAAGCTGAAAAAATTTACCATCCAGTGTCATATGCTATTACGAAGCCTGCATTTTCTGCATTTTCATAATAGAAAGATACTGTATACCCTATTGAAAAATAGATTTACTCCCTATCTCTTCTTTTGTTTTACTGTGGAAGCTATGACTTGCGAAAGGTTTTTCACACAATCAATCCCATGAGTGCAAAATGCAGTGCTGTTTCTTGTACTGTACAGTATTCTCTTGTCTTCTGAATTCCTCTGACCATGTGGTCGCCCGAATTACATAAAATTTGTTTGTTTTACTGTCCAAATGGACTTATGTACTCCATTCTGTCTTCTAAGCTGAATTGCTCTGCGATTATCTCCTTTGGGAATATTGGCAAATACATCTATTAGAAGCAGTTTACATTCCACCACCGCAACGAGTTACTTTCAGTAACATAAAGGGTAACTTCCCCGTTTGATTTTACTGTATGGGACTTCTCAGAATAAAACAACTATTATTACTGTGTTCATGCCACTTGACATTATTTTGAGATGGAATATTGACAAGTACTTTCCATCCATTTGAAGCAGAAAACATTCTCCATGACTCACACCATAATTGATTACAGTACTTTTCTTGCAATAAACAACTATTTGATTTTACCGCACAGTAAAATCAAACTTTTCAGATAAATAAAACATTTGTCACTGTCTTCAGCTCACTTGCCAGAGGAATTCTAGATATCATTCACTGCATACAGTTAGACATAAGGACAGTTTACTGTATGTCTAACTGTATCACAATCAGTGCAACGCAGTTACATATGCAGAGAGTTATGGCGGATAAGAATGAAAAAGCAACAATATCTGGACGTGGTACAAAGATTGGAAAGGTAAGAAAAACTGAGTTTGAAAATTAAATTAGACGTTTTGAAGAGAATTTATTCCGGTCAACGACAAGTGGATGTGTGCAATAATTTAGGGCTGGCAGGTTCGACTGTAAGAACAATCATGAAAAATAAAGAATCAATTTTAGCAGCTGGAAAAACAGCTGTTCCCCTGAAGGCAACTAAACTGACTACGGCTAGGCCAGCTATTATGATTGAAATGGAGAAACTTCTACATAATTTTATTGAAGACAACATTCAACGTAGAATTCCGTTAAGTTCAATTATTATTAAAGAAAAAGCAAAAAGCCTATATGAAGATTTGTAGGAAGCTCACCCCGAAAAAAATGTGGAACCATTTAACGCTAGTAAGGACTGGTTTGATAGATTTAGAAAGCACTATAACCTGCACAATGTGGCAATACGGGGAGAAGCCGCAAGTGCAGATCAACAAGGAGCCAAAACTTTCAAAAAAAGAATTTGTTAAAATTATTGAAGAGGGATGTTATACTGCTCAACAAGTTTTTAACATAGATGAAATAGGTCTTTTTTGGAAACAAATGCCTAAAAGAAGTTTCATATCGAAAGAAGAAAAAAAACATGCCAGGCTTCAAAGCGGCAAAGGATCAGTTAACTTTGTTGTTGGGGGATTTTAAATTAAAACCCCTTTTTAGTTTACCATTCCGAAAATCCAAGGGTTCTTAAAGGTTTAGCTAAATCAAACCTACCTGTAATCTAGAAGGCTAATAAAAAAGCTTGGGTAACCAGGCCGCTTTTCATTGATTGGTACGCTGAGTTCTTCTGTCCCACCATAGAAAGATATTGTGCAAAAAATAGCATTGGTTATAAAGCAATTCTAATCATGGACAATGCGGCAGGACACTGTAGCAAAGAGAGCTTAGAAGATTTGAACAATCACATAAAAGTTTTTACACGCCTCCAAACACTACATCTCTGATCCAACCAATGGACCAAGAAGTAATTGCCACATTTAAAGCATACTACATAAGGAACACCTTTTCCCAAGCTATTAAAGCCATCAACACTGAAAATGTACTGAGCTTAAAGGAGTTTTGGATATCCTATAACATTAAAACCGCCATCTACAACATTTCAAGTGCCTGGGATGAAGTGACTCAGAAAACCATGAATGGAGTGTGGAGGAGAGTTTGGAAGAATTGCATAAAACATTCCCAGGAACCTGACGATTCCATTGAAAATGTTAAAACGCAAATTGTTGAGCTCAGAAAAGAAGCAGGATTACACGAAATTAACGATGATGACATACAAGGGAGGATGGCCTCTCTAATGAAGAACTAATGTTTGTTTGTTTGTTATTTGGATTTTAGGAGCAGCAACTAAGGCCATATTGCTCCGGGGATATGAGGTGGTCATTCCCTGACCTTTCCACACCCTCTGTATTTGGTGGGCATAGGCTCGAATCCCAGTCTAATTAAGAAGTATGTGCTACGCACTGCTGCTCCTGGCAACCTGGCTACAGAGGCGTTGAAGAACTAATGGAAATGATAAAAGAACAAGAGCTTGCTATTGAGGGAGATGAGGATATAATCAAGATATTACAGATGAAGAACGAATGAAGTTGCTGACTGCAAAAGGACTTAGTGAAGCTTTTGAACACTTCGAAAAAATATGTGATTATTTCCGGGAGAACGACTCTGACATGGAATGAAGTGCCAAGGTAATAAGAAATTTGAAGAAAGAAATGAATCCCTACATGATGTTACAACTAGAGGAAGAGGGCCAAAGCACAACCCAAAATCGACACATTTTTCAGTCCGAAGAGACAAAAACTCGAGAGCACAGGGTCATCAAATTAATAAATTCATGATTTTAGTTAGTTAATTAACACCTAATTATATATGTATATAATGTAGAATATTTTATATGTACAAAAATTTGAATATTAAATATTTTTAACTGACATTGGTGTGTATTTTCACTACCACTTATTATTGATTAAAAAATATATTCTATGGAATAGACTGCAATTCACAAATACACATGTTACCTTATGGGAATACGGCGATCGCTTAGTTCACTTAGCGCTCTGTTTTTCAGGAAAGAATTATCAGCGTTAAATGGGGATCACCTGTACTGGGATTTGAGGAAAGCTTTTGACACTGTTGTGCATGGAAGACTAATGTACAAATTGGAGCAAAATGGTATTAAGGGTAACTTGCTACAATGGATAAAAGGGTGGTTGAGTGGGATTAGACAGAGGGTGGTAATCAATGGATGCTGCTCTTCGTGGACTAATGTTATTAGTGGAGTTACACAGGGTTTGGTATTCGGCCCACTGTTGTTTTGTATATTTATCAATGATATTGATGAAGGTATATCACGTTTAGTGTCGAAAAGTGCAGATGATACAAATGCAAAGTTGTTAATGACAGTAATGGCAGTGTACTGCTGCAACAGGATATAGAAAATTTGGGCAGATCAGCTGAGAAGTGGCAACTGATGTTTAACATTGGCAAATGCAAAGTACTGAATATGGATAGAAGTAACACCAGAGGAATGTACCAACTGTGTGGTATTACACTTAGAGTGGTAGAAAATGAAAAAAACCTGGGAGTAATTGTGCAGTCTGATATGAAGTTTTCTGAGCACTGCAGACAGGCTGCTAGAGCAGGTCATGTGGTTTTGTCAATGATATACAGGTATTTTGCTAGTAGGGAAAAAGGAGATGATTATCCCTTTGTATAAGATAACGGTCAGGCCACACTTTGAGTACTGCGCACAGGTCTGGAGGCCTCATTTTAGGATGATGTAGATTTGCTGGAGCGTGTACAGAGAAGGGCAACAAGATTGGTGAGGAGAATGAAGGGATTCTCTTACCAAGAGAAGCTTAATTTCTGCAAACTGCAGTGGCTGGAGACTAGGCACCTGCGAGGTGATCTGATTTAGGTGTATAAGGCCTTGAATGGGTTGAGAACGCTGAATTCTGATGGGATTCTTCTCATTGCTCAGATTACGAACCTAAGGGAGCATAAATTCAAATTGGGGAAAGACAGTTGCAGAATAGATGTGCGGAAATTTGCCTTTAGTCAGCGGGTTATGAATTGCTGGAACAAACTTCCATTTGTGGTTTTGGAAGTTGATAGGTTAAATAAATTCAAGGAGGAATTGGATAACCATTTAGAGGGAATGGTTGTATGAATTTTTTTTTTTTTTTGGCTATTCTACATAAGCTCATATGCTTGCTTTCTTGCATCACTTGCCACTATTACTATTACTAATGCTAAAAACACATTCATGTCTAAAATACAGACACTCGGTTAGCAAGGTGATACAGTTCTCGAACATAGGAAAGTCATCTGCGTCAGCAGGTTTGAATGCATAAGATGACTTATGTCCTATGCCGAGGCGAGCTAGAAAAACTTCCTTTCTATAGTTCCTGTGCAGACTAGACTGCTAGTGTTGAATTACAGGCTTTATATGATACTCGTTTATAATGGGACCCATGCTAAGACAGCTGCCACTGCATATTACTTGTTGGTAATCTGTATAGGGGACTACAGGCTTGTTGTGGGGGTTGGGATCCAGCAGAAAAAGATGTTAAAAGACTGCGGTATCCACTGTGCCCATGTAAAGTGTGGATGAGGATTATATCTCATTGTCGATAATGCCTGTAGTATACACCTATGGTAATTGTAGGTTTTAACGTGGTCCAAGGTTAACCCCACAGCATATATCTCAGCTGTGTATATGTTGCATTCGTGGGTAATGTTTCCCACATACAGTTTTATCTGGCAAGAGGGCAGCAGATCTGACAGAAGAGACTTTGAGCCATCAGTGAAGACAGGCAAGAAGTCAGAATATTCGGCTTGGTTGGCAGCATAAAGTTGTTGATAGAACAGAAGATGGGGAGATGGCCTTACCCCAATTTTTAATGGAGAAGTCACATGATGGTATTTCAGCATGCCAGGGCAGAAGCAGTTGGCATGAAGGGTCAGAAAAAAAAGTTTCTGCTGTGATCTTTAATTTACTTTTGCAACTGTTGGATACAAGTACCAAAAGGAAAATTGGCAGTCCGGAGAGTGTGAAAATGGATATTCATGTAGTCTAGCAAGGATTTCAGTTTTAAAGTATATTTCAGAGACAATCTTTCATCAGAGCAACAGTGGTGGCTCTGTTGCTTCAATGTTAAACTCTGGATGGGGGTGGAGATGTTCGAAATGCTCCAGTAGGTTGTTGTTGTTGTAGTTGTTATTTGGTTTTTAGGAGCATTATCAACTAAGGCCATATTGCTCTGGTCATTCCCTGACCTTTCAGCATCCTCCGTATTTGGTGGTGACGGGCTCGAACCCTAGTCTAATCAAGAAGCATGTGCTATACACTGCTACTCCAGTAGGAATGTGGATGGCTTGATGGTGAACTGGGTCTTGCCATTGTAGTATGCATTTTGGAACCATAATCCAGTTTAGATCAGACAAGTACACAATAAAGGCAGAATAACATGCGCCAGTCCGCATCCCATTCATGGAATGAGATGGCTCGGAGGAGGTTCAGGCCTCTTGTGTACTTTGTCTGGAGTTGACAGATGTGATAAAAATGTCAACTCATTATCAAATATGAGCTCACAAATTGTCTTGGCTACTTGAATGATATTGTCTGAGTCTGAGTGATGGTTCAGGGTGAAGGTTCTGTTTGTGACAAAAGTGTAAGCAGACAGTCTTCTTAGGCGAGAACCTGAACTTGCCCAAGATTTGATGAGGTCAACGGCATGCTGCAATTGTCTTTCAATAACCTTCATGTTGCTTAACTGAGAGAAGATGTCATCAATGAAGAGGGCACTGTTTACAGCTGACGGAAGTTGTTCAGTAATAGAATTAACTTTGAGAGCAAAAAGCATAACACTTAGGACTGTCACTTGGTCAGCTCTAAGTGTTATGCTCTTTGAGGACTCCCTCCACTTGGCAAAAAGATTGATTGGACCCTTCACAAACTTGGAAAAAAGGGTTCGATAAAAAATTTTTAATAAAAAGGGCTAGATCATAGATAATCTTTAAAATTCCAATCTCCAAGCTTGCATTTCCATATCAAAGAAAATTGACACCATGTGCTCACATTTGAGGAAAGCATTTTGAATAGATGTTTCTAGTCTTACCAAATGGTCGATTGTTGACCTTTTCATTCTTCAAGAGAATGACTGTACTCTGGAAAGGTCATTTGCTTCTAAATACTACACAAGATGGGCAACTGACCATCCTTTCCAGGATCTTGCACAAGCAGCTTGTTAGAGCAATTGGCCAGTAATTATTCAGAAATTTTGGATCCTTTCCTGGCTTCAGGAAGGCAAGCACAATTGCCTTATGCCAGGAATCCAGAAATTTGTCTTCAAGATAGATTCAGTTCTACAAACAGAGCAGCCATTCCACAGATTCAGCTGAGAGATGTTTAATCATATCATAATGGATATCATCTGGCCCAAGGGTACTCGCCTGGAATAGTGATAGTGTCGCTTTCATTATCCACCTCTGAAAGGTTGATTGTATTCTTCACAGTTATTTGACGACAACTTCAAAAGTTGGTTTTTTAGCATTTTGTTTGAGGGCCAGAAACTCAGGAGAGTAATATGTTTCAGCAGACACTTTCACAATTGTCTCTCCAAGAGTGTTCGCAATTGCAGTTAGGTCTGTCTGCAGTTTAACCTTCATTATGCTCTAGGATCACTGAAGGTTGCAATGTGTATCTGCTCTTCATTTTCCAGACTTTATCCCAGACAAGCTTAGGTGATGATGATGCCTGGTTCATGGAAGATGTGAAGTGAACCCAAGATTCCTTCTGACTCTGACGCAATGTGCTTTGGCAAGTACATGTTTGAAGACTATTGGTCTATCTGTGGTATGATAACAGCGAAATATCCCCTATGGCACATTTAATATTCCATCATGGTTTTGTAAATAGTGGAAACCAAGTTGATGTCTGGAATTGCTATTGCCACTGCTTGGACAATACTAACTGTGATATGATTTACTGCATCATTAATTGCTGACTGTAGTGTTTTAAAATGATGCCAGATCTTTGAAATCATATCAGTCAGTATGATCGATCTTCCACCGTGGTATACTGAACGGGCGGAATGGTCTCCCATTGAAAAGGGTATCATGGAGAAGTGATCAGTACCATAAAGGTTATTTTCCACC
The DNA here is from genome assembly GCF_048544385.1 of Mastigoproctus giganteus. Classification (NCBI taxonomy): domain Eukaryota; kingdom Metazoa; phylum Arthropoda; class Arachnida; order Uropygi; family Thelyphonidae; genus Mastigoproctus; species Mastigoproctus giganteus. The sequence goes on from NC_143579.1 coordinate 2,356,667, forward strand.
CCCATGTACAAACAGGGGAGGGGGAGGGAGAGAGAGAGAGAGAGAGAGAGAGAAGGGGAAGGATATGGAGAGATAAATGTACCGGTAGGCATGTGAAAAAAGGTTTTATGTCCCAAATTTAGAAGGGCTAGATCGCTGTTTTTGAGCATGTGCTCAAAAACAATGACCTGGCCTTTCTAAATAGTCTGACCCTTTCCACTGATGTCAGCACTACCCGATAGAGTATTGTGCCTATTGAAATCGCCCTAGTAAAAGAAAAGGGGATGGCAATTGTTTAATGAGATCATCAAAGTCTGCCTGGGGGATGCTATTCTGAGATGGCAAATAGATGAAGAAAACAGTTAAGAGGAAACCCTATTGTAAGACAAATTACCACTGCCTCTAAGTTGGTGGTAAGTAGCATAGTTTAAAAGGGGGTATGGGATGGAGACTCCTCAGTGGGCAGGTCCATCTCCAGTTACACAAGTAAGGGTTCTCATTTGTCTTAAAATATATTTCCTGTAAGCAAAAGCATGTTGGTTCTTGCTTAAGCAGGAGGGCATTGATGTGATCACTATTTCAACAGAATCCACGGCAATTCCATTGTAAGAATTTGTATGCAGCCATTCTCAAGATTTGTTGGGTCCATCCAGTGGCTTACGAATGGCTGAGGGCTTTGTTTTCTCAGTCCTGGATTTATAGCCCTTTGGAAAGAATGGGAGTTGGCCTGTATCCATTTCTTCTTCTTCTTTCACAAAGAAGAAGAAATGTCACAGATTTGTCGTGTACCACCTTAGATTCTACATCCATGATTTCTTGCATTGCCAGCGGCTCTTCTAGTTTTTTTGGAGTTTCTTTACCACTGTGTTTTGGAGGTGGTGGAGCACTAGGATGTACATATGGGAGTGGCAGAAGACTGATTTTTGAGTGGCTTTTGTGAGCTCAATAAATAGTGCACAATGAGAGCAAACAACTCCCTTGGTAAAACAGTCATATCAGTTTGGGACCCAACGGCATTCTTTCCAGAAGCTTTCTGGGCATATTGATTGGATGCATTTTCTGGCCTCCTGATGGGAGAATTTCAGACCAATTTTTAGTTTTTGGATTTCTTTTTTCGTCCTTCCACCACTGGCATGCTTGAGAGTATGCGAAGTGCTCTTCTTTGCAATTAGTACAATCTGGCTTAGAAGTTAAACATTCCTTGCTCTCGTGGTGTTGGGCTTTGGCACCACATCGAGCACAGCCGGGGAGCCATGACAGGCTGTTTGAGAGTGACTGTAATTTTGACATTTAAAAAACCTCAGCAGGTTCAGAACATAAATCCTCACTGGGCAGTACAAGTAACCTGTCTTGATGGAAATTAGAGTCTGTGAAGTTAAAGTGTAAGAATGAGAACCCACGTAAGAACAAGATTCCCATCCTTTCACATCGATATTCTCTTGGCAGCTGTCACTAGCATTAGCATTAGTAGTAGAGGCATTTGATGCAAGAAAGCAAGCTTATGCAGCATCAGACAAAAAAAAAAAAAAAAAAACCACTTCCACTTCACCCCTCTGTTCGTTCGAAATACCTGTCCAGCTGAGCCTTAAACTTATTTAGGCTATCAACTTCCACAACAAGGGATGGAAGTCTGTTCGACCAACCAACCACCCGCTGGCTAAAGGCAAATTTTCGCATGTCTATCCTACATCTGTCTTTCCTCAATTTGAATTTATGCCCTCTCAGGTGATTATTCTGAGCAAGAGGAAGAATCCCATCAGCATTGAGCATGCTCAAACCATTCAAGGCTTTACACCTCTATCAGATCACCTCGCTGGTGCCTAGTCTTCAGACACTGTAATTTGCAAAACTTAAGACTTTCTTCGTAAGAGCACCCCTTTGTTCCATTCACTAATCTTGTTGCCCTTCTCTGTACTCGTTCCAGCAGCTCTACATCCTTCTTGAAATGAGGCCTCCAGACCTGTATACAGTACTCTACGTGTGGAATGACCACTGCCTTATACAAGGGAATAATCACCTCCTTATCCCTGCTAGAAAAATTCCTATATATCATTGACAATACACCATGAGCTACTCTTGCATCCCGTCTGCACTGCTCAGAGAACTTCATATCTGCCTGCACAACCACCCCCAGGTCCCTTTCATTCTCTACCACTGTCAGTGCGCATTATAGCCTTAGTAGCTAATGCGCCAATAAAATCAAAACCAAAACCACTGTCAGTGTAGTAGCACAGAGTTGATATGTTGCTCTGGGGTTGCTGTTTCCCATATATAGTACTTTACATTTGTCAATGTTAAACTTCATTTGCCATCTCTCAGCCCATCTGCTCAACCTTTCCAGATCCTGTTGCAGCAGCATAGTGTCAGTAGTGTCCTCGACAACCCTGCTTCGTATCATCTGCAAACTTGGACATTAAGCTTGATATATCATCATCAATATCATTTATAAATACAGAAAACAATAATGGACCTAACACTGAACCCTGAGGGACTCCACTAATAACATTAGTCCACGATGGGCAGTGTCCATTGAATACCACTCTCTGTCTTCTCCCCCTGAACCACCCCTTCATCCATAGCAGCAATTTGCCTCCAATGCCACTCTGCTCCAATTTGTGCAGCAGTCTTCCATGTGCAACAGTATCAAAAGCCTTTCTAAGATCCAAGTATATAATATCAAAGTTATTCCCTGCATCCAGTTCTTTTGTGACTGCATCATAGTATCCAATCAAATTGGTCAGGCAAGACTTTCCCTTAACAAAACCATGCTGTGTTCAAGCTATAACTGAAGTCATGTCTAGATGATCCTGCAGTGCTTCTTTAACCAGTGCCTCCATTAATTTTCTGGGAACAGAAGTTAAACTCACAGATCTATAATTACTTGTGTCAGCCTTTGATCCTCCTTTGTGAATTGGGTCACATTTGCACATCTCCAGTCTGTGGGTACCTCCCCCTGAGTCCAAGGAAGCTCTCATAATTATGGCTAAGGGTTTGCTTACTTCCTTTGCTGCCTCCTTTAATATAACTGGATAGATTCTATCCACCCCAAGTGCCTTTCTTATGTTTATCTTCAACAATTTCTCCTCCACTTTACTCTCAGTTATTACAAGATTCTCTAGCTTAGTGCCAGAGTTGAATACACCTCTGGCATTCCCCTCGCTGAACAACTCCTCGTGTGAATGTCGATGCAAAGTATTCATTCAGTTTGTTAGCTACCTGAGCAGGATCATAAACAGTTGACCCATCGATATCAAGTGGACCAATCTGATTCATCCCCTTCCTTCTAGAGTTTACATAAGTAAAGAACTCTTTGCTGTTTTTCTTTGCATCCCTTGCCAAAGATTTCTCATAATCTGCCTTCGCCTGCCTAACCTCCTTTGTCGCTTGGTTACAGATCAACTTGTATCTATCATAGGCTTCTGTGTCACGTGTTAATTTGTATGTATCCCATGCATTTTTCTTCTCTGCCATATGTCTCATTAGTTCATCTGACATCCATTTAGGCCTAAACCTTGAACAATATTTCTTAGTTGGTATGTAAAGCCTAGTAGCTTCCAAGATAAGTTCTTTGAATGCTTCCCATTTTGAATTTGCTGTTGGTAACATCATCAGTTGGTCCCATCATACAGAATTTAAATACTGTCTCAGATCACCGTAGTCACCTTTACGAAAGCAAAAACCGTTCCCTTTACCCCTGATGGTGGTTTCCTCTTTGAGTTAATCCCCCCTTCAGCACACTGTGGTCACTGCCACGTAGTGGTTCCTTTATCTGCAGAATCTTAATGCATGAAGAATCACTATTGATAATCAGATCAAGTATGTATCAAGTATGATAATCGGATCAAGTACTCCCTCTAGTTGTCTCCCGAACATGCTGATGTAGAGAACAATCATCCAATAAATCAACAAAAGCCTTGCTAGTGTGTGAGTGACCAGCCCCCAAATTCCAGTCAATATCTAGGAAATTAAAATCCCCCATTATAAGACTCTCTGATTTACTGGCCCACTCTATTTGTCCCCTGTCACACTTGATCTTTTAATTCAAAATAGATCTCTTCTTCAGAGACACAAAGAAGACCTCAATCTAACACTGTGTGAACAGTTCAGAGTTACATGATGGTTACAATAACAGGTATTCCCCTATCAATATGGCTTTTAGAAGTTGCTGTTCATGTTTTAGACTTGCAACTTCAACTGAAATGGCCCAGAGCATAGCTTTGATGGACATATTGGAGATCCTTCCAACCCTTCTTATCCTTTATGGATGAAGAATGGTGACATTTTCCCAATTGCCTACTTTCCGATGGAATGGAGAATGAGGAACAGTGGTGTCACTGATGGTGGTTTCTCCTCAGTTTTCGGTCTTTTTGTACTTGTGTTATCAGTGTTGTCTGATTGGTCAGGTAGGGTCAGGCCTTGTAGGGGGACTTGTTTGGATTACTCATAGGAGTGAATTAAAAAATTTCTGATGCCCTAAGTACCTCATCCAACATGGAGTCCTATGAAGTGACACCCACTTATGAACTGCTAGTTCATGAGTGGTACTGCGTACACAAATGGGATGCCCAGTTCGCTTAGGAGCATCATACCCACATTTACAATAAGCCTTGACCCTGTCCCAGGACCAAAGGGAAAGAGACTTACTGGAATGCAATTCACTCTAGAAGTAAGAACCACTTGCTGATTGATCCCATACAAGTCAGTTCGGGACTTCCCGTCTTGTCAAAGCAGGGATAAAAGGGGTGTATTAGAGCTAGGCCCCCTCACCCACCAAGACCTCACTTTCCAAATTTCCACAGGTCACAGCATACATCGGATTCCAATCATAAAATAAAAAAATATGGGCACTGGGATCATTAGGAGGTCTCCTCATCCTGTTGAGGGGTTTTAACATTTGCAAGTAAACAAGCACCTGTTCTTACTCTTAGTTGCCCTAAAACAACCCATGTATTTCCTTGTTCCCTGATGACCCCAAGCCTTGAAATTCAAGCACCTTGCTTTCCAGGCTGCTGCATATTCCAGTAGAAACAGTGAAAGAATCACTTTCATCTCTGTCTACGGCTGCTATTAATCTATTAGTCTGTGTACTCCCTCACTCAAGCTAGCAGTTTTCAGACCAACCTAAAAGCCACGATAGCATCAGCAAATATTCTTGCACCCTTTCTATTAATGGGCATATGATTTACACATGAAAAAGTATACTTACCTCTTTAACATAATTAATCATTATTAACTAATAATAATAATACAATTAGACCTCTACATAATGAAATCGATCATTACTTCGAAAAAATTCGTTAAACAGAAATATGACCTTTTTCAACAGTGAAAAGTACAGTAAATTCAGAAATATAGTAAAAGATTAGCATTAGCGTTACTAGAGGCATACAATGCAAGAAAGCAAGCTTATGCAGGATCAGCAAAAAAAAAAAAAAAAAAACTATCATTTCACCCCTCCATTCGTTCTAAATGCCTGTCCAGCTCAGCCTGAAATTTATTTAGGCTATCAACTTCCACAACAAAAGATGGAAGTCTGTTCCACCAATCAACTACCTACTGGCTAAAGGCTAAATTCTGCACATCTATTCTACAACTGTCTTTCCTCAATCTCAAATATGTGCCCCCCCCCTCAGGTTCTAATTCTGAGCAAGAGGAAGAAACCCATCATCATTCAGCTTGCTCAACCCCTTCAAGGCCTCATACACCTCAACCAGACTGCCTCGCAGGTGCCTACTCTCCAGGTGCTGCAATTTGCAGAACTTAAGCCTTTCTTGGAAAGAGCAGCCCCTTAGTTCCCCCTCACCAATCTAGTTTCCCTTCTTTGTACTCATTCTAGCAACTCAAAATCCTTCCTAAAATGAGGCCTCCAGATCTGTACACAGTACTCTAGGTGTGGCCTGACCATTGCCTTGTATAATGGATAATCAACTCCCTATCCCTGCTAGCAAAATTCCTATATATCATTGACAAGACTCCATGACCTGCCCTGGTAGACCCTCTGCACTGCTCAGTGAACTTCATATTTGATTGAGCAGTGAAGAGGGAAATAATTCGAAATAAAGGAGAATGAATAAATTTTCTAACATTTTAAAACAATTAATTTATTAATTGTTTAATATATTAATATATTAATTTATATCAATGTATTATTAATATATGAATATATTAATATATCAATTAATTAATATATTAATTTATTAATACATACATACATACATCAGTCCTTGAGGTTGTCACAGACATACTCTCAGATATGCCAAGCTGTACTTGCTACCTGGGAGTCTAAAACACTGATGGAACTGATATTCGGGTGAACTCAAGTCAAGTGGACTAAATTTCGGTGAAGTCCGGACGGTCTGTGACAGGCAAATCCTCTGCTTGCACCTTCATGATGGTGGGACTGTTAGTAATCCTGGGTATAACCACCATGCACAAGTGCATGGTGGGTGACCATCCTGGTTTGAACCAATGTAAGCAGCGGTCGAGGTGTGGCACCCAAACCACATGGAGGAATGCCGCCCCTCTATGTTACCAGGCAGTACAAAGGGTACTAGGAAAGTTTTGCAATATGATGCAACAATGAATCACAGGAAGCTGCTTGTTGCTGCATGTTGAGACATGTTCATACGTGCATAGTAGCCACCACGCCAAGTCGATGGGCTCAGTTATTCATTAGTAGTGAGAGTGTAAAGTGCTTGCGATGGCATTGTGGTCACGAAATGAGATAAGGACAGTTTTGCGGTATAATTTCGTGCGTGGTTTAACCATAGACCAGTGCTTAGAAGAAATGACTCTTGCACTAGATGATGATTGTCCACATCGTACAATGATATTCAGGTGGTATAGAGAATTCCAAAGGGGAAATTTCACTCTGGAGGATTCTGAGAGGCCGGGAAGGCCACGAATGTCAGTTACAGAGGAAAACGTTACTGCTGTGAGGAAAATGCTTGACGAAAACAGGCGAGTGACCTACCAACAGATAGAGGATACTTTGGGCCTAAATGCACCAGCAATTTGTTCGATTCTGCAAGATCATTTGCACGTGAAGAAACTTTGTTCTCTCTGGGTGCCGCATCAACTGACTGAAGAGCAGAACACGACATGTGACTTGGTGCCGGGAGATGTTAAAAAAGTTTGATAAGGGACAATCTCGGTATGTGAACAACATCGTGACAGGTGACGAGACTTGGCTGTACTATTACGATCTGCCGACCAAGGCTCAAAACAAAGTTTGGGTCTTTGATGATGACGACACACCCGTAATTGTCAGAAAATCCCGATCTGTAAAGAAGAAAATGATAGCTGTATTTTTCAAATCGAGTGGAATTGTGGAACGTGTCGTTTTGGACATGCAGAAGACAGTCACAGCTAAGTAGTATACTGAACAATACCTGCCTAAAGTCATTGGATCTATGAAGAACCTGCGGCCAAAGTCAAGAATGGACACCTGGTACCTCCATCACGATAATGCTGCAGCTCACTGCGCCAAAGCCTGCACCGAATATTTGACCACGACAGGACTGAAATTTCTCGAGCACCCTCCCTACAGTCCAGACCTTGCTCCCTGCAACTTTGCACTGTTCCCGCATGTGAAAATGAAGCTAAAAGGGAGGCGGTTTTCCAGTGATGAGGACCTTCTACGGGCTTGGGACAACGAGTGTGCTTTACTCCCTAGTGAAACTTGGCAGAACTGGTTTAAAGATTGGTTTCGGAGGATGGAGAGGTGTATTGAATGTAGAGGAAATTACTTTGTAAAAATTAAATACACAAAGCTGTATTGCAAAACTTTCCTAGTACCCTTTGTACTAGGTGGTAGATGATTCTCATCAACCGGTGCAATACCACCACTTTGCTAATTGGAGGCTTGAAGTGGTGGAACCCATGTTTAGTCTCTAGAGCTAACTTCCGGTCAACCCTTCCGTATCTCTTCCATCATGCAGTATGATTGATGACTTTTGAAGTTATGATGAACATCGTGGCGAAATCCAATATTCCTTACATTTCGAGGGCACGTCTCTAAAACGGTGTTTGCAGGCCGACCACTAGTTAGTACACCGGACCAAACTGATTGGTAACTCTCTAGGAGGCTTCCGGATCAGCTAGTGTATAATCTTGCTACCTCTACTCTGCCAGATAGTGACTGGAGGGAGTTTGAGTAGTTGAGTAGTGTGTGTGTGCGGGGAGCATTGTCGAGGCCACGTTATGTCAAGGATCTGGGTATATTCTTACCGTGTGTACGCCATATCCAAAAATTTCATTACTTCATACAGCATGTCCCTCCCAATTTTTCTTACTAATGAATACACCATGAATTGTCAAACTAATATACCAAACATACTGCAAAAATATCTAAACCTCCCAAGCACTTCCTAATTCATTTCCCAAATATACGTGGTCTCAATTCTAATCTGAACGATGTCCATTTCGACTTGCAGTCTGCCAAACCCCATGTACCTTTTTTCTGACAGAATCTCAGTTATTAGTTGATTCAACTACTGCTCATTTCAGATGCCCAAATTATTTCGCTGTATGATTCCTTCCGCCTGAAAAGTGGTACTTGTGCATTTGTCCGTTCTGATATTTCCTGTCAGAGAATTGGCAATTTGGAATCTCCTCTTTCATCTTCTCTGGCTTAAATCTCTCTACCTCATTGTGTCAAATTCATCTGTTGTCTCTACCGTTCTCCCAACTCCACTAATCACTTGGAGCTCTTTGACTTCCTCTCTTTGCAACTTGACTTTCTCCAGTCCAACTTTCCTAACAGTGAGGTAATTTTCCTTGGTGATTTTAATGTTCACAACTCCAGCTGGTTTCAGTTTTCTAGTCACACCGACCCATCAGGGCGGGATGCTGAGCCTTTTGCAATTACTAATGACCTAGCACAAATTGTTCATTTACCTACAAAAATACTGGACAATCCTAATCATACAGCCAATACGCTTGATCTTTTTCTCATAAACAACCCTTCTAAGTACACGGTCGAAGTGAGAGGTCCTTTAAGCACTTCAGATCACAACTTGGTGATTGTCTCTTCTCAATGGAACCTTTATCTCATGGCTATTCCCAATCTCGTGTTGTTTGGCTTTACAAGAATGCAAAATGGGATGACCTGCGAGACTTCTTTTCTTCTTTTCCTTGGTCGGATTACTGTTTAAAAACTTCTGATGTCAACGTTTGCTCAGATCGTGTCAGTGAAATTATTCTTGCAGGAATGGAATCCTTTATCACACACTCCACTTTAAAATCTCGTCCTTTATCTAAATCTTGGTTTTTCAATAAATGTGCTAAGGCTGTTCATCAAGAGAAGAATGTTGCATATCGTAATTGGCTTGTTTCCAATTCTCCAGTTTCATTTTCTGCCTACACTAAAGCTCGAAACAATTGTAAAGCAGTTATTAATCAGTCCAAACTAGAGTTTGAACAGGCTAAGAGTAGAAAACTTGCTTCTTGCCCTAATGGTAGCCGGGCATTCTGGTCTCATGCCAAAACTATTGGCTGCAACTTTTACCCATCTCTGCTGCCACCTCTGTCCAAACCAGATGGTTCTGTTGTCACTTCAGCCAGGGATAAAGCTGACCTGCTAACATACCATTTTTCTTCCAACTCATGTATTAATGATCTTGGGAAAACACCTCCCACCATTCCCATCACCCTCCATTCAATGCCTCCTGTGGTCTTCCGTCAAAAGGATTTCAGAAGGATTTTGACGAATCTTGATGCTAAGAAAGCTCCAGGTCCCGATGGTATTTCTCCACTTGTTCTCAAAACCTGTGTCAAAACTTTGCTCATATCCAGCCAGTTCCTAAAAAGTGTGACAAATCCCTCTCATCCAATTATCGTCCTATTGCAATTACTTCTACTCTTTCTAAAGTAATGAAGAAATCAATTATCCGCCAACTCTTAAACTACCTAGAAACCTTCCGTCTGATCAACGATCGCCAGTATGGATTCCGTCAGTGTCGATCCACTGGTGATATTCTGGCTTATGTTACTCATTTAGGGACTAATTCAAGGGAAAGGTTCGGTGAAACACAAATAGTTGCTCTTGACAACTCAAAGGCTTTCGATCGTGTTTGGCATTGTTATTTATTTATTTGTTATTTGGTTTTTAGTAGCATTAGCAACCAAGGCCATATTGCTCCGGGACATGCGGTGGTCATTCCCTGACCTTTTCGCATCCTCCGTATTTGGTGGTGACAAAATGATTCCCGGTCTAATCAAGAAGCATGTGCTATGCACTGCTGCTCCTTCCCACCTGGCTACGGAGGTGCCGTGTTTGGCATAAAGGTCTTCTAAACAAGCTTCCATCTTATGGTCTGCCAACTGTTTTTAGTAATTGGTTATCCGGTTTTCTCTCTGATCGCTCACTGAGGGTGATGGTAGATGGCTCTCTGTCTTCTAACTTCTCCACTAATGTCGATGTCCCCCAAGGTTGAGTTCTTTCTCCCACTCTTTCCCTCTTGTATATTAATGACCTTCTTCCATTGACTGGAAATCCTATCCATAGCTTTGCCGATGATAGTACATTGCATTCCACTTTCCATTTTGAGAAACCTTGTCCTGCTCAATCAGCTTAAACTTCCTGAAAATCTGCTATCAATTCCTTAATTGCCGATCTTCGCATAATTCTCCAGTGGGGCACAGACAACTTAGTTGATTTCAACCCTTCTAAAACTCAGTCTTGTCTTATCTCGCAAAAAGGATTCTTCTGCTCCTATGCTTATCTTTAATGACACTCCGATTTCTAGGCAAAATGATATATCTCTTTTGGGGATTACCCTGACTTCTAATCTCTCTTTCCACAAGCACATTACAAATATTGCTTCCTCTGCATCTAAAAAACTTGGTTTTTCTCTTTCACTCTCAGCGTTACTTTTCTTCCAAAGAGCTGCTCACTCTGTATAAATCGCAAATCCGCCCTGCCATGGAATATTGTTCGCACATCTGGGGTGGTGCCCCCAGAACCTCACTCAGGCTTCTTGATTCCATTCACAAGAGGGCAGTTAGGTTAATTAATGATTCATCTCTAACAGAGTCTCTGCACTTGCTGTCTCACAGACGCACTGTTTCTGCTGCATGCCTCTTCTACAAATACTTCAATGGGCACTGTTCTTCTGAATTGGCTTCTATAATTCCCGATCTCTCTTTCAAAACAGTCCGAACACGTGCTGCCACCAGTCAACATGCATTTACTGTGCAACTTCAAACTGACAGAACTAACTTTTCATCTTCCTCGTTTATTCATTCAACTGTCGTTTTCTGGAACAGCCTTCCTTCATACGTATTTCCTGAAAATTACAGAAGTTCAAGTCCAATGTCAACAATTATCTTCTTTCATCTTCTCAATCTCCAATCCAAGCATGGTACTAAGTACTATAGGTTCTAATACCTCTCGTGTTTGGGGTTTATATATAAAAAAAAATATACATTAAGAAATTACTACTTACATGATGCGCACAATATATTAGTACACCTTTAAGAATCATCTAGTTTCTACTGTACACCGTTCATTAAAATGTTCATATTTGTTTAAACACTCAAATATATGTTCTGCTTCATTTTCTTCCCACTGAAGGCCTCGACACAAAGTTTCAAATGCTGCCAACATTTCATGTTTGGAAGGTTTAATATTGCCCTCATTTTCATTCAACTCATTATCAATATTGTCACCAGTTCTTTAAATATGTCCGAAATGTTGGAGTCACTCGGATATTCAGCTACTATGACATCATTATCAACTCCTAAAAATTTATCAAGAATAATTTCTCCACTGATCAAACCTCACTTGGAACTCTTCTCAAGATTGCTCAATACCTTGTAGTATTTCATTCCTCTCATCACTGTTAATTAGCATTTTAGCAAAACCTGCTTTACGGAAACAATCGTTAATCGTTGCTTCCATCACATCTTGACTTCCCACTTTCGCCAACTCTGATAGGCACATCTGCAAATCTATAACAGAATCTATAGGTTGGTTGGTTTCTATTCTCAGTATAATTTTTTCAGTATGCACCTTTGGTAGTGCATTTTTCAAATCCTTGGCCCATTGGCTGCAGTTTCGACGAGGAATTCAGAGGGAAGAAAACAATCTCACACTTGTAAGTTTCAAAATTAATGAGTGAAGGTGGGTAGGGCAGTTGTCGACAATCAACGAGATTTTTCTGTTTTCTTTCATAATCTTTCTATCAAATTTTAAAATCAACTGTTCAAAAACTTTCTTTCCAATGGGTATAGTCTTCTTCAATTTACCACTTCAATTTATTTTCAATCGATTGCAACTCTACTTTTATCAGAAATTATTTTTTCAAGTAAGCCAGTGCTTTTTAAATTTGTCCAACCAACAAGAACTATCTTCGCATCTTTTTATGCCTCAGAAAAGATGCATACTCCATAGCCTTTACTTTTATTAATGGCCCTAATATCGGCATGTTTTGGTCTCGAATCAACTTCATCCACTTAAAAACCGCTTCATCTACATCTTTATACAGGCATAATTTTGCACACTTCTGACCGGGTCCCGTTTCCTAAAACAGTTTGAAAATCGAAACAACTTTTCAGAATGGTTAACACACTACTGGCAGGAATACCAAATTTTAAAGCAACTTCTTTCTTCTTTTTTTTTTTTTAAAGCCTCTATCTACACTATTAAGCACTTCCAATTTTTCACATCATACTCAAGGATTTCCTTAGACACTGTAAGGTTACTTGCACAGTAGCTAAAACAAAACTGAAATTTGGGACCATTTGTATCTACCACGTAAACAGAGACAGGTGAAATTTAGTGAAAGTATGGATGACTCATTCCTTTGAAACAGCAGACAAATTTCCGGGATAAGGAAAATCACTCTCTCGTAATTCTCTAATAGGATGCTTACAGAAGAAAACAGGTTGATCAGACCCAATGTCCACATCGTGAATATGCCTTAATCTTTGTCAATGGCTGTGGACATACATAGCAGTTGACCAGCACTACTTCTTGTTACAGTACGTATAGGTTTTACTTCTTTTTAGCCATTGCTGACCTACTGCTGGGCAAAGGCCTATCCCAAACTTCCATCTTTTTTCCATCCCATGCTGTAGTTGGCCAGTTTCCGGCTGCAGGGTGTTATGGGCACCACTAAATTGTAAAATGTTTTAACTCTTAATTCATGGAATCAATCCCTTTAGCTTTTAAAAGTTAAAATTCTTTAACCTTTTAGCTCTTAATTTGTGCTTTTTACAGAATCAGCTCTATTGCCTAAAGGCTAGAGGTGCAAAAAATGCGTACCCAGGTCTCTCAAAATCAGTTTGTTACATGGAAACTATTTTCAATGTAATGACAAAGGGAAAATCAAAAAAGTTCACTACAAAGAAAAATTTGCTATATGGAAATTCATTAAAGAGAGATCCGACTCTATTTCAATATTATTTTACTGTAAAAACAATATTGTTTCTCAGGAAATTGAGCGATTGACAGCTAGGCACTCAATTTATTCTTAAAATGTTTCCACACCTTTAGAATAATGCTGTTGTGCTTGTAAATGCACAAATTTCAAAGCCCATGAGGTGCAGCAATAAAAATTCAAAGACTGGTTGCAATAAAAAAGAATACAAAGTGATTACCATCTGATTGAATGCCCTTATTTTAACATTCTAAAAGTTTCTGGGGGGAGGGAGAGAGAGAGAGAGAGAGAGAGAGAGAGAGAGAGGGGGGGGGGAGCATCCAAAGAGATGATATTCAGTTTGGCTGTTACATATTTCTAATATCCTCAAATCTATTTTGTTTGAGGGCAGTTTTCACTTTGGGAAAGAGGAAGAAGTCCATTTATGCTAGATAAGGAGAATAGATTGGAACAATGAGGTTGAGCTGAACAATGCCATGTTTCATCAGAAATGTTTTCACAACACATGTGGAACGAGCGAAAACTGTCATGCAACAACAATCAGCTGCCTTTCTCTCAAAATGAAGCATCTGTACATAGAACACAGCACTGACTATCTCCCCTCTCACTTTCAGGTACAAATTCCTTGTGATTCACACCCTGTTTGTCAAGCATCGTCTTCATCCTAGACTTCTGTAAACAAAACTTTTTGGACCTTAGCGATGATTTGAAGTTCACTGCATGTGCTGACATTTTTTCTGTGGGTTGTACTGAAACATCCAACACTCATCTCCAGTGACAACACAGTCAAGGAAATTGGGATTGGCTTGAAAAGTCTGGATGAAGCCTTCACTCTTGGTTGTTTCCATTCATCTGCGAGATATGCAGCAGACAAATTTTACACAAGCCTTCCTTTTCCCTAAATATTTATGGAAATTTTGATAAATTGTCTCCTTATTCATATCCAATTCATCAGCCATCATTCTGGGGGTGAAATGACAATTTCTTACCACAATTTTCCTAATTTTTTGCAACTTGGTTCTCATTTCAAGAGGTTAACAGATGCCCACTTCTTGGGTCATCGTGAACATCCTCACATCCATCTTTGAATGCTCCTACCATTCAAATACACTAGTGTGACTTAATGTTTCATCGCCATAAACAGTTTTCATATGATTCTGTTGCAGATTTTACCAGTTTAAAGCAAAATTTGGTAGTTTTTCTTTGCTCCATTGCAAAATCTTGACACACAAAATGTTAATGCATTAATGTAACACATAACTGGTCTGTCAGCCTATTGGACAATCTCTGTACCACCATCTGCAGGAGAAAGTCTGAACTACAACATACCACTTCGATTTTCAAACTCATCGAACATGACTGCAACACCAGTCCAGGAGCTTTATTGCCACACCTCGCATTACTTTTAATATCAGATAAAATTACACGCAAAGATCAAACAAGCATCGATAAGGTAATACATCTGTGGGAATTATTTAACAAAAATTATCCTTAATGCAGTCTTTTTTTTTTTTTTTTTTTTTTCATTACCCTTCAAAATTCACTGTTAAAAAAAAATAATAATATGACATGGCATAGGCTGTAACAATTACTAACACAGATAGCACTATGATTAGTCAAGTGTTTTATAGTAATTAAATCAATTTTAAATACCTCTTCTACATACAGTTCTTCAGAGAATCTTTAATACTACATGTAAATTTGGATGCAAATTAAGTGCTACTGCAAAATTCAGAAACAAAGAAAGAAGATCAACCAGTATAAAAGATACTGGAAAAATGTATTACCAAATCTTAGAAGCAAGTTTTTAAAAAAGAGATATAAAAACAAAGGAACCACAAATCCTAGAGATTTTAAAAAAGTAACAAAACTTACCTTTGTTCCCTGAAATAAAAAAGAAAAGAATAAACAATTAAGAAAAACAGATGATGTACTTGTTAAAAAAAAAAAAAAAAAAAAGATGTACTTGTTAAAAAAAAATAAATAAATAAAAAAAATAAACACAAAACAAACAAAAAAAAAATCCAATATGAAAGATGAAGTAAATATAATTTATGAGCTAAACTCGACCATTGTAGGTCCCTGGTAACTCTTCCAGAAAATTCAAAGGATCCAAAAACAAACCAGAATAAAAGATTGCAGGAGAGATATTTCAATATGGTAGCCAAAATCAAATAAAATTCATATGCTTTACTCCATTTGGTTTCTGATCATAGATATCATTTTGATCCCATTGAAAACCAAGTGATAAGGCTTGAATTTATGTTCATTTTAGAGCAAAATACCATTATCCATGTTTCTACCTAAGATGCTAATATCTTTTTAAATTGTATGGCATCATCTAAACATGTGAATACATTATACCTTTAAAAATCTGAGACCCTGCCAGGACAGCTGTTTCGATGCTACTAGCTTCCCATCAGCTGGAAAGTAGCTTCTCTTAGTGTATTGTGCCCTCCCTGTATGTATCTGTTATAACAGTAAAGAATATATACCAAGCACTGTCTAGAAGGTTGATAACTAATTATATAGGCAAAGCATTTTAACTAGAAGGCTTAATCTTAATAACTACACCCCTTTTAACCTGCTTAAAAATAAACAAAGTTACTCATTTTGTAATATCTCCCCCCGCCCTCCCCCCAAATCTTATTTCTTTTTTATTCTAGGTAGGCCAATTTCAGATTTTTCCCTTTGTCTGCATACATGTCTCATTTGCTTGGGAAACTATAATGTATGACCTTTCTATTTTAAAGATCAAATAAATAAAATTTTCTTTTAGAAAAATAAAAAAAGTAATATATTCTTGTGTGATGAATCAGTATGAAGAAATAACAGTTACAAAAACTAACAAATAGAAAAAATAGAAATCATTCAAACTATATTCAATGATTTTCAAAAGGTATTCCATAACCTTTTGAAAATCATTAAAACTAAACCTAACTGACAAAACATTAAATATTAGACAAAAAGTAACATTTTTGTCAGTTTGAATGCAATACATAAATTGGTATAATCTTTGCATAAAGATAACACAATAACACCTTCGGTAATAAGATTTTAATTCATTTTCATATCACACATTTAGCCTATAGTTCTTTTCTGTGTGGAATATTGTGAGCATTCTCTTCTGCAATGCTTTTGGAATGGCAAGACTAACTTTTGACTTCTTAAAAGATGAAAAATATTCCTCTGTTAAATGATGAGTGAGATATCTTTTTAAAAAGGAAATAATGATGAAAGAGATTTAAATATTCTTGCCATAATATATTCCTATAAAATTTTCAAACACATTTGAACTTCCATTTCTTCCTGTTTTGGAATACCCTAAGTTAAGTTTGCATAAATTAATTCTGATATTAGTAATATTAACAAATTATAAATTTCTAACTGACACAACATGAGATAAATTTTATTAATAACAGTTTTTATTAGGAGTTCTGGCAACATGTATTTAAATATGATGCTAGATTTAAATATATATACATGTACAACTTATTCACGTGTAAGAGAAACACATGGGTTAGGCAGCAAACACAAGTAAAGGACATTCTTATCAAAACTAAAAAACAGAAATGGACTTGGGTAGGCCACATAGCTGGAAGACATGACAGATGGACTAAGAAAACAGAATGGTACCCAAGAGGAGCTAAAAGAAAATCTGAAAGACAACAATGGAAATGGACAGATGAAATTCAAGAATTCATGGGTAGTAAATGGATGGCCATTGCACAAAGCATAAGGAACTGGAAAGTTGTGGAGAGGCCTTCATGCTGCAGTGGATTGAAAATGGCTGATGATGATGACGTGTACAATTCTCTTCTTCTTTTATCTAAAAGATCTTTCTTGGCTAAATGCCTAAGAGTATGAAGGAGTTTACTTATGCATGGGTGATGAACATACTTCATTTCTACTACCACTATTGCAACAACAGTGTACCTGCCCATCCACCGATTAGAAGCCAATAAGCTTCAAAACTGTGCTGTCTGGGTGATATCTGTCAAAAATAAGTAATGTTAGCCTTCTCCATACGCGAAGCAGTACTTATTCGAGGTAGTGCAATACCATGGGATATATGAGATATAATTAAATCAATACAATTAAAACTACCTTGATAGTAGAAATTATTATTGTGCATCACCCATGCATAAGTAACTTCTTCATATTCTTAGGCATTTAGCCAAGAAAGATCTTTTAGATTAAACCAGCGTTTTCCAACCAGGGTCCATAGAAGCTTTGAGGGGGTCCACAAGAAAAAAATTGTAATTTGGGCGTCCATAATATGAGCTAAGGGGTTCATGATAAAATATTATAAATAAAATAATAAAATAAACTAATGTCATAGAAAAGTCCAGAAATTCGCAGTTAGAAGGTATTTGTGCATTTTCTGGAACCTTCTTTAGTTGACGCAAAAAAATTTCTTTCCATAGAAAATTCTCGAAGAAGAAAACATTATTTAAGCACCGACTAATCTAGAAAGAGTCAGTCAGTCAGAGGCAGTCATTTCATTCTATAGTGAGTAATCGGCATTGTTGTGGTGAAATCTATTGTTTGTGTTATTGAAAGTTATTGTTCTAGTGAACTATATTTCCATTAGTACCTACAAGCATTTCCAACATTAAATATTTGAGGTTAATAATATTATTATTGTTTTTAGATTACCCATGGCTCATGCAAAGAAGAAAACAAGACAATATTTGACTGAATATCTGTCATATGGTTTTATTGTATCACCGGAGAATATCACAAAACCAATGTAGGTATGACTGTGCTGTCTAATGATGGCATGAAGCCAGTAAGCTTCGTCGCCATTTGGAGACAAGGCACAGCGAAAAGAAAAATAAATCAGTGGAGTATTTCCAAAAACTATGAGACAATTTTCAAGGAAGAAACAAATTGGATCAGATTTTTAGTAAAGAAGCAAGCAATAAAGATAGTGGTTTATTAGCATCATATGAAATCAGCAAAATAATAGCAAAATCTGGAAAGCCACATAGCATTGGTGAAACTGTCATCTTGCTTTGACATCAGTTGTAATTTCAACAATGTTAAACAAAAATGCACGTGAAATTACCAATAACCTTCCTTTGAGCAATAACACAATATCCAGACGCATCGATGAAATGTCTGAAGATGTAGAAAATCAACTTATTGCTCAATTACGAGTGAAACAGTTTGCAATGCAACTCGATGAATCAACTTTGATGGGCAATGAAGCACTTTTATTGACATATGTAAGATTTATGGATGATAATCAACTCAGAGAGGAAATGCTTTTTGCAAGATTCCTCAAAACAGATACTAAAGGTGAAACAATATTTAAGGAAGTCCAGTCTTATTTTAGAGAAAAAAATATTCCACTCGAAAATTTAATGGCTTGTGCTACTGATGGCGCTCCTTCCAGGGTCGTTAGGTACAGAGGGTTTATCACTCATTTAAAAAATGCATTGCCAAAAGTATTTTGCATACATTGCGTGATTCACCGCCAACATGTGGTGGTGAAGAGATTGAGTGGATGTCTTCATGAAGCCTTAACTCTTGTAATAAAAGCTGTCAACCTCATTAAGGCTAATGCTATTCAAGATCGTCTCTTTCACAAATTTTGTGATGAAAATGAAGAAGGATTTGACCGTCTTGTACTGCATACAGAGGCACGATGGTTGTCTAAAGGCAATTGTCTTCGTCGCTTTGTCGTCCTTTGGGACAGTACTGTATAATTTCTAAACAAAAAGGAGATTGGAAAACAGTTGGTTGCCATGAAAACAGACATATTTTACCTTTCAGATGTCTTTGAAAAACTGAATTCTCTTAATAAGCTGCAGAAAGGACATAATTGTGATTTAATATCTAGCAAAGAAGCCATTAATGCATTCCTATGAAAGCTCAAATTGTACAGTCTTAATATCTCACCCCGTGCGTTTGACCAGTTTTCAAACCTTGCTTCAGTTAGCAGTGATTTAAAAGATGATGATTGTGTTGTGTATGTTAATCATTTAAAAAAATTTATGAAGACACACAAATTCGGTTCAAGGGCCTACTAGAACTGAACATCCCAGATTGGATGCTGATTCCATTTGAGGTAAATGTTGCTGATGTTGAAATTGATTTACAAGAGAAACTTGTTAAATTGCAGTCTGATGAGACAGTCCGAAGTCTATTCAAAAAGAGAAAGCATGATGTATGGAAGAATAGTGACATTTCAGGTAAATATCTGCTTTTATGGGAGAAAGCTAAAATGTATGTCATTGTTTCCCCATCATCTTATCTTGTGGAATCTGGCTTTAGTCCTGTAACACAGTTGTTAACAAAAAATCGTAATCGACTTGATATAGTAAAAAGAGGTGATCTTCGTCTGACTCTCACAAAATTGGAGCCAGATATTAAAATGCTAATATCAAAACATCAGCCACAAGGATCTCATTAGTAGGGCCTATTTAATGGGATCCTATTTAATAGCCTTAGGAATAAATTTATATATGTTGTTTAAAATAGTATTTTTTAAAATTTTTTTTTACTAATTCTGTCTTTACAAGTAAAAATATGTTTCAGTTTTATCAATTAAAATTTTCGAAATTTGTAATTTACATTTTTTATATTATATTGGAATTGTTTAATTATTAGCTTTTACTAACCTGCAAATAAATATTTCATTTAGGACGATTACATATGCATATATGGGGGTCCACATACATAAAGTTAGGACCTAGGGGGTCCACAAGCAAAAAAAGGTTGGGAATCCTTGGATTAAACCATGCACACCAACAGGCATCACTCATATCGTGGAGTTATATTTCATAAGTGGGTTGTCACTATTGCAACAACAGAGTACCTATGCACACACACAGAAGAAGCCAATAAGCTTTGAAACTGTGCAGTATGGGTGGTGATAACTGCCAAGAATAAATAACATTAGTCTTTTCTATAAGTGAAGCGTTACTTATTCGAGGTATTGCAATACCATGGAAATTCAGTGTGAAGATATTAACAATATGAGATATAATTAAAACAATGCATTAAAACTACCTTGATAGTAGAAATGATGTGTGTGCATCACCCACAAGAAATAAACTTCTTTATCTCTTTTTCTTCGTTTTAATAGGGGGGGGGGGTTTGTTTTTTTTTCACTTGTATGGATGTGATTTCTCTGTTCTCATCAATGTGCAGCTCATTAAAATTTTCAGGAAAGATATCACTTTGTATAGTTGTTACGTCATCTTGTACTAAAGCTTGATTGGTATACATGCTGGGTCTCTGATAAGCTATTGGTTCTGTCAGTTTCCTGTTTCACTTGATAATCTGAAGATAGGCGAATGGTTTCACTCCTTGAAAAAAAAATCTGCTACAATATTCTGTAGCACATTTTTTTTGCTGCAATGGGACAAATTTCGTCTTCTGATGTATGACAGCTGATATAGCCACACCTGATGCACTGGTGGACATATAAAATGGTTGATTTATCTAAGGGTGTGATAAGATATTATTATTAGCGATATGGTGCACCAGCCAAAAAAAATTCCTGAGCTACCCTCTGAGAGAGAGAGAGAGAGAGTAAAAAGTAGCAGGGAATCACCAAGAAAAGAAGAATGGTGATATCCAAGCTCAAGATCCTGGGTGTGTCAAGCCCATACTCGACAGATGTGAGACCCCTTGGGGTAGTATAGGTGAAGTTATTTTTGCTTTTAACATCTGAAGAGGTTTATCCTGTGAAATGCCCCCAAACAAAGTGTCCTTTACTGTAAGCTCAGTTAGAGGATGAATGGTTTCTGAATCGAATAAATCTTCAATAAAAATTTATCTTGCCAATAAAACTTCTGAGTTGCTTGATATTAGCATTGGCTTTAATAGTGACATATGATGCAAGAAAGCAAGCTTATAAAGCATCAGCCAAAAAAAAACAGTTCCCATTCACCTATCCATTTGCTCCAAATTTTTGCAGTGTTTCCTTGAATTTATTTAAGCTATCAATTTCCACAATGGCAGATTGTTCCAGCAATCAACCACTCGCCAGCTAAAGGCAAATTTCTGCATATCTATTTTGTGACTGTCTTTCCTCAATTTGAATTTATACCCATTAAAGTGCATAATCTGAGCAAGCTGAAGAATCCCATCAGCATTTAGTTGGACCAAACCATTCAACGCCTTCTACACCTCAATCAGATCCTCTCACAAGTGCCTAGTCGTGAGATGCTGCAATTTACAGAACTTAAGCCTTTCTTCGTAAGAGCAACCCTTTGTTCCACTCACCCATCTCATTGCCCTTCTCTGTACTCATTCCAGCAGCTCAATCCTTCCTAAAATAAGGCTTCCAGACCTGTATGCAGTACTCAAAGTGTGGCCTGGGTGTTGCCTTATACAAGGGGATAATCACCTCCTTATCCCTGCTAACAAAACTTCTTGTACATCATTGACAAGACACGATGAGCTAATCTGGCAGCCTGCCTGCCTGCACTGCTCAGAAAACTTCATATCCGACTGCACAACTACTCCCAGGTCTTTTTCGTTCTCCACCTCCCTGAGTATAGCACCACACAGTTGGTATGTTTCTCTTGGATTACTGCTACCCATATACAGTACTTTGCATTTGTCAATATTAAACTTCAGTTGCCACTTCTCAGCCCTTCATCAATATCATTGTTAAATACAGAAAACAACAATGGGTCTAACACCGAACCTTGGGGTACTCCACTAATAACATTAATACACAAAGAGCAGTTTCCGTTGATTACCACTCTCTGTCATCTTCCCCCCTCAGCCATCCCTTTATCCATAGCGGCAACTTGCCCTTAATGCCATACTGCTTCAATTTTTACAGTAGTGCAACATGCACAACAGTATCAAAAGCTTTCTTAAAATCCAAGTATATGATATCAAAATTATTTTTTCATCCAGTTCCTTTGTGACCACATCATAGTATCTAATAAAATGGTCAGACAAGACTAAAATTTAACAAACCATTGTTAAAGGTTTCTGTGTCTGAACTGTAACTGTGGTCTTGTCTAGATGATCATGCAGTGCTTCTGAAACAGAAAGAGAAGTTAAACTAACAGGTCTGTAATTACTCGTGTCACCCTTTGATCCCCTTTGTGAATTGGGGATGCATTCGCACATCTCCAGTCCACAAGAACCTCTACTTGTGGAACAGCAACCCCAAAATAAATTATATACTGCCCATGCTCCTGTAGAAACACGTGCTGTGAACAGTGAGCCTGCTGATATTTAAGAATGTACTTGATAGTATGAACCAGAGCTATAATGCTCAGTACATTTTACACAGATATCAATATTTGTAAAAGAATAAGGGAAGTTTACCTCCCGAAATTAAAAATAAAACAATTAAAAAATTCGAAAATCTTACATTACAGTAAGAAATAATTAACAATAATTAAAAATCAAATGAACACAATTAAAAATCAATTTAATGCAATTAAAAATTAAGTAAAAAATTAATTTAACGAAAAAAATCAAAGCAATTTTCCTTCCTGAAGCGGACAGTGTTTTTCGACCATATGTCATGGTCACAGGAATGAAAATGTAACTTCTCTTATTCTTTTACAATTACGGATGTACTGTATGTTAAGCTTCACTGTTGAAAAAGGAGGCGAACGCCTCTGAAAGCTTCAGTATTTTATTGCTTTTATCGGTGTTTTATCTCCATTATTTTATTTTATTTTATTTTATATTTTTATCATACAGACAGGTATCTTATTTTATCAGTTTTATCTGGTGTAATTGTACTATTCATTTTACTTATTTCATTTCTATTATTATCTTAATATAACCCCAACATTCCCAAGCCCAGAGGCCTATTTGAAGATATATACCTGGTGGGATTGAATTAAAACAGTACAGGAAAAAATTACATAATTACATACATTGAATTGAACTAAGTAATAGAATGCATTGATCAGGGTCAGGTTATAAAGGTAGTGGTGGTAGATTGGCAACCCAAAACGGAGTATTCTTTTCCTATATTGCCAATCCTGACTAAACTTGTTGAAGTTGACATCTAGATCCCGGATGCATGCTAGCATCTGCTGAGGAAGGAACCGGTACAACAGGTGAAGGCAGGTTCGAAGAGGGCATAGCTGCAGAGTTGCTTGCAGATGGGCCACTGGTATCCTCCATGCACAGTTGTCTCAGAAGGAAGGAGAGGAGATGAGACCAGTCATGAGCTTGATCATAATGACGAGTCTTCTTTCATCAATGAGCCATGTGAGCCTTGGGATGTCGAGTGTGTTGGCCATAGCGGTGGTTTGGAGCTAGGGAGGTAGGTTGAGCTTGTGGCAAGCCCACTTGAGGAGCCGGTACTCGGAGAAGAACACTGGTTTGGTTGCAGAGGGAGATGCAGATGCCCAAATCTCTGCAGCATAAAGAAGCAGGGATTTTGATATCATATACAGCCACTCCCCAACTAATGTAAGGGTTGCGTTCTGCAGATCGCTACGCAAGTTGAATTTTATGTAAGTCGGAATTTCACTAATTAAGCATTTAAGAAATTCTGCACTTGCAACTATGTGTGCAACTGGTTGATTGCTGGAACAACAGGTAGTTGTTCCAGCAATCAACCAATAGTTAAATAGATTCAAGGCAGAACAAGACAAACATCAGCGAGTGAATAGGTGAAACGAGAAGGTTTTTTTTTTTTTTTTTGGCCAATGCTGTATAAGCTTCTTGCATCATATGCCTTTGCTAATGCTAAAAGTCAAATTTTACGTAAGTCGGAATTTCCCAAAATGCTTATGCAGCACTCAACTATGCGCGCCAAATTTAATTGAAGCAAAAAAGAAATATTCAACAAACAAGTAAATAGAATTATTTATTCAATTTTTTTTTTCTCATGCACAGGAAAAATGACAAAAGTGTACAAAATTACAAAAAGTTCAAAATCATAAAATTAAAAAAAGAGAGAGGAGACAGGCATAAGTTTTACCTTTTGTCAGCAAGTTTTACCTTTCGAGCATAGTTGCCAGAATTAACGCTCCAGCTGATAAGCATGCCACTGTGGAAGTTGAGAGCTGTGGAGATTTAGAAGGGGTTTTTCCCAACACACCACAAAATTTTTCTACAGTTGCAGAATTGTCACTGGTGACTTTACCACATACTTTAATGTTGTGGAAACCAGCATGATGCTTGAACCTATTAAATCAACTGTTGCTTGCCACAAACCTGCCTTACGGTTTGCCGTACTTATCGCTATCTTCATAAATACTGCTTGCTTGAATGGCCATTAGATTCAGGGGCACTCGTTTCTGATTGTGATTTGTGATCCATGTTATTAATAGCTTTTCCATCTCCAATACGGCATCTGAATGCTGTTTTGTGATCACTGTTGTGGCAGACTGGCCCCAGTCAGTTCTGATCAGGGGCGGATTAGCCATAAGACTTACTGAGGAAACCACAGTGTGCCACAGGCCAGAGGCCGGTGTGATTTTCAGTATTACACACTGACCTCCGATACATCCCTTTTGTTTTCCTCGGTAAGAATTTTTGACCCGGTCCACCTCTGCTTAAATACGTTGATCCTTTAACATGTGCTTTTATACATTCACTGTCCTTTAAAATAGTATTCAATGCTGAAGCAGAGAGACCTAATTCCCAGAAATAGATGATAAACTTCATCCTGTTTCATACTTATTAATCATTTTCATCTTCATTTCTAAATCAATTTTGTTCCGTTTCCTAGCACTGCCATCACTTGCACTTTCCATTAGTTACTTTCCCTTCATCATTGTAATAAGTAAATAGGAATGAAGAGAAGATTCTAAAAATTTAGTTAAAAATTTAGTTCAAAACACTTTACTATAATAATGTAAAAACCCACACGATTCCACTTATCAGGATTATCACAAATGCAATAAGATAGAGTTTATTACCCATTTATAATTAGATGCACTAACAGAAAAGCCCAATAAACTGGAAAGTGCAAATTGTTTTATGGTAGTGACCTCCAGAAATGTGCTTTAGAACAATATCACAAAGGAGTTCTTATAACCAAACATTATGATAACGATGAAAATGTAGTGCAATTTCCATTATAAAAATTACCTTTTAGAGAGATAAATAGCTTAGTTATATAGTGAAAAGTTCAACTTCCAAGGTCTTGGAGGCGCCTCCGTAGCCAGGTGGGCAGGAGCAGCAGTGCGTAGCACACGCTTCTTGATTATACCGGACTGATAATTTACTAATATTATCAGTAGAGTCCCTCAGGGTTCAAGGCTGAGCCCATTGTTGTTTTCTTATTTATTAATGATATTGACAAAGATATATATCAAGTTTAATTTCTAAGTTTACAGATGACGGAAAGGTTGGCAGGTCGGTAATTGACAGTAATGATGGTATGCTACTGCAACAAGATCTAGAAAATTTAGGCAGTTGGGCTGTGAAAATGGCAAATGAAGTTTAAAATTGACAAGGGCAAAATATTGTATATGAGTAGCGGTAATTCCAGACTAATGTGCCAACTGTGTTACTACACTCAGGGTCATGGAAAATGAAAAAGACCTGGGGGAAATATTCAAGCAGATATGAAGTTCTCTGAGCAATGCAGACAGGTTTCCAGGATAGTACATGGGGGTTCTGTCAATGATATTCAGGAACTTTGCTAGCAGGGATAAGGAGGTGATTATTACATTGTAAAAGGCAATGGTGAGACTGCATCTTGAGTACTGCATACACATCTGGAGACTTCATTTTAGGACAGATGTAGAGTTGCTAGTGTGGGACACTGGCAAGGGGAACGATGAGATGCTCTCACCGAGAAAGGCTACAGTTCCGGAAAGGGTAGCACTTCGAAACTAGGCATGTACATGCCGATCTGATCGAGGTGTGTAAAGCTTTAAATGGGCAAGCTCAGTACTAATGGGATTCTTCATCTTACTGAGACTATGCACACGAGGGGGACAAATTCAAAATGAGCAAGGATGGTTGCAGAACGGATATGTTGTGGTTGATTGCTAAAACAAATTTCCATCTGACATTGTGGAAGTAGTTAGCTTGAATAGATTCAAGGAAGAACTAGACAAACTATTGGAGAGGATGGATTGGTGAAATGTAAACTGTTTTTTGCTGATACTATACATACGCTTGCTTTCTTGGATTATTTGCCACTACTAATACTAAGTGAACATATGTCGATCTATGGATAAATAATTTTTCTAGTGAACAGCAAAGCTTCCATAATTTTATGGAAGAAATATTTCCATTTAAACAAATAACCATTATGAGTGCTTTTGACCTCTAGAACTGAGAGGTTTTTGCCTTATACTGTACACACCGAGTAAAGTAGTACTTACTACAATTTATCTTCAGTAAAGCGTACAATTATTTGATTTCAACATGCCTATAGTACAGCACAGGCACATAATAATGGTTATGTGCCTAAATGGAAATTTTACTTCAACATACCACTTTTTCACCTAAAAGAAATACATTATTGGCAATTAAGCATATATTCACTGATAGAGGCTGGCTTTTCCTTCCTGAAGCTGACAATGCTTTTCGACCATGTGGTGATCACAGGAATGAAAATTACTGAATAGGAGTGAGCATGGAACTTAAATCGGGATTATTTAAGGCCTTGAATGGGTTGAGCACACTGAATTCTGATGGGATCCTTCCACTTGCTCAGATTACGAACCTAAGGGGGCATAAATTCAAATTAAGAAAAGACAGATGTAGAATAGATGTGTGAAAATTTGCCTTTAGCCAGCGGGTGGTTAATTGCTGGAACAAACTTCCATCTGTCGTTGTGGAAGTTGATAGGTTAAACAAATTTAAGGAGGAACTGGACAGGCATTTGGAGGGAATGGTGTGATTTTATTTTATTTTTTTTTTTTTTTTGCCTGATGCTGCATAAGCTCATTCACCTGCTTTCTTGCATCACATGCCAAGACTACTACTACTACTGCTTGATAATTTATATGCGTCCCATGCATTTTTCTTCTCTGTTACAAGTCTCATTAGTTCATTTGATAACCATTTAGGCCTAAACCTTGAACAATATTTCTTAATAGGTATGAAACTTTTAGTAGCATCCACAATTAATTCCTTGAATGCTTCCCACTTAGAATTTACTGTTGGTAACATCATCAGTTGATCACTCTGTACAGTGGGATCAACTGATGATCCCACTGTACAGAATTTAAAAACTTTCTGAGACCACTGTACTCACCTTTACGGAAGCAAAAATCCTTTCCTTTACTCCTGATGGTAATTAAATCTTTAAGTAAATCCCACATCAGTACTGTGATCACTGCCACCTAGTGTTCTTTTATCTGCAAATTCTTAATACACGAATGATCACTGCTGATAACCAGATCAAGAGTATTCAAATTGTGGGCTTGCAGTTTAGAATGGATTGTAGGAAGTTTTATTTTAGCCAGCGAGTCATTGATTGTTGGAATGCAAAGTCTTACACTTGAGGAATAGCAACCATAATTAAATTATACACTTGGAGGGGTTGAATTAAAAACAGTGGAGGAGGAAAGGGATCTGGAAGGTATGGGCAGATATGAAGTTTTCTGAACATTGTAAACAGGCAGCAAGGAAAGCGCATGGTGTCCTATCAATGATTTATTGAACACTATCTCTGTAGAGATAGGGAGGTCATAATCTCACTGTATAAGGCAATTATAAGACCACATTTAGAATACTGTGTTCAAGTATGGAAACCTCATCTAAAAAAAGACATCCAATTTCTTGAAAAGGGGCTAAAGACAGGCAACTTGAATGGTGAGATCAGCAGAAGGACAACTATATGAAGAAAGGCTCCAATTATATGGGCTTCAGAGCTTACCAACTAGGCACCTCAGAGGTGACCTGATTGAGGTTTGTAAGTAGAAAGGGATTAGTAAAATGAATGAAGGTGGAATTCTCACTGTTCTAAAAAAATTCCAGAACTAGGGGTCATAACTTCAAATTGTGGGGCTTGCAGTTTAGAATGGATTGTAGGAAGTTTTATTTTAGCCAGCGAGTCGTTGATTGTTGGAACAAGTTGCCCTCCCATGTAGTTGAAGTTGACAGTTTGAATAAATTCAAAGGTCAACTGGATACTTTCCTGTGTGAGGAGGGAAGCATATAATTTGTATTTTCTTATATACTTGGTTGATTTCTTTTTTTTTTTTTTTGCCAGTGCAGCAAAAGCCTGTGGCTTCCTTACACTATATGACAAATACTATAAGTTTTTGAAAAAGTAATATCTCAAATTTTTTCTACACTTAGATGGTACAAAATAGAGAGTGTTGCTGACTACTTTACAAAATAAGTATTCTGTAATTAATAATAGATTAAAAAAAATAGAAATTGTGAATTACTGACTACTGTAGGCAGTCAAAGAGAGTATACGCATTTTTAGTGGCTTTAATGAAGGGGATTATTAGCATTAGGTGACAGGTAGGCATAATTTTAGTTTAAATTCAATAGTAGGTAAAGTTTTGGTGTATAGTTTAATTTCTGTAATACTTTGTTATTTTAAATCCCGTAATATAATGTAAATTTAAATCCCGTAATGTACTGTAAATTTAAATTCTGTAATATACTACAAACTTAAATTTTGTAAGCTTTCTTAAGTTCAAATATTACCTAAACAAGATCAACTTAAAACAAGAATCCAAGGGCATCATGAGATGGAAATGCCTGTGGGCATTTACAATGAGTCATGAGTTGATTAATTGTATAGCTTGTAGTATGTACTCTACGGTCGATCTAGTAGACAAACCAAGCCAACTGAGAATTCTTTTCTTTGCACCCGATATATAAGGAGTGTAGTAATCTCAAATTAGAACTTGGTGCATTATGAGAAGAATTTTCAGTCACTGAAGAAAAGGGTGCTTGCCCTAAAACCAAATGTCACTGGGAGCTCATCAGGGATTTGAGTATCTTGTGACCTGCCAAGCAATTCACCACAATTCGGGCACAAGAAAAGAATAGTGCATATTGGTCTGGCTGAAGGAAATTTAGATTTAATGGGAGACTATTATCAGGAAAACGTGTAATTTTTTTGTAATAAACATAGGTGGACCAGAACCAGGGTACGTTTGCCATGACAGCAACAATTACTGTTACCAGTGGATAGTCAGATTTTAAGGGGGATAAAGAGATCATTATATTTCATGTGGGGACAAATGACATTAAATGAACATAACCTGACCACTTGTTGAACAAATACAGGACCGTGATAAACAAAAAAAAAAAAAAAAAAAATTGTGAGTTAGGTCAGAATGTGTATGTGTCTGCAATTCTGCCCAGACACAATAAGAGAATTATATGGCTAAAGCCATGTGGATTAACTTTAAGACTTGAGAGAGAGAGTCTGCAAGTCTCTATAGGGTAAAATTTTTATCACATGACCAAAATTTGTAGGCAGAAGGAATCTTCCAGACTAGCAGAGTTTTCAGCTTAAGAAGGCAGTTTCAGAAGTTTCAAGTAGATAATAGACATACATGGGGATTACCCTACAAATTTGTAGTAGATAAAATAAAACTAGACAAAATAATTTTTACAATGAAGATGTCTGGGCAAGAGTGTATTTTTGGTTGGAAAGAGAGTGTAAAAGGAATATTAAGTAATCTGGTTTCTCACAACTGTGAGCAAGATGAAAGTGATCATCAAAAAGAAGTTAGACATATGAATGAAGTGCATGTAGGATGTTGTTATTTGGTTTTTAGGAGCATTAGCCATATTGCTAAGGCCATATTGCTCCGGGGATATGCGGCGGTCATTTCCTGACCTTTCCACATCCTCCGTATTTGGTGGCTCACGGGCTCGAACCCCAGTCTAATCAAGAAGCGTGTGCTACGCACTGCTGCTCCTGCCCACCTGGCTGCAGAGGTGCCTGTATATGTAGGAAGTAATGAGCAGATTTCTTTTAGTGAAATGGAGTTAGCAGTAAAACACATTAAGATAGGGAAAACACCCGGACAGGACATAATTTAAGCGGAGGTTATAATTAGATTTGCAGAGAAGTGGCCAGAAATACTCCTGGATTTATATAACTTGAGTACAAGAGAGTGTTTCCAGGAAGATGGAAAGAGGCATTAGTTAAAATACTAATAAAAAATCCATATAAGGATGTTACAGAGCCTAACTATTACAGACGCATATCACTGTTGCCAATTATTTTTATCAAATTATTTGAAAGATTATTAGTTAAAGATATCATGGTTCAATATGAGAAATCTTTGGCAAAGGATGCAAAGAAAAACAGCAAGGAGTTCTTTACTTATGTAAACTCTAGAAGGAAAGGGATGAATCAGATTGGACCACTTAACATAGATGGGTTGACTACTGATGATCATGCTCAGCTAGCTGATAAACTGAATGAGTATTTTGCATCTACATTCACACGAGGAGTTATTCAATGTGAGGAGTACCAGAAGTTTATCAAACGCTAACAGGGAGCTAAATGATTTTGTAATAACTGAGAGCAAAGCAGAGGAGAAATTGTTGAAGTTAAACATAAGAAAGGTACCTGGGGTAGATGGGATCTATCCAGTTAT
This sequence comes from Mastigoproctus giganteus, assembly GCF_048544385.1. Classification (NCBI taxonomy): domain Eukaryota; kingdom Metazoa; phylum Arthropoda; class Arachnida; order Uropygi; family Thelyphonidae; genus Mastigoproctus; species Mastigoproctus giganteus. Next base: position 2,387,520 of record NC_143579.1, read on the forward strand.
ACTAAAGGAGGCAGCAAAGGAAGTAAGCAAACCCTTAGCCATAATTATGAGAGCTTCCTTGGACTCACGGATGATCCCCATGGACTGGAGGTGTGCAAATGTATCACCAATTCACAAAGGAAGTTCAAAAAGTGACAAAATTAACTATAGACTTGTTAGTTTAACTTGTGTTCCGGGGAAAATAATGGAATCACTGGTTAAAGAAGCATTGCAGGATCATCTATACAAGACTGCAATAATAGTTAAGACACAGGTCATTATCATCAGCATTAATAGAGGCATTTGACGCAAGAAAGCAAGCTTATGCAGCATCAGCCAAAAAAAAAAAAAATAAATAAATAAATAAAAAATAACCACTTCCACTTCACCCCTCTATTCGTTCGAAATACCTGTCCAGCTGAGCCTTAAACTTATTTAGGCTATCAATTTCCACAACAAGGGATGGAAGTCTGTTCCACCAACCAACTACCCGCTGGTTAAAGGCAAATTTCCGCACGTCTATCATACAATTTGAATTTATGCCCTCTCAGGTGATTATTCTGAGCAAGAGGAACAATCCCATCAGCATTGAGCATGCTCAAACCATTCAAGGCTTTATACACCTCTATCAGATCACCTCGCTGGTGCCTAGTCTCCAGACACTGTAATTTGCAAAACTTAAGCCTTTCTTCATAAGAGCATCCCCTTTGTTCCATTCACTAATCTTGTTGCCCTTCTCTGTACTCGTTCCAGCAGCTCTACATCCTTCTTGAAATGAGGCCTCCAGACCTATATACAATACTCAAAGTGTGGCCTGACCATTGCCTTATACAAGGGAATAATCACCTCCTTATCCCTGCTACAAAAATTCCTAAATATCATTGACAATACAGCACGAGCTACTCGTGCATGCAGATATGAAGTTCTCCGAGCAGTGCTCGTCTGCACTGCTCAGAGAACTTCATATCTGCATGCACAACCATCCCCAGGTCCCTTTCATTGTCTACCACTGTCAGTGTAGTACCACAGAGTTGATACGTTGCTCTGGGGTTGCTGTTTCCCATATGTAGTACTTTACATTTGTCAATGTTAAACTTCATTTGCCACCTCTCAGCCCATCTGCTCAACCTTTCCAGATCCTGTTGCAGCAGCATAGTGTCAGTAGTGTACTGGACAACCCTGCCAACCTTCGTATCGTCTGCAAACTTGGACATTAAGCTTGATATACCATCATCAATATCATTTATAAATACAGAAAACAATAATTGACCCAATACTGAACCCTGAGGGACTCCACTAATAACATAAGTCCACGATGAGCAGTTTCCATTGATTACCACACTCTGTCTTCTCCCCCTCAACCACCCCTTTATCCATTGCAGCAATTTGCCTCCAATGCCACACTTCTCCAATTTGTGCAGCAGTCTTCCATGTGCAACAGTATCAAAAGCCTTTCTAAGATTCAAGTATATAATATCAAAGTTATTCCCTGCATCCAGTTCTTTTGTGACTGCATCATAGTATCCAATCATATTTGTGAGGAAAGACTTCCCCCTTAACAAAACCATGCTGTGTCCAAGCTATAACTGAAGTCTTGTCTAGATGATCTTGCGGTCCTTCTTTAACCAGTGACTCCATTAATTTTCCTGGAACAGAAGTTAAACTCATAGGTCTATAATTACTTGTGTCAGCTGTTGATCCTCCTCCTTTGTGAATTGGGGTCACATTTGCACATCTCCAGTCCATGGGTACCTCCCCTGAGTCCAAGGAAGCTCTCATAATTATGGCTAAGGGTTTGCTTACTTCCTTTGCTGCCTCCTTTAATATAACTGGATAGATCCCATCCACTCCAGGTGCCCTAATCTCCTCCTATTTATTCTCAGTTATTACAAGATTCTCTAGCTGACTGCCAGAGTTGAATACACCTCTGGCATTCCCTTCGCTGAATAACTCCTCATGTGTGAATATTGATGCAAAATATTCATTTAGTTTGTTAGCTACCTGAGCAGGATCATCAACAGTTGACCCATCGATATCAACTGGACCAATTTGATTCATCCCCTTCCTTCTAGAGTTTACATAAGTAAAGAACTCTTTGCTGTTTTTCTTTTCATCCCTTGCCAAAGATATCTCGTAATCTGCCTTCGCCTGCCTAACCTCCTTTGTAACTTGGTTACAGATCGATTTGTATTTATCATAGGCTTCTGTGTCACCTGTTAATTTGTATGTATCCCATGCATTTTTCTTCTCTGCCATATGTCTCATTAGTTCATCTGACATCCATTTCGGCCTAAACCTTGAACAATATTTCTTAGTTGGTATGTAAAGCCTACATAGCAGCTTCCAAGATAAGTTCTTTGAATGCTTCCCATTTTGAATTTTGCTGTTGGTAACATGATCACTTGGTCCCACTGTATAGAATTTAAATACTGTCTCAGTCCATCGTACATGTCTCAGTTCGTCTTTACAAAAGCAATAACCCTTCTCTTTACTCCTAATGGTAGTTAGCTCTTTGAGTAAATCCCACTTCAGCACACTGTGATCACATCCACCTAGTGGTTCATTTATCTGCAGATTCTTAATGCATGAAGAATCACTACTGATAATCAAATCAAGAGTATTACTCCCTCTAGTTGCCTCCCGAACATGCTGATGTAGAAAACAATCATCCAATAAATCCACAAAAGCCTTGCTAGTGTGTGAGTGACCAGGCCCCAAATTCCAGTTGATATCTGGGAAATTAAAATCCCCCATTATAAGACTCTCTGATTTACTGGCCCACTCCATTTCCCTGTACAGTTTCATATTATACTCATCAGAGTCATTAGGCCTATAGCACACTCCTACTCTCAATTTTGATCTCCCAATGATTATGTCACACCAAATTGACTCTACACTGCACTGTCCAGTGATGTTGAATGGCTTCACTTCGTTGGATATAATGTATTTCTTAACTAATAGCATAACCCCTCCTCCCTTCCTATCCAGTCTATCCTTTCTGTAGACGTTGTACTCCCCAAATTCCAGTTCTGCATTCCTTATATCTGTGTGACACCACGTCTCTGAAATCCCAACAATATCTGCCTTTGACGTTTTGGGCAATACCTCAAATTCATCAAATTTATTTAATAAACTCCTAGGATTGGTGTACACGTAAATATACATGCACCTGTTCTTTTTCTTAGCTACCCTAACACAACCCATGTGTTTACTTGTACCCCAATGATTCCCAGCAGTCTCTGTAATATCCTGCATCTTATTTTCCAGGCTGCTGCTCATTCCAATAGAAGCAGTGCAAGAATCACTGTCACATCTGCCAGTGGCTACTGTTAATCTATTAGTCTTTGTATCCCCCGAATCTAGCAGTTTTCCAACCCACATAACACTGCCTCGATAGCATCACAAACATTTTTGCACCCTTTCTATTTAAGTTTATCCCATCCCTGTAGAAGCAGTCTCTCTTGTTAACAAGTACAGACCAGGCTGAAAAAAATTCTACCCCTTGAGCCTTGCACAATCTTTCCAGGGCCGAATTGATCGACAGGGCTCTCATCATATACTCCCTCCTATCGTGTCTGGGAAGAATTGCAGACACTCTCAAATTCAACCCTAATTCACGGCTTTTTTTCAACAGTGACCTGTACTTTTTAAGTAAATCCGCTGGTCTCCTACTCTTAATATCACAGCATGGCTTTGTCAAAGGGAGATCTTGTCCGACCAATTTGACTGGTAACTATGATGTGGTCACAAAGAAACTGAATGCCAAAAATAATTTTGATGTCATATACTTAGATTTCAGAAAAGCTTTTGATACTGTTGGAAGACTGCTGTACAAATTGGAGAATTATGGCATCATGGGTAAGCTGCTACAATGGATAAAGGGATGGTTGAGTGGAAGACAACAGAGAGTTGTAATCAATGGACACTGCTCTTCGTGGACAAATGTTATTAGTGGAGTTCCCCAGGGTTTGGTGTTGGGCCCATTGTTGTTTTGCATATTTATCAATGATATTGATGAAGGTATATCAGGTTTAATGTCCAAGTTTTCAGATGGTACAAAGGTTGGCAGGGTTGTTAACGACAGTATGCTATTCCAACTGGATCTACATAAGTTGAGAAAATGGGCTGAGAAGTGGCAAATGGAGTTTAACATTGACAAATGCAAAGTACTGCATATGGGTAGCAATAACTGAAGAGAAACGTACCAACTGGGTGGTACTACACTCAGGGAAGTGGAAAGTGAAAGTGCAGCCAAATATGAAGTTCGCCAGGCAGTGCAGACGGGCTGCCATGGGAGGTCATGGAGTCTTTTCAATGATATATAAGAATTTTGCTAGCAGGGACAGGGAGGTGATAATTCCGTTATACAAGGCAATGGTCAGGCCACACCTAGAGTACTGTGTACAGGTCTGAGGCCTCATTTTAGGAATGATGTAGAGTTGCTAGAACGAGTAGAAAGAAGGGCAACAAGATTGGTGAAGCGAACAAAGGGGTGCTGTTACCAAGAAAGGCTTAAGTTCTGCAAATTGTAGCACCTGGAGAGTAGGCACCTGCGAAGTGATATGATTGAGGTGTATAAGGCCTTGAATGGGTTGAGCAAGCTGAAGGCTGATGGGATTCTTCGTCTTGCTCAGACTACGAACCTGAGGGGGCACAGTTTCAAATTGAAGAAAGATAGTTGTAAAATAGATGTGCGTAAATTTGCCTTTAGCCAGCAGGTAGTTGATTGGTGAAACAGGCTTCCATCTTTTGTTGTGGAAGCTAATAGCCTAAATCAGTGGTGGCCAACCTTTTACATACCATGCGCCAATTTTTTCACATACAACTCAAGCACCTTTTCTACCTTCTTACGTTCATGGTTGGGGTTGGAAAATAGGGATAGGGTAGGATATGCTTCGCTTAGGGGATGAAAAAGAATAACTCAAACACGCAACTAAATTAAATAATGTATGCCAGTTCAAAAGACACATGTTTATTGGAGCACCAATCTACAATAGTGAGAGATGATCTCTTGGACGACTGCTGTCGTGGAACCCACTGATGGTGCCACAGCTGTCGGAGAGTCTCGTTTGGTGAAGATAGCTCTGTACCACAGTTACTGGATGTGATGAGAGAGAGAGAGCTGAGCGAGATGGAGCACCGAAAGCGAGATCAGGCTGGAACACCGAGAGTAAGATCAGCCTGGAACTTGGAGTCGTTTGTTCTCTCTGCTCGCTAGAAGGAGTCCAGGCATATCCTTAATAACCTTTTTAATAAAAGTATGTTTATGAACATTTTTAAATGATTTAATTATTGTATGTAAAGCAATTTCTATTACAGCACATAAACATTACTTACCATTAATGAGACTTTTGAGTCTGTTTGGATTTCGCCAGTCTTTCGATGTTTGGTGTTAAATTTGTTACTGAGAGCAGCAGAGAATTCTTCAAATTTGAATCAGTCATTCGCGACCTCATTTTGCTTTTGATAAATTTCATGGATGAAAATGCTTGTTCACATCTGTATGTTGTTCCGAAAAGACATATATAATTTTTTGCAAATTTTCTTAGTTCTGGGAAATGTCCACAGGGTAATGAATCCCAGAAATTAATCATGTCAGAAGCTTTTTTTTTTTTTTTTTTGATTTGGTAGTTGTTGGCGCATCGGCTTCTGTGGCCATATTGCACCTCCCAAGGTTTTTGCAGTACTTTGATCCAAGCCCGAGGCGGGAATCGAACCCGCGACCTTTGAGCTGCCGGGCAGGTACTTTACCCACTCAGCTAGCCCGGTCGGCTTCATGTCAGAAGCATTTTGATCTGAAAAAAAGCTCATCAAATTTCATTTTTTAATAATGAATTTGTTTTTAAATCAATAAGTTCCATTTGTATATTACTAGGCATCTCAATTATGTTTTGTTCACTAAGTAAAAATGGGTTTATAAATGCGAGCGTGTAGTTTTCTTCTTTAGCCAAATCATGAAAATGACTTTCAAATGACACTCACAATAATTTGATTTTTTCAAGATATTTGGTCCAATTGCTATCATCCACAGCACATTCATTCTGCTCTTTCAAGTGTGGAAATTGACTTAAATCCTGATTTTCTAACTGAGAGATGAACAGTTTTAATTTCATTTTAAATGAATTGATGCTATTTACTAAGCTAGGAAATAATTTATTCATGCCTTGTAGTTTCAAATTTAGATCATTGAGATGACTAGTAACATCAACTAAAAATGCCAAATCAAATAGCCAGTTGTTATCTAATAATAAGGTTCTTTCATCAGGTAGTTCATTTTCTGTTCTAAAAAATTATAAACAGCATTTTTCAATTTCCGAAATCTACTCAGAACCTGTCCTCCAGAAAGCCAGCGCACCTCACAATGAAGGACAAGTTCACCATATTCCAAATCTAACAACTCAATATTCTCTGAATTCTCGTCTGTTTAATGCTTTTGCTCTAATTTTATAGACAAATTTCACAACCGGTAACATAACATGCTGCATATTTAAAGTTTTTCCACACAGTGCCTCTTGGTATATGCAGTGATATTATAGTACAGGACAATTTTAAAAATTTTCAAGCAAAGTTATAGTGCCATTGGCTTTACCTACCATTGACAGCGCTCCATCAGTACACACACTCTGATGAGTTTACTATAATCTAATTTTAGATTTTCTAGGCATGATTTTACTTTTTAAAATATGTCTGATCCTCTTGTTTTACCACGCAATGACTCCAGACTGGCAAGTTCTTCAAAGACATTAAAATTATCATCAATTCCTCTTATAAAAATGCTTAACTGGGCTACACCACATATGTCCATTGATTCATCCAAAGCTAGAGAAAAGAAAGCACAAGAATGGACAAGATCTTCCAGTTGTTGAGATACATCCTGAGAGAGTTCCTTGATATGTCTCGTAACTGTCTGCCTTGATATAGAAATTTTGTCTGCTTTCCTTTCAATACCTTTATTACCAAGATGGCGTGCAAATATTTGGCGACAAGGCTTAACAATTTCTTCTCCATCAGAAAAAGGTTTCTTTTTTCTCGCCAATACTAAAGCAATTTCATAGGACACTTCGATCATCGTCAAGTCTTCACAACTTCCCTATCTCTTCCATCATGCAGTATGATTGATGACTTTTGAGGTATTGAAGAATGTCGTGGCAAAGATCCAATATTCCTTACATTTCAAGGGTACAGCTCTAAAATGGTGTTCGCAGGCCAGCCGCTAGTTAGTACACTGGATCGAACCTATTGGTAACTCTCTAGGAGGCTTCCGGATCAGCTAGTGTATAATCTTGCTACCTCTACTCTGCCAGATAGTGAGTGGAGGGAGTCCAAGTAGTGTGTATGTGGGGAGCATTGTCGAGGCCATGTTATGTCAAGGATCTGGGTATATTCTTACCACATGTACGCCATATCCAAAAATTTCATTACTTCATACAGCATGTCCCACCCACTTTTTCTTACTATTCAATACACCATGAATTGTCAAACTAATAGAGCAAGCTTATCTCTGAAAAGATCTAAGCCTCCCAAGCACTTCCTAATTCATTTCACAAATATACGTGGTCTCAATTCTAATCTTAACGATGTCCATTTTCACTTGCAGTCTGCCAAACCCCATGTACTTTTTCTGACAGAATCTCAGTTATCGGTTGATTCAACTACTGCTCATCTCAGATGCCCAAATTATTCGCTGTATGATTCCTTTCGCCTCAAAGGTGGTACTTGTGCATATGTCCATTCTGATATTCCCTGTCAGAGACTTGGCAATTTGGAATCTCCTCTCTTTGTTCATTTCTGGCTTAAAATCTCTTTACCTCATTGTGTCAAATTCATCTGCTGTCTCTACCGTTCTCCCAACTCCACTAATCACATGGAGCTCTTTGAGTTCCTCTCTTTGCAACTTGACTTTCTCCAGTCCAACTTTCCTAACAGTGAGATAATTTTCCTTGGTGATATTAATGTTCACAACTCCAGCTGGCTTCCGTTTTCAAGGCATACCGACCCAGCAGGTAGAGATGCTGAGGCTTTTGCAATTACTAATGACCTAGCACAGATTGCTCTTTTACACACAAGAATAGAAGACAATCCTAATCATACAGCCAATACGCTTGATCTTTTTCTCACAAACTTCTAAGTACACAGTTGAAGTGAGAGGTCCTTTTTTTTTTTTGTTAGTTGTTGGCGCATCGGCATCTGTGGCCATAATGCACCTCCCAAAGTTTTTGCAGTACTTTTATCCAAGCCCGAGGCGGGATTCGGACCCGCGACCTTTGGGTTGCTAGGCAGGTACTTTACCCACCCGGCTAGCCCTGTCGGCTGAGAGGTCCTCTAGGCACTTCAGATCACAACTTGGTGATTGTCTCTTCTCCAATGGAGCCTTTATCTCATGGCTATTCCCAACCTCGTGTTGTCTGGCATTCAAGAATGCAAAATGGGATGACCTGCGAGACTTCTTTTCTTTGGTCGGATTACTGTTTCAAAACTTCTGATGTCAACGTTTGCTCAGATCGTGTCAGTGAAATTATTCTTGCAGGAATGGAATCCTTTATCCCAAACTCCACTTTAAAATCTCGTCCTTTATCTAAACCTTGGTTTTCCAATAAATGTGTTAAGGCTGTTCAAGAGAAGAATGTTGCATATCATAATCGGCTTGTTTCTAATTCTTCAGTTTCATTTTCTGCCTACACCAAAGCTCGCAACAATTGTAAAGCAGTCATTAATCAGTCCAAACTAGAGTTTGAACAGGCTAAGAGTAGAAAACTTGCTTCTTGCCCTAATGGTAGCCGAGCATTCTGGTCTCTTTCCAAAGCTATTGGCCGCAACTTTTGCCCATCTCTGCTCCCACCTCAGCCAAGGATAAAGCTGATCTGCTAGCATCCCATTTTTCTTCTAGCTCGTGTATTAATGATCTTGGTAAAACACCTCGCACCATTCCCAACACACTCCATGGAATGCCTCCTGTGGTCTTCCGTCAAAAGGATGTCAGAAGGATTTTGATGAATCTTGATGCTAAGAAAGCTCCAGGTCCTGATGGTATTTCTCCACTTGTTCTCAAAACCTGTGCTCCTGAACTTACTCCTATTCTTTGCCGCCTTTTTTCACTTTCTTATTCCAAAGGTGTTTTTCCTTCTGTTTGGAAATTTGCTCATATCCAGCCAGTTCCTAAAAAGGGTGACAAATCCCTCCCATCCAATTATCGTCCCATTGCAATTACTTCTACTCTTTCTAAAGTAATGGAGAAATCAATTAACCGCCAACTCTTAAATTACCTAGAAACCTTCCGTCTGATCAACGATCACCAGTATGGATTCCGTCAGTGTCGATCTGGTGATATTCTGGCTTATGTTACCCATTTATGGACTAATTCAATGGAAAAGTTTTCTGAAACACAAGTAGTTGCTCTTGACATCTCAAAGGCTTTTGATCATGTTTGGCATAAAGGTCTTCTAAACAAGCTTCCATCTTATGGTTTGCCAACTGTTTTTAGTAATTGGTTATCCAGTTTTCTCTTTGATCGCTCACTGAGGGTGATGGTAGATGGTTCTCTGTCTTCTAACTTCTCCAATAATGCCGGTGTCCCCCAAGGTCCAGTTCTTTCCCCCACTCTTTTCCTCTTGTATATTAATGACCTTCTTCCATTGACTGGAAATCCTATCCATAGTTTTGCCGATGATAGCACATTGCATTCAACTTTCCATTTTGAGAAACCTTGTCCTGCTCAATCAGCTTCAACTTCTCAAATATCTGCTACCAATTCCTTAAATGCCGATCTTCAGGTAATTCTCCAGTGGGGCAAAGACAACTTAGTTTATTTCAACCCTTCTGAAACTCAGTCTTGTCTTACATCTCGCAAAAAGGATTCTTCTGCTCCTATGCTTATCTTTAGTGACACTCCAATTCCTAGGCAAAATGATATATCTCTTTTGAGGATTACTCTGACTTCTAATCTCTCTTGGCACAAGCACATTACAAATATTGCTTCCTCTGCATCTAAAAAACTTGGTTTTCTCTTTCGCTCTCGGCGTTACTTTTCTTCCAAACAGCTGTTCACTCTGTATAAATCGCAAATCCACCCTGCCATGGAATATTGTTCCCACATCTGGGGTGGTGCCCCCAAAACCTTTCTCAGGCTTCTTGATTCCATTCAGAAGAGGGCAGTTAGGTTAATTAATGATTCATCTCTAACAGAGTCTCTCCACTCGCTTTCTCATAGAAGCACTGTTTCTGCTGCATGCCTCTTCTACAGATACTTCCATGGGCACTTTTTTTCTGAATTGGCTTCTATAATTCCCGCTCTCTCTCTCTTTTAAAACAGTCCGAACACGTGTCGTCACCAGCCAACATCCATTTACTGTCCAACTTCAAACCCACAGAACCAACTTTTCATCTTTCTCATTTATTCATTCAACTGCCGTTTTCTGGAACAACCTTCCTTCATACGTGTTTCCTGAAAATTACAATCTACAGAAGTTCAAGTCCAATGTCAACAAATATCTTCTTTCGTCTTCTTAACCTCCAACCCAAGCACGGTACTAAGTACTATAGGTTCTAATACCTCTCGTGTTTGGGGTTCACATAAAAAAAAAAAACTTACTTTTAGCAAATATATTTTGTCTTCTTCTGATTTTTTACTTTTTCTTAGTCACATATTGTTTTCGTAGCTCAGACCCAAGAACAAGCTTCATTTTTACTTCTATGTTAGTCTGATGCTGTGATTTATAGTGTCTATTAAGATCATGTCTTATTATGTGAAAGAGTACTTTCACAAACAATGCAAAATGGTTTTCCTGATGAACTTGCTAAAAATAACAACTCATTTTCCCACTGTTCATTAAATTCATGTTTAATATCACTTTCTGCTTTTCATTTGCTCATTTTCTTTGGCGCTGTGGTGGATAGAAGGAATAAAAAAAAAAAAAAAAAAAAACAGAAAAGTACAAAACTCTAGAAGTCTAAATGTTGAAAAAGAACAAACAGATCACAAGTATGTACGTTGTATCACACAGAATATCGATTGTAAACTGTCGAAAAATTTCGACGAACTGATGAGCAGACGCAACCGGGGGGGGGGAGCTCCCCCTACTATTTCTTGAGTTGGCAAAATGCGATTTGGAAATGCGATTGATGGAAATTTCTCATAGATGAAAATACCTCAAATTTATCATTTCATTGTTTTCTTTTAACTTGAAAAGACTTCTTTTCAGGGGACTTTTCAAGTCCCCTGAAAAAAGTCACATATTGCATTTATTTTCCCACTTGTGCATAGAGTCGGGTGCCGGAGGCAATGGCTGTACAAAAGAATGGACGACTAGGTGCTCGATATATTTTCATAGCCCTAGATCACTTACGGTCAAAATTCAGAAATGCATTTTTTTTTGGAGACTATTTAATTTATTTCTTTTGTTAATTGAGGGAATTGACATGTTTATGCGGGTGTAAGTGGAAAGAAGGTAGTGAGTGTCTTAAGCCATATGCAGAAGGACCTGAAATGAAAGGAAATAGAACCAAAGATTCGGCAATATGGGCTTTGGGTACTAGAGAAATTTTATGATGAAATGCACCATTTGTAATCTTCCAAAGTGCCACGTTTGGCGCATGCACCATAGGTTGGCCACCACTGGCCTAAATAAATTTAAGGCTGAGCTGGACAGGCATTTGGAGCGAATGGAGGGATGAAATGGGAGGTGGTTTTTTTTTTTTTTTTTCTTTTGCTGATGCTGCATAAGCTTGCTTTCTTGCATCGTATGCCTCTACTAATGCTAATGTTAATATTAAGGAAGAGGTCTATTTCCACAAGACAATTTGGTTTCCATAATGGAAGGTCCTTTGAAGATGCCATAAAGGAAATACCTAGAAACCTTCACAGCAGCACATTATAGTTTAGAAAAATATGTGATGGGAGTATTTCTAGATTTTAAAAAGACATTTGACAGTATCTTGTGGGAGAGCTTCATGAGGAGACTCAGAATCATCGAATTACCAGGGCAGTTATATAAAGTTAGGAGACATTACTTAAGTAATAGAAAAATAACTGTAAGAACAAGATATGATGAGATATGCATGCAAATAACTATGGGGTCTCCTCAGGGATCAATTGTGGGACCTTACCCACGGAATATAGTAATAGATGAATTATTAATCAAGGTTGGGGTGAGTCTGAACTGGCTGCCTATGCAGATGACCTTGCTATTTTAATTAGAAGCAACTCTAGAAAAATGTTGGAAGAAAAGGCTACAAAAATAATGGATAGAATTTGTAAATGGACAGAACAAAATAAGTTAGAATTATCTATGGAAAAGTCTCGCATGGTGCTGCTGAAGAGGAAACTGAGTACAAACAGAACCTCAGTGATCGGATCTCCTGCCGGATTCATGAAATATACCCACATGGTGAAATACTTTGGGGTAATGATGGATGAGAAATTGCATTTTCTGCCCATGTTAAATATATTAAAGAAAAGATTAGAATTTTATATTGAAAAATAAGAATTGTGAAAGTAGAATGGGGTGTGAGAGGAAGGTCTCTTAACTTACTATATAACTGTATTTTTGTGCCAATTATTACATATGCTGCTGGTGCCTGGAGGTACAGAGCAGAGCATAGCTTAATTAAAACACAAATAATATAAGCTCAGAGGTAATCTCTTCTAGCAATGACCCAAACCTGCTGGACTGTTTCAAGTGTTGCACTGCAGATATTTTCAGATAAGTAACCTGCAGATTTAATCATAATAAGGAAATATCTTGAATATGGTGTGGTCAGGAATAATCCTTTAGAAATAATGAGACTTCAGTTATGTTCTATAGAACGGAAAGCATATGCTAAAAAACATTTAAAAAGAAGAAGAATTAGTATTAGCATTAGTTGAGGCATATGATGCAAGAAAGCAAGCTTATACAGCATCAGCAAAAAAAAAAAAAAAAAACCTTCCCATTTCACTCATCCGGTCACTCCAAATGTTTCTCTAGTTCAGCCTTAAATTTATTTAAGCTATCAACTTACAAAACAACAACAGATGGAAGTCTGTTCCAGCAATCAACTACCTGCATATCCATTCTACAACTGTCTTTCCTCAATTTGAATCTATGCCCACTCAGGTTCTTAATCTGAGCTAGCGGAAGTGTTAGTAGTAGTAGTGGCATGTGACGCAAGAAAGCAAGTGTATGAGCTTATGCAGCATCAGCCAAAAAAAAAAAAAAAAATCACACCATTCCCTCCAAATGCATGTCCAGTTCCTCCTTAAATTTATTCAACCTATCAACTTCCACAATGACAGATGGAAGTTTGTTCCACCAATTAACCACCCACTGGCTAAAGGCAAATTTCCGCACATCTATTCTACATCTGTCTTTTCTTAATTTGAATTTATGTCACCTTAGGTTCGTAATCCGAACAAGTGGAAGGATCCCATCAGAATTCAGTGTGCTGAACCCATTCAAGGCCTTATACACCTCAATCAGATCACCTCGCAGGTGCCTAGTCTCCAGCCACTGCAATTTGCAGAACTTAAGCCTCTCTTGGTAAGAGGATCCCTTCATTCCCCTCACCAATCTTGTTGCCCTTCTCTGTACATGCTCAAGTAAATCTACATCCTTCCTAAAATGAGGCCTTCAGACCTGTACACAGTACTCAAGGCGTGGCCTGACCATTGCCTTATACAGAGGGACAATCACCTCCTTCTAACCCCATGACCTGCCCTTGACAAAACCCCATGACCTGCCCTGGCAACCTGTCTGCATTGCTCAGAAAACTTTATATCTGACTGCACAATTATTCCCAGGTCTTTTTCATTTTCTACCACCTTAAGGGTAGTACCACACAGTTGGTACGTTTCTCTGGGGTTACTTCTACCCATATGCAGCACTTTGCATTTGTCAAGGTTAAACTTCAGTTGCCACTTCTCAGCCCATCTGCCCAAATTATCCAGATCCTGTTGCAGTAGCACACTGCCATTACTGTCATTAACAACCCTGCCAACCTTTGTATAATCTGCAAACTTCGACATTAAGCCTGATATACCTTCATCAATATCATTGATAAATATACAAAACAACAGTGGACCTAACACCGAACCCTGTGGGACTCCACTAATAACATTAGTCCACAAAGAGCAACACCCATTGATTACCACCCTCTGTCTTCTCCCACTTAACCATCCTTTTATCCATTGTAGCAACTTACCCTTAATACCATTCTGCTCCAATTTGTACAATAGTCTTCCATGCGCAACAGTGTCAAAAGCTTTCCTGAAATCCAAATATATGATATCAAAATTATTTTTTGATATCATATAAGTATCTTAGTAAGGAGTATATTAGTAAGGAGTTAGAGATTAATTGGCAGGAGCAATGGAACAGTTCCAAGCGGGGGAGGGGGGTTACCTATAAATTTTTGCCTTGTGTAACCACGATGAAAGAATGTGGGTTTGCACAAGACCATGGTAGTAACTGGTCATGGGCTAAGAGCTAGATTACGTGAACTGAGAGTAGAACCTTCTGGCTTATGTCTCTGTGGCGAATTGGAAACTTCAGAACACATACTGTGGCACTATAGATATTATCTGGTAGCTCATAGGAAAATGTAAGAAGAATTAGAAGTGCAGGTTTTGCAGCCACACAAAGTGTTTGCGAGTTTACAATCTTATAGAATTTTTAAGATTTTTATGAAAGGGGTATTTGAAAAAAAAAAAAGGCTTAATATCACAGGATTAAGAATTTAACGTAAATATGTGGATACCTCGTGATTTTGGTACAATGGGTTTTTAAAGTATATTTCTTAAGGAAAATCGTAATGTATAAATATGTTTGCTTATTATATGATGTACATTATATGTTTGGGGATACATTGTATGGAATTTAAATAATACAGTTTTAATTAATTTATCTTGAAGTTTTATGTTTTAGGTGTTTTAGGATTATAAATGAATATATTCTCTTAAGAGACTGTAAATATGTATATATGATTGTTTAGATGGTTTTAATTTATTCTAAAGATTTACATTTTAGGTGTATAGGTTTACAATTAATTATCCCTGCCTCGCCTGAAGGCTACAGGTGAGGCAGGGATAGTGTGGACATACAGACTGTTCTGCTAGATCTGGGATGAGAGATGGGTGCCGAAGGACTGGAAAGAAGGTTTGATCATCCCGTTGTTCAAGAAGGGGAACAGGAAGAAGTGCTCCAATTACAGAGGCATGACACTGACATCACTTGTGAGTAAGCTGTACGAGAGAGTGTGAGAGGGGAAGATAAGAGGAAGATGACTTTCATCAACCGGTGAAATACCACCACTTTGCTTATTGGAGGCTTGAAGTGGTGAAACCCATGTTTAGTCTCTAGAGCAAAGTTTCCGGCATCCCCCCCCATACTTCTCCTATAGTACTAAGTTCTATAGGTTTTGATACCTTTCGTGTTTGGGGTTTTCATAAAAAAAAACAATTGGAAGTAGGATGGCTGAGGAGCAGTATGGCTTTAGGCCTGGCAGATCGACAGTGGATCCAATTTTCTGCATCAGGAAAATGATGGAAAAATGTTATGAACACAATAAAGAATTATGGATGGCATTTCTGGACATAAAGAAAGTGTTTGATGCCATGAAGAGAGAGAAACTGTGGGAGGTTTTAAGAAACTTGGGGATAGAGGAACATCTTGTGGAGAGAAGTGAGAATATGTACACCAACAGTGAACAAAGTAAGAACAGTGACGGGGGTTGACGGAGAGTTTCGAAAGAACATTAGGTTTGAGGCAAGGAGTGTCCTGTCACCACTACTATTTATAGCTGTCATGAATATGTGCAATGCAGAGTTGTGGAAAAACGTAGACAAGACCAAGATGAAAGTCATGCTCTTCGCAGATGACCTCTGCATATGGGAAGAGAGCAGGGAACAAGTGCAATGGCAAGTTGATATGTGGGCTAGTATGGCCAATGAATTTGGACTGGTTTTCAGTCAGGAAAGTAATGGTTCTAAAGAGGAATGGAGAGCCTGAAGGACTTTAAGTATCTAAGAAGCACCATTACAAAGACTGGAGTGACAGATGAAGAAATAAGTAGAATGATACACAAGCAGGCAGGAATTTCTATAGGCAGACAAGAGATCTGATCTAGAACAGAAACATACCACTGAAGTGTAAGAAGGCTATACACCAGACCTATTACGTACTAATTGTGACATGCTTCTGAAACTTCGACTATGAGGAAAAAAGATGAAAGCAGAATGCAGAAGGCAGAAAGGAGCATAGCCAGAAAGAAAAGAAGTGATAAAATCAGAAATGATGTAATTTCAGGTTGAAAAACCTGAAATTACATCATTTCTGATTTAAAATTCAGGTTTAAAAACCCCAGAATAGGATTGAAAGGTCCCATTTGAAATGGTTTGGACATGTCAAGAGGATGAACAAGAGGCATTTGCCAAGGAGAATGTTTGATTTACAATTAAGGGACAAAATACCAAGGGGGGGGAAAATTCCGGTTTAAAAACTCCAGATTAGGATCGAAAGGTCCCATTTGAAATGGTTTGGACATGTCAATAGGATGAACAAGAGGCATTTGCCAAGAAGAATGTTTAATTTACAATTAAGGGACAAAAGACCAAGCAGAACATGATAAAGATTGATGTCATTAAGAGAGGAGGAAACTGGAGTGAATCAGCGATGGAGAGAAGTACACAGACAGGGCATAGTGGTGAGGCTTCATACGTCAACCCGTGGAATAGCGGAACGATGACAGTTGATGATGATGAGTTTACAACTGAATACAGGTAGTCCTCAGTTTATGACAGGGTTCTGTTCCTGAAGGAGCTGTCACAAAAAAAATCAGTGTAAAATGAACTTAATTATATAATATAAGTCAATGAGTTGCGTTCCAGGCCCCATCTCAAAACTAACATAAGTAATACAATATAAAATAACCAAACTAAATTTAATTAAATAAAAATAAATTTTGTACATTTACTTTGATATGTTTGAAGCCTAGAACGAATGTTTTTGTAAGAGCCAGTGTAAGGCACTAGTCTTTTCTGAGAGGGCCATAATGCAGAGCACACAGCATCAGGGATGAAAAATGCCCCTGCTATAAGAAAATGACAAAGCAAATACAATCTAGGACCAACTATGGGCCAGACTGAAAATATAAATGTGACTAGGGCTTTAAATTTTGTCCAATTGAATGCTCAAAGAGAAAGAACTGTTGTAGATCAGATCAAACTCAAATCAGAAGAAAATAATATAGATATGTTAGTACTCCAAGAGCCCTACACACACACATGTGGATAGGGTTCAAGGATACCCAAGAGGCTACAAAATAATAGAATACACCACAGGTGTCCCTCCTTCTACAGCAATAGTGGTCAGAAACACTAACCTCACAGTCACAAAGGTGGGTCACCTCTGCTCCCCAGTGGTAGCGTGTGCCCATATCACCAGTGCAGTTGGACAGTTCTATATTATACCTCTTTATGCAAGACCAGGTGAAGACATAAACCTTACTACAGATTACTTACAAGCAGTCATAAATTTATTACCAACTGCAAATATCATAGTGTGTGCTGATGTCAACTGCCAGTCAGCCTTATGGCATAGCCATACAGAAGAAAGAGCAGGCACACACAATGGCCGGATATTATCAGATTTTATAGCTATCTCACAATTTCAAGTGATAAATCAACCTAATAACTTACCAACTTTTAGCAGTACCATGTGGGAGAGTGAGATTGATGTCACTCTTGCCACCAATTCAACAGCCTATAAAATTACAGACTGGTATGTCCAGCCAGCTTGGACTACAGTCAGATCAGAGAGCCATCACCATCAAACTAAATAAGCAGTTACAAACAACCCAACACTCCTTGTTGGATATCAAAAGGTACAACCTTAAAAAGGCAA
This sequence comes from Mastigoproctus giganteus, assembly GCF_048544385.1. Lineage (NCBI taxonomy): Eukaryota > Metazoa > Arthropoda > Arachnida > Uropygi > Thelyphonidae > Mastigoproctus > Mastigoproctus giganteus. Next base: position 2,405,372 of record NC_143579.1, read on the forward strand.
ACTGGCAGATTTTCACAGAACATACAGCAGCTGAGCAGCAAAAACAGGAAAATGAGTGGTCTAGATCAGGCTACTGTAGCCCAGACAAGCAAGCACTGACTATGACAAACATTTTAACAAAAACAGCAAATCTGTCTATCCCATGGAAAAAGCTGAGGAAGCAGGCAGTCCCCTGAACTGATATACTCAGGAGAAGGGTGCACTAGGCGAGGAGAAATTTTCAAAGAGCCAAAACATCTTGGCCACAAAATGAGGTAGATGCACTAAGAGATTCTTATAGAACTCTCAGGAATCAGTACACAGCCCTTATAAGAGACAAGAAAAATGGAATGCTGGAGGCACTTGGTGAGAGCTACTGGAAAAAATAACCCTTGGGGTTATTTTTTCTCTACAAAACAGTTCTAACTGTCTACAAAACAGTTACCAACAAGCTGTCAAACCACTGTAAAACCAGATGGAACCCCATCTGGTTTTACGGTGTTGGGCCGATTCTGTAAATAACATCCTAGACATATTCAGATTCAGACTGAAACTGGGGATAATTCCCCCCACCCAGCTGGACATTATAAAAGAAAACACTGAATATGAAGATGCCAATATTGAACCTCTGTTTACTACACAAGACTTAGAAATTGCAATATCTAAAACCAAAAACAATAATTGCCCAGGTTTTGACCTCTTAGAGGTTGAGATCATCAAAAAATTAGCAGAAATAGCACTATATAATAACTGTATGACAGAAGGTATATCCCCAAAAACATGAAAAAAAAGCTGTGTTAAGATTAATTCTCAAAAACCCAGAGAAACCCCCTACTGATCCCAAATCATATAAACCAATAGTCCTACTCCCTGTACTAGGGAAAATATACAAAAGACTAATATATAGCAGATTAGCTCAATACTACACAGAAACAGGTTTACAATCCAACAATCAGTATGGTTTTAAGCAGGGCAACTCTACAGAGGATGCTAGGCACCACCTACTGACAACAGTTAAAACTCAGAGGAGAAATATATGCTGGCAATCTCCATTCGCTTTACTGGGGCATTTGACTCACTCTGGTGGCCTAGTGTCCTTAGCAGACTCTCCAGGCAAATGCCCCACAAAACCTCTATAAGGTAATAAACAGCTACCTTACAGACAGAAGTGCCTCGGTACGCACAAGGTTCCAGGAATTGACACACCCTATGAATAAAGGCTGCCCACAGGGTTCAATCTGTTCTGGAACATTGTTCTGGATGAATTTCAGGCCTTGGATCTGGGCCCCGTGGAAAGCCTGGCCTTTGCAGATGACATGATTTTCCTTGTAAAAGGTAACATGCGAGTGTTGTAGAGCAAAGATCAAATGCAACTGCGTCCTCTTGCAGTTGCAGGAGTGGGCACAAATGCACATGCTCAAAATATCGCCTGAAAAAAACCAAACTAATACTTCTGAAATCCAATTTGGACATTAGAAGACATCCACAAATCAAAATTAACACAATAACTATAAAATTGGAAATAGAACTAAGATATATCTTAGGGCGTCTTTGATACAAAATTAACTTTTTATTCCCATTTGACCTGCTTGGCAAAGAAAGTAAAAAATTATGCAGGTATGATTGTCAGGATCAGTCAAGCAGACCGAGAGTTCAAAAGAAAGACCCTGGCAATCATATACCGTGCAATGTTCCTACCTGTTATCACCTATAGAACTGGTGCGAGGTTCACCCGTTCGGCCACAGTAAGAAATAGGAATAAATTAGAATCGATACAAAGGACAATACTTCTCACTATTACCAGAGCATGTCGCACAGTAAGCACACCTGCACTACAGTTGCTGGCTGGAACTTTCCCACTTTATCTGGAAGCAGCCAAAAGAGGCTAATATATTATAGACTTAAAAAGGCATACCCACAGAATTTCTGGGGATAGCCTTTGACACAGCCAGCAACCTCAACATTGAAAGAAAAAGAATAGCCACAAAACTCCACGAGCTATGGCAAACAAAGTGGGAGCAGAAAACCAGAGGTCTGGTTACCTTTCTGCCATAGGTGGCAATGGTTAGCCAAAAGCCACCTAAGTGGCTACCCCTGGATTATTAACAACATTAACAACATTTATATTGACAGGTCACGGCTCCCTAAAGGCAAAACTAACCTCCTTAGGGTTTCACTGATGACCCAAACTGCACCTGTGGCGAGAGTGAAGACTGCGCACATATTCTATATAAATGTCCAGAACACAGCTAACAGCACAGATTGGGCCCCCTCCCAGGGAGAAGAACATGTGTTCATCATAGAAGAGGAAAATTATAAAGACTTTACAACCTTCACACAGCAAGTATTTAAAATGTGCAGAACTATCCAAAGAATGCCAATTCAGCTTTCCAGCAATTAAACAATAATCAATAGTTAAAATTGCCCACGTTTCCCATCACGCCCAGACGATGACTTAAAAACTGTCAGGATAGCAGTATTCGACACCCTGACAGAACTAGATTGACTTGAGTACCCCCCAGGACTACCCTGCCATGTGTAGGAACCTGGGGACCACACCAAATAAGTAAATATGTAGGGAAGGGAGTGTACAGGCAGCCAGGGAAGCAGATTAGCTGAAAAATATCAGTAAGCTAGTAGCAAGGAGATGCAAAGTAGAATGAATGAATGAATGAATGAATGAATGAATGATAAAATGAATAGGCTGGGCACTGAGTAAAAGAATGAAATAGGAATTATAATAAAAGGGAATAAATGTCAGTTTTGGTGAAAGAAAGAGTGACCAGCATGAGAGAGTGAATGAGTGTTATGGTGAATGGCAATGAGTGCAAGAGCAAATGAAATTGGCTGAAAGAATACAAAGTTAATAATAACTTACATTATTTAAATATACTAACAAACGCTTACTAAAAGTACAAACGCTATCACTGCATTCTCCCCTGGCCTGCAAAAAATTGCAGCTAGGCCTGCACCACAACTAAAGAATAACAGCAAGTTAGGTGCCAGGAGAGTGCAGTGCAGAAAGCAAGAGTCAAATAAATGAAATGAAATCAAGAAGAATGAATGAGAGTGTAAGTGTGTGAGAAAAAAAACCATAAATGTTGTAGTACACACTAGCCCTAGTTTTAATCTTTTATATTCTTACTTATTTAGCTAACTATTGTGCATTAGTATTTAAATTTACCTTACACACTACTGCATCCCCTCCTGATATGTGAGAAAGATGAATAAGTGAAAAAAAAAAAAAAAAATATATATATATATATACAGTGTTCTTACTGAAGACTATAAAAATGATATTTAGTAAAGTTTACCGTATTAGGTACCTGTCAGTTGTGCAATGTTAATACTGTGCACATAGGGCAATTAGGCATTATACATGCATGAAATTAAGTGCATGAAATACATGAATGGTATAAGTAGATTATAGACCTAGTCAGAATCCTTAGTTTATTCTAAATTGAGATAGCGAGATTTGGAAGCTAATCAATACTTACGAGTCCGTAGAAGTACCGTTCGAGAATTCCCGCCATTTTTACACGATAGCATAAGCTTAGTGTAGTATAGTGCATAATATAATATTGTCAATTAATCAGTAAATCTATTAATCTTGATAAACTTTATTGTCAATTAAATTGTATTTTTAACTCTATATATATATAACGACTTAATCGTAACAAATAATTAATACATAACTATAGTGGTACACGTGATACGGAAGTTATATAAAGGGAACTCGTAGAAAACACTAGATACCGAAAAAAAATATATAACATAACTGTTTTGGGATATAACTTAAGGAATTAATTTTTGTTTTGAAATTTTATTGAATTAAATCGGAATCATGACTCTGACCAGAGCAGCAAAGCAAAAGGCTCAAGCTAATGGGAGTGCTGTGGTTGAGGGGAGAAATGAGGGGGGCAGTTGCCCTCTGAATCACAGTCTTTTAAAATGCACTGTTTGCTTGATGTTTGCGGAGCAGTTGGGTACGGGACATGATACTGCCAAGGGGGATGTCTTTGTGTATGCACGATGTAAGGAGTGCAAGGAAATCAGGCGACAACTCAGCGTTGTTATGGGCCTTTATGAGAGCTTGAAGGACAGGGTGGATGCCCTCGAAGGAAATAAATTGAGGGGCCCATCAAGCTCTCAGCTGCCCACATCAATTCCAGAGCTTGCACTTGGTCATCAGGCAACACAGAGGCAGCCCCCTAGGCAGAATGCACTGTTCCCACAGGAACTAGTAGTTGTTGGTGACTCTATTGTCAGGGAAATGGGGAACATGCTTTGTAAAAAGGATAGGTGGAATAGGACCAAGGTATGTCTGCCAGGGGCAAAGGTTGATGACGTTGTAGAGCGGATATCCTCTTTTAAGGGCACAAAAGGTGATATAGTTGTACACGGTGGCACTAATGATATTAAGAGTAGGAGACCGGCAGAATTACTTAGCAAGTACAGGTCACTGTTGAAAAAAAGCAGTGAATTAGGGTTGAATTTGAAAGTGTCTGCAATTCTGCCCATACACGATAGGAGGGAGTATATGATGAGAGCCTTGTCGATCAATTCGGCCCTGGAGGGATTGTGCAAGGCTCAAGGGGTAGAATTTTTTCAGCCTGGACTGTACTTGTTAACAGGAGAGATTGCTTCTACAGGGATGGGATACACTTAAATAGAAAGGGTGCAAGAATTTTTGCTGATGCTGTCGAGGCAGTGTTAGGTGGGTCGGAAACTGCTAGTTGGGGGGGATACAAGGACTAATAGATTAACAGTAGCCACTGGCAGAGGTGGAAGTGATTCTTGCACTGCTTCTATTGAAATGAGCAGAAGCCTGAAAAACAAGATGCAGGATATTTCAGAGACTGCTGGGAGTCATTGCAGTACAAGTAAACACATGGGTTGTGTTAGGGTAGCTAAGAATAGAAACAGGTGCATGTACACCTGCGTGTACACCAATGCTAGGAGTTTGGTAAATAAATTTGATGAATATGAGGTATTGCTCAAAACATCAAAGGCAGATATTGTTGGGATATCAGAGACGTGGTGTCACACAGATATAAGTAATGCAGAACTGGAATTTGGGGAATACAATGTGTATAGAAATGATAGACAGGACAGGAGGGGAGGAGGGGTTATGCTATTAGTTAAGAAACACATAAAGTCCAAGGAAGTGAAGCCAGTTGACATCGATGGACAGGGCAGTGTCGAGTCAGTTTGGTGTGACATAAGCATAAGGAAATCAAAATTGAGAGTAGGAGTGTGCTATAGGCCTAATGACTCTGATGAGTATAATAAGATATTGTACAGGGAAATAGAGTGGGCCAGTAAATTAGAGAGTCTTATAATGGGGGATTTTAATTTCCCAGATATTGACTGGAATTTGTGGGTTGGTCACTCGCACACTAGCAAGGCTTTTGCGGATTTATTGGATGATTGTTTTCTACATCAGCATGTTCGTGAGGCAACAAGAGGGAGCAATACTCTTGATCTGATTATCAGTAGTGATTCTTCATGCATTAAGAATCTGCAGATAAATGAAACACTAGATGGCAGTGATCACAGTGTGTTGAAGTGGGATTTACTCAAGAAGGTAACTACCATCAGAGGTAAAGGGAAGGGTTTTTGTTTTCGTAAAGGCGACTATGATGGTCTGAGACAGTATTTAAATTCTATACAGTGGGACCAACTGATGATGTTACCAACAGCAAACTCAAAATGGTAAGCATTCAAGGAACTAATCTTGGAGGCTACCAGGCTTTACATACCAACTAAGAAATATTGTTCAAGGTTTAGGCCTAAATGGTTGTCAGATGAACTAATGAGACATGTGGCAGAGAAAAAAAATGCATGGGATACATACAAATTAATGGGTGACATGGAAGCCTATGATAGATATAAGTTGGTCTGTAACCAAGTCACAAAGGAGATTAGGTAGGCAAAGGCAGACTACGAAAAATCCTTGGCAAAGGATGCAAAGAAAAACAGAAAAGAGTTCTTTACATATTTAAACTCAAGAAGGAAAGGGATGAATCAGATTGGTCCACTGGATATTGATGGTTCAACAGTTGAGGATCCTTCTCAGGTGGCTAACAATCTAAACGAGTATTTTGCATCTACATCCACGCATTAGGAGTTATTCAGGAAGGAGAATGATGTAGGTAAAGTAAACATTGGCAGTGAGCTGGATGATTTTGTAATAACTGAGAGGAAAGTGGAGGAGAGATTGTTGAGGATAAACATAAAAAAGGCACCTGGGGTGGATGGGATCTATCCAGTTATATTAAAGGAGGCAGCAAAGGAAATAAGCAAACCCCTAGCCATAATTATGAGAGCTTCTTTGGACTCAGGGGAGGTATCCATAGACTGGAGATGTGCAAATGTAACCCCAATTCACAAAGGAGGTTGAATTGTTAAGTGGATCAAAGGCTGACACAAGTAATTATAGACCTGTTAGTTTAACTTCTGTTCCGGGTAAATTAATGGAGGCACTGGTTAAAGAAGCACTGCAGGATCATCTAGACAAGAATTCAGTTATAGCTCAGATGCAGCATGGTTTTGTTAAGGGCAGGTCTTGCCTGACCAGTTTGATTGGATACTATGATGTAGTCACAAAAGAACTGGATGCAGGGAATAACTTTGATATTATATATTTGGATCTTAGAAAGGCTTTTGATACTGTTGCACATGGAAGACTGCTGCACAAATTGGAGCAGTGTGGCATTGGAGGCAAATTGCTGCTATGGATAAGGGGATGGTTGAGTGGCAGAAGACAGAGAGTGGTAATCAATGGACACTGCTCAACGTGGACTAATGTTATTAGTGGAGTTCCTCAGGGTTCAGTGTTGGGTCCATTGTTGTTTTCGGTGTTTATGAATGATATTGATGATGGGATATCAAGTTTAATGTCCAAGTTTGCAGATGATACAAAGGTTGGCAGGGTTGTGAAGGACACTACTGATGCTATGCTGCTGCAACAGGATCTGGAAAGGTTGAACAGATGGGCTGAGAGGTGGCAAATGAAGTTTAACATTGACAAATGTAAAGTACTACATATGGGAAACAGTAACCCCAGAGCAACGTATCAACTCTGCGGTACTACACTGACAGCGGTGGAGAATGAAAAGGACCTGGGGGTAATTGTGCAGACAGATATGAAGTTCTCTGAGTAGTGCAGACGAGCTGCAAGAGTAGCTCATGGTGTCTTGTCAATGATATATAGGAATTTTTCTAGCAATAAGGCAATGGTTAGGCCACATCTTGAGTACTGTATACAGGTCTGGAGGCCTCATTTCAAGAAGGATGTAGAGCTGCTGGAACGGGTACAGAGAAGGGCAACAAGATTAGTGAATGGAACAAAGGGTTGCTCTTACGAAGAAAGGCTAAAGTTTTGCAAATTACAGAGTCTGGAGACTAGGCACCGGCGAGGTGATCTGATAGAGGTGTTTAAGGCTTTGAATGGTTTGAGCATGCTCAATGCCAATGGGATTCTTCATCTTGCTCAGAATAATCACCTCAGAGGGCATAAATTCAAATTGAGGAAGGACGGATGTCGGATAGATGTGCGGAAATTTGCCTTTGGCCAGCGGGTGGTTGGTTGGTGGAACCGACTTCCATCACTCGTTGAAGTTGATAGCCTAAACAAATTTAAAGCTCAACTGGACAGGTATTTCGAACGAACGGAGGGGTGAAATGGGAGTGGTGTGTGTGTTTTTTTTTTTTTTTTTTTTTTTTTGGCTGATGCTGAATAAGCTTGCTTTCTTGCATCATATGCCTCTACTAATGCTAATGCTAAATTATATTAGTCAATTTTATTTAATCATATATATCTGTAGGGAAACTAACAAGTTTGGTCCTTATACACCTAATTGGAAAAATGGAAATAAAAATAAAAAACAAAAATGATGCTGAACAATGAAAATTGTAAATAACATTCTCTCACTTGGTCATCGGTCTGCTACTTCTTCGGGGGATTTCAGCAGACCAATAGCCAGACTAAAAAATGTCTCATACCTACCCGTTTCTGTTGTCCCCATTCTGGTTTTGCCTGATTTTAATTTTTAGGTGATTGTATAGAAATTAATAGAAATTAAATGGGAAGTGCTAATAAATGAGAAAAGATAATGTGCTAAATTAAAATTTTGTAAAATATGTGTTAAATTTAAATTTTGTAAAAATAGTGTCAAAATCAGCAAACTTGAATAGGCGACACAAAGCCCAACAGGTATGTATCAGATTAAATGAGAATGGGTTCTTACTTCCTTCTTGTTCTGTGGTGGTCAGACTGAAAATGGATCAATTCCCGCCTTCTAGTTGTTTTATGTGTTGATTAAAAGCGCAGCCGCACTTTTCATTGACTGTGGCGTGATGATGAAATTGCTGTAGGCAATATGCCCTATGTCAATGCAAATATCCTGATAGCTTTGAGAGAGTTTATATTTGAGTTAATGGGGGGGGGAGTTTCCTCTGATGGCAGAAGGAACCTATATAAATGAAATTATGTGTTTATACAAGTACAATAAGTGTTAGTATTATGTTAATGAAAAAGTGTGTTAATGTAAATATATAGGAAATGCTATCCCCTGGACAAGGGCCGGTATAGCTTTTCTAAGGCATAACGACCCGTGTATGTCAGAGGGGATAGCTATATACATATTTACAGCCTCCTTCAATATGAATTTTCACCCTGTGTCTCTAGGTTTTATACTGTGTTTGTAATTAAATGAAGGGATATGAACATTGTGTTTAAAATACCTTAGGCGCGATTATTCTGTTGTTGGGAGTTTGATACAAGTTGACAAATTACCAATTATTAGATTGTCTGGATTTTTTTGGGGGGGGGGTTTGGTCAGTCGGGTTACAGTGCGGTCAGATGACGAGCCTCTTCAATAAACCCGGGAATCAAAATTGGGAAGTCATTATCTTAGTTGGATGAAGGACACTGGTTTTTAGACAACCAGGCAAAAATGGACTACGGGCTATTTATTGGTGTTATAGTTCTAAACTGGTTGTGTGTTTTCAATAAGTGTATTGGGATTGGCGTTGGGGTGGTGTAGGGTGAGGTTCAGCCGCTTTAATATGGTATCTGTTGTAATTGGCAGGTATATTATTGTTGATGAGAATATCTATCAGTTTTTTTATTGCTTCCGTCATGTTATCTAGATTGTTGCAGTTGTGTATTAACCTGTTTGTCTGATTTCTAATATGTTGCTATGGATATGCTTAGTCAAATTGCTCTCCCAGTTGGTAAGCTTTATAACTGGGAAGCTAAAATGGTCTCTCTTATCATAATGTCAAGTGTAAACATTTTCATTGGTGATGGTGATTTGGCTGTCGAGATAGCAAGCTTGTAGGTTGCTATCCGGGGTTGGTGCGTTCTATGGTTAAATCTGCGGGATAAATTTCCTGGGCTATAATATCGAAATTGCCGAAATTGATAATATATATAAAACCTAACAGAAAAAAAAAATTATAAAATTTAAGAAAAAAGTATAAAAATAGAATGCAAGTACAATGACCATGCAGATTATGAATGAAGTAAATGTGTCTCTCTCTCGTGCACCCCTGGCAGTGCACTGCCAGCTAACATATCCTACCCCCGAGGCAGGATGGGCAGTTTGACCATCCTACCGGATTCAACACTTACATGGATAACGATCACCGACGGAGACATACTGCAGCTCTGCTGCCAACAAGGCATTTGGCGATCTGAACTGGGTTATCAAATCCAGTTCCCTTTAAAACCCCATCCCCAGGCAGGGGGGGAGAAGGAGATGAGTCTCTGTCTCCTCCCCTCCCTGCCTCCCCCATATTTGCCTGGTGGGGCTCATTCCACCAGGTGAAGTGATGAACACTGGGTTGTCATCACTGCAACACCAGGGTACCTGCCTGCCTACCCGCCAAGGAGAAGCCAACTAGCTTCAAAATAATGTCAACTGGGTGGTGGTATCTGCCGAGATTAAGTACATAGTCTTCTCCATTGATGAAGCGTTACTTATTCGAGGTAGTGCAATATCATGGCAACTCGTTGTGAAGGTATTCACAATATGAGATATACTTAAATTATGCCAATTATGCACTACTTTAGTAGGTTGCTGCATATTAAAATGATGCAATAGCACTAACTTATACGTCAGTAAACTTGTGCACAACATGAGGCATTAGCCCTAAAAGGTTTTCAGTTTAGTAATACATACCAGAAAAATTTATAAATGATCATATAAAAACCAGAATAAAAAATCACAAACTGCATGCTTCAAAATCACAATTTTTTATGGTCTCAAACAAGAACAAATTCAATAGCACAGAACCTAACATGGCGATTTCCCAACAAAATAAAATAGATTTCTCAGTAATTTTTTTGCATAATGACTAGTGAGTCAATGGCAGGGATTCACAAAAAATTATGGAAATGTAGAAAAATTACATCCAACGTAATATCAGGATTCCGCCTCACAAAAGCTCAAAACTACCATGTTATGTGAGGTTTGCTGCAATTCTCTGTGTTAGAGTGAAAACGTGTTGTGCAGCAGGATTGCTGCAATTTATCAATCATGTTAGAGTAAAACCGTGTGTTCTAGAAGTATCGTGCCTGTAATAGTAATAACAAAGGAATGAATATTTGATAAAAAGAAACTTCAACTACTGTACACATTTTATATGCTAAAATTAGTTTTAAATTATTCTAAACTCTTTAAGCATAAATTATGCAAAAACATTACAGAACCTGTAACCATAAAACCTAAACCAAGTTCCATATTGTGAGCAATATCAGCACAAAATAGACAACTATCATCCCATTTTAAAATGCTATTGATGTCTTGGTTTTTTTATTAGTTAGCAACTATTCTAAAGTTTAAAATCCAACAAAAACCCAACTTTTCTTTGCTTAATAAATAAATTTATTTATTTATTAAGCAAAGTGAATAAGTAAATAGATAATATGATATCACTAATATATAATTTTTAAAGTCTAGAAATAAAATACTTAATGGAGGGTGCAAATTATATTTACAAATTCCATATTTAGGAAATGCCAAATTTGTTCAAAATACTTCACATTTAACTTATCCTTCTTATCTAAACTTACTGTGTGTGCGAAAAGTGTGCAAGGTTTCCTCTACCTGCCTGCTCTCTTACACAAAATTTGTAGTGATATTTTGAGTGAAATTTTTTTTGTGGCATTTTGAAAAAATTATAAAAATGAAAACTTTGTGCCTAAATGCTTTAAAATATTACTTGTTCTTATTTTGAGCTCAAACAACTGATGCCAGTGAGTGAAATTATTGCCAAAAATGAACCATTGATTTTCAGAGCAAAACATAAATTTGTTTTTCAACATAAGATCTGTGGTTATATTTTCAGGTTCATTTTCATGTTCACTAAAGAAGAGGAATAGCAAGGCCTGTGTACTACTCCCCAGCCAGTGATGATGGGGGAAGGGGGTTGAGGAGGGGACTTCCGAAGATTTAGAACAGTTCAATTTCATCCACAGATGTTACAAAAGGAGAAGCAATGATCCTAAAATCTAGTAATTAACAATTGTTTGCTGCAGCTACATCTACATTTTTGACATCTAGAACTAAGGTTTGCCTCTGCTTCATAAATATTTTATCTACATCCCAAAGTACTATGAAAATTAATTAATGCAAAAAAAAAAATTAATTTATACAAAAATATTAATTTCAAGGCCATATCTGTTTATGTACATTAAAGTTCTACATTACAACATAAAGTTTCAAAAATCTACTTACCAATTTATTCATACGAATCTTTGATGAGTAAAACTGAAATGAGGGTGCATTTTTATCCACTGGTTTGATAGTAAACTAAAAAAAAAAAAAAAAAGCAACTAAATACTTTGTAAATAATTTCAACTACTGAAATTGCAGGCCAGTTAAATTAATATTAAATGAATTTATGAAATTATGGAAATACAAGGGACATTTGAAAAGTGCACAGCCTTAGTATGAAGGGCTTCTATGAGTCAACATGTTACTTTTCAACATAGTCCCCTTTGGAATCAATACACTTTTGCTACCGATGCTGCAATACAATGATTCCAGTTGCAAACAAAGTTTTCTCTTGGGCCTCCAGAAATCCATTATTGACATTACTGTTTTTGCGAAAATGGAAGCCAGCCATGTATTTTTTTTTTAAATTTGGAAATAGATGAAAGTCCAATGATGCTCGATCCAGTGAATATGAAGGAGGGTCCAAAATTTCGAGGCCAATTGAAGCAGTGTAGCCATGGCAATGACAGACTTGTGAGCAGGCACATTCAGTGGTGTAGCTGCAATCTTTTGCACCCACAGTGGATCCTTTTGGTGTCATCCCCTAAATAACATTATAAACTTGAAAAAAGTCTTAAAACTGATTTTAAGAAATCACAAAAACTAAGGAACATTTTGCATGTTAAAAATTCAGTGAATAAAGTATAGCATATTTATATAGTATTTAATATAATAACAAAAAGAGATCCAAAAAGTGAAAATCAATAAGAGAAACATTTTTCCAGGCTTTTGTGTAAGATTAACTTTTTGTAGAATTTCGTGCCAGAAAGAAAGAGCTTAAAAAAGAAAAAATCACATATGGGTGATAATAACAATGCTTTGGGATTAATTTCCTTGGTTTTAGATTGGACACCACCATGAATTCCTGCCATGGATACTGTATTGTTGTAGCCATGACCACGGTACAGATTTATATACAGTCCATCCAATTCAAAATTATTCAAATTTTATTCTGTGAGTTTGGCAGCAGTCTTTCCCACAATGGGAAAGAAGCCTAAAAATGACCCCGTCCCATCAACCTTGTCACCTACAATGTGAACATATCTAATTACTTCACACATTTGGTCAGTGTGGAATATGTGTGGTGTACTGTTTCAAAATATTTAGCTTGTTTTATTTCAAAATATTTAGCTTGCTTTATTTCAAAATATTTAGCTTGTTTTATATTATCACCAACCAGTTTTTTCTCTCGTATAATTTCCTAAAATATTAATAAAATCATTTTGAATCTCTGACAATAAATATGAAGGTTTTTTTCTTATCAGATGAATATTGAATTCTTAAAATATTTACTTTCAAAATGGGGTAATAATTTGATAGCAACTCTGCTATTTCTCTAAAATTTCCCTTATTTGTAGAAAATATGGATTCATCGTGTCCAAGAAAAGGAAGATTCTGATGAGCCAGAAATAAGATTACATCTAAAAGCCGATGTAAAACATCTATCCATTTCTTTCTTTCTTTATCCAATGGTCTCTGATGAATGTGGTCAATAGTTTGTTGAAACTTCAACTCTGCACTTCCCAAGGTTTCCACTTCTCCAAGCAATTGGAGAAGTGGAAGATGCTATTCACTATTTTCATGGTCAGAAACCTTTCGGTTTAATTTCCACTAAGTTTTAAATTCCATGATAAAGTTATAATTTTGATTTCTTTATTCTCCAATGAAAATAATTTGAAGCAAAAGTAAAATAAATTTCCTGATGATGATGATAAATAAACCATCCATATTCTTAAAATTTTTTCTCTGTTCGGCAGTGTCTTATAAAACCAGGAAGTTGTTAGCTGTTGACATGTCCCTTTAATTTTTTCTTTTGCTCTTTCAACAGTTTCAAAAGGTCCATCCTTATTTCAAAATATTCGCTGTCTTTCTTAATAAAATAAATTAAAGTTATCTGGTACCTAGATAGGCCAAAAAGCAACATTGAAATACTTTAAAAATATGTTTATTTCCTCTTACTTTTTAGAATCTAATCTCTGCTCGTGTATTTTCACTAGATTCTTCTCCCCTAATGGATGAATAAGTATCTAGATTCTTCTCCACTAGTTGATAACTTTCTCTGTTAGATCCTCTTGAAAAGATGACTCTTGTACTTGATCTTCTAATTTATCATGCTGAATATCTATTGCACTAGATGTCAAAGGTGTAACATACTTCAACAGTGATTCAGACATTGCTTGAATAACTTCTTCTCTTGCTTTCTTTGCTTTTCTCTGTTGAAATCTGCTGGGTCAATTTCGTTTCATTTTGTACTTATATGTTGTTGTTGTGGGAGTTTCTGGCGCAAGGGCTACATAGGCCATATTGTGCCTATCAAAATAAGTGTGAGTCCATGTGATACTTGCTCTGCCAGCAATTAGAATCGATCATACATTTGAATTTGTTTCAAATAAGTGAAAAATTTAGCGAGTTCTGTGTCATTGCCTATGATGCTGCTGAATGACATAAGGTTTGAGATGGAGCTAAAAGTACACTGTCGGGCAGTGTTGAACAAGCTACATTCAATAAAAATGTGCTTTACTGATAATGGTTACAAACAGTGCATGCACAGTGGAGGATCATTTCCTGTGAGTACTTATATGTATGGCCTACATATAAGTAGTTCATTAAAAAAAAGAAAATATCTCAAAATAAGTAGAAATGAAAATGAAAAATGAGTTTTCAGGAAATACAAAAGCTCGCCTGTATACTTCTTATAAATCTGCTCAGCAAAAATGTGGTACTAATTTAATGACTTGTAAGACGAACTTTGTAAAAAAACTGTGGTTAAACTAAATGCATTTGTAAAGGATGATTATTGTTGTGATCCCCAGTTTTATGTGCTTAATAACATATCAAAAATTTAAATGCAAATATTACAGTCACAGCTGGTTAATATAAAAATCAAAGTATCTTGTAGTTAATTAAATTGGTTCAAATAAAAATTTCAACTAACAACTGTAAGTGTAAGTGGAGAAAGATAAATTTTTAAAAAAAAGTTGAAATTGTTTTCTTAAAGTTCATATTATCCTTCTCATATTTTCAAGTGATGGCACGCCTTTCTGGCTGGCATCTGGAGCAGACCGTGCCGCTGACCCTCCCTTGCTATGCCACTGGGTGCATTGTCCTGGTGAAACAAGACTCCTTTGCTGAGTTTTCTTGATCATTTATCTTTGATGTTTTTTTTAATCAAATGCCTCACAAGGTCTGTGCAATATGCCCCTAAAACTTTGGCCTTTCTGAAGGTAATCCACTAGCAACACTCCATCAGCATTGCAAAAAATCAATGCCATCACCTTGCCATAGAAGGTACAGACTTGGCTTTCTGTTCCTTCTATGGCAAGAAGAATTGTGTTTACATAGTTGGGGCTACCCCTTTGTCTCTAGCTGAAAGTGATGGACATATGTCTCATCCATAGTCAAAAACTTTGCAAGAAAATTTGCTGGATCTGTATAAAATTATGCAAATGTTCACTTGACACGACAACCCTTGTGCATTTTTGATCTTCTGTCAACTTTGGGACCCATCACACTGATACAGTCTTCAAAACAAGATCTCTGTTATTATGTGCTCCACACATTCTGATTAGATGCCAAGGATGCTGGTAATGTACTGAACTGTCACACATCAAGCACTTATGAGAGCATCCTTGGACTCAGAGGAAATCAATAAGGACTGGAGATGTGCAAATGTATCCCGAATTCCCTTCAAGACGCCTGGTCAGTGTGAAGAAGAAAAGACCAAACACTCCAGCATATGAGAGCACAACAATACAAATGGCCCTCAGTCCCCAGCAGCTTTCACTCTCCCTCTTACGGCAGCGAGAGGATCCGAGCGGAAGCAGAGGGTGCTAAGAATCTCTGGGTACGACCAGGCTGCCATGCACGGAAACTGAACTTGGCCTGTTATAACGTACGATCACTCATCGGTGAAGACAGGATATTAGAGCTGGAAAAGGAATTAGAAAATGTGAATTGGAATATCATCAGTTTGGCTGAAACAAGAAGAAGAAATGAATCACTTATAAGTTTACCAAGTGGAAATCTGCTGTACACCAATGGAAACAGTGAAAGGAGTGAAGGTGGAGTTGGGTTTCTGGTCCATAAAGATTTTAAAAACAACATTTTGGAATTCAAAAGTACATCACCAAGAGTGTCAAGACTAATACTCTAGATTTCTAAGAGGTACAAGCTAAAGATTATAATGATTTATGCACCAACATCGAGCCATGATGATGAAGAGGTTGAAGAAATGTACACCGAAATTGAGAGTCTTCTAGATGAGCAGAAAACCCACTACACTATTATTATGGGGGACTTCAATGCTAAGGTTGGAAAAAGGCAAAACAGTGCAGAAAGAGGAATTATAGGAAATTTTGGAATTGGTGAAAGAAATAAAAGAGGTGAAAGACTTGTGGAATTTGCAGAATTTCAAGGACTGTCAGTAATGAACACTTTTTTCAAGAAAAGGGTGAACAGAAAGTGGACATGGAAGAGTCCAAATGGATTAACAACTAATGAAATCGACTTCATCTTCACTAACAGAAGATATATTGTGAATGATGTTACCGTCCTGAATAAGGTAAATGTTGGAAGTGATCACAGAATGGTAAGATGTACACTTGATATAGATGTAGGAAAGGAAAGGAAAAAACTGACTCGAGTAAATAATACAAAGGTCTTTGAGATAACAGAGGAGGAGAAAAAGAAGTATGTACTGGAACGTAAGAACAAGTTTGAGCTTCTGCAGACTGCTCAGGGCCAAGATATCGACAAGGAATATTACAACTTTCTGAAAGTGATAAAGCCCAAGAAACCTATAAGGAAACAGAAATCCAAAGAAGAAAAAATTAGTCAAGAAACACTTGTCATGATGAACCGAAGACGACAAATGAAGAGCAAGAAAAACACTGACAGGGAGAAAATTGAGTATACTGAGTTATGCAAAGCCATTAGAAAGAGACTCAGAGAGGACATAAGAAGATTTAACACAAGAAAAGTAGAACAAGCATTAAGGGAAAACAAAGGATTTAAATCAACAGCCTTGAGCAGTAATACAGAAAGACAAATGATACTGAAACTGAAGAATAGCGATGGTGTACTTATAAACAGCAGAGAAGGCATAATTCAAATAGCAGAAGACTACTATAGAGAATTGTACAAGGAGCGAGGGAATGATACCAGCAGTGGGGAAGATGGATTGCAAAGTAGCAACACATATGACATACCCAATATTCTTCCTGATGAGGTAGAACATGCATTGAAGAAAATGAAGAATCGGAAAGCGCCGGGGGAAGATGAAGTTACTGTAGAGTTGTTAAAATTGGGAGGAAGAGACATAACACAAAAACTGGCAAGGCTCTTCACAAAGTGCATTAGAAAAGGTGTGACGCCTAAGCAGTGGAATAATGCAATCATAGTTTTGCTACATAAGAAAGGAGATAAATCAGAAATTGAAAATTATAGACCAATTAGCTTGTTATCCAACATCTACAAGTTGTTCACAAGGGTCATTACTAACAGATTAGAAAGAATACTTGATGAGAATCAACCGAAAGAGCAAGCTGGCTTTAGGACAGGATTCTCAACTATGGATCACCTTCACGTAATATCACAGCTAATGGAGAAAGCAAATGAATATCAAACACCATTATGCCTGGAATTTGTGGATTATGAAAAGGCATTTGACTCCATACAGCATAAGGCACTGGAAAGACAAGGCATATATACCCCATATATTATGATTTTGAAGAAAATATATGAGAGTGCTACCTCCTTTATTAGACTAGACAAAGACAGTAGCAAATTTAAAATCGAGAAAGGAGTTTGACAAGGAGACACAATATCTACAAAGCTGTTTACTGCTGCCCTTGAGGAAGCTTTCAGAAGATTAGACTGGTTGCAGAAAGGAGTCAATGTGAACGGAGAGTACCTAATCCATTTACGATTTGCAGATGACATTGTGGTTATAAGCCATGATCCCAAAGAATTAGAGGAAAATCTTAATCAGTTATGCACAGTTAGTAAGGATTTTGGACTAAAGATGAAATGGCTAAAACAAAAGTAATGATGAACAAGTATGCCATGGAAAGGGAAATAATGATTGAAGGAGCAGTAATTGAAAAGGCGGAGTTATATACTTATCTGGGACAAGTTATTAGCTGTAATAATGATAAATGGCTGGAAGTCAAGAGAAGAATAAATTTTGGATGGATAGCATTCAGGAAATATAGTCACATACTGAAGAGCAATATCCCAGTTTGTCTAAAACGTAAAATAATGAATCAATGTATACTCCCCACCATGACTTATGGAAGTGAAACTTGGGCACTCACCAAAAGAATGGAAGAGAAGCTGAGAACTACAAAACGAAGAATGGAACGAATTATATTGGGAATCAGACTGTTAGATAAGAAGAGAAACACATGGATTAGGCAGCAAACTCAAGAAAAGGACAATCTTATCAAAACTAAAATGGTCTTGGGCAGGACACATAGCTCGAAGACATGATGACAGATGGACTAAGAAAATAACAGAATGGTACCCAAGAGGAGCTAGAAGAAAACCTGGAAGACAAAGGCAGAGATGGACAGATTAAATTCATGAGTTTGAGTAGTAAATGGATGGCCAGTGCTCAAAACAGAAGGAACTGGAAAGTTGCTGGAGAGGCCTTCATCCTGCAGTGGATTGAAAATGGCTGATAATGATGATCCCCAATTCACAAAGGGTATCAAAGGGTGAGAAGAGTAATTACAGACCTGTTAGTTTAACTTCTGTTCCAGGAAAAATAATGGAGTCACTGGTTAAAAAAGTGCTGCCGGATCATCTAGACAAGAGTGCAGTTATACTTCAGACACAGCATTGGTTTCTTAAGGGGAAGTCTTGGCTGACTAATTTGATTAGATACTATGATGTGGTCACAAAGGAACTGGATGTGGAGGAGGAAATTTGCCTTTAGTCAATGAGTGGTTAATTGCTGGAACAAACTTCCATATGTCGTGGAAGTTGATAGCTTAAATAAATTCAAAGAGGAACTAGATAAACTTTTAGAGGGGATAGTTGTGTGAAATTGTTTTTTTTTTGGCTGATACTACATAAGCTCACACACTTGCTTTCTTGCATCACATGCCTCGCTTTCTTGCATCACATGCACACTGTCAAGAACTTCTAAAGTGATGGACATTGCAGGTCTTCCATATCATGGATCACTTTCCAGGCTCTCCCTCCTCCCTTTAAATTCTGCTCCCTCCCCACTTCTTATCCATGAAATATAAAGGAGCATCCTCTGCCAGTGTTCTAATCATATCCTCAAGAATTGCTTTTGACATTAGACCCTTTTTTCCCTAAATATTGGTTGTTATTATTTGTTATTTGGTTTTTTTTAGGAGCATTAGCAACTAAGGCCATATTGCTCCGGGATATGCGGTGGTCATTCCCTGACCTTTCCGCATCCTCCGTATTTGGTGGTGATGAGCTGGAACCCCGGTCTTATCAAGAAGCGTGTGCTACGTACTGCTGCTGCTGCTGCTGCTGCTCCTTCCCACCTGATATACAGAGGCACCTCCTAAATATTGGATGACTGCGCATTACTGATTTTGTCCATCTTTCTTCATTCACATAATTTTGACTTCAAGACCTGTAATTAAAAAAAGATGTTTCTGAAACTGCACGAAACTTGGATAACTATTTGAAATGATATACATTAAGTAAATTTTTAACATATTTTTTCACTACCCTTTCATACATAAGCCACAAACTTTTCAAATGTCCATCGTATATCTAAAATATATACCTTCACCCAAATATTTATTAATAAATTAACATTCAACAAAGGCAACAAAAATAGGGAAAGATATGATGGAAATCTATTAAAGGATGTTATACTTTAAAATATATAAAAAAAAAAAATGCTGAAGTACCAAAACACAAATATCACTCAATATTAGTATAGTAGTGGTAAATGATGCAAGAAAGCAAGCTTATAGAGCATCAGCCAAAAAAAAAAAAAAAAAAACCTTCCCATTTCCTCTATCCATTCTTCCCCTCCCATAGTTTATCTAGTTCTTTCTTGAATTTATTTAAGCTATCCACTTCCACAAAAACAGGAAGTTTATTCCAGTAATCAATAACCTGCTGTCTAAAGAAAAACTTCTGCATATCTATTCTGCAATTATCCTTCCTCAATTTGAAGTTATGCTCCCTCACGGGCATAGTCTGAACAAAGAATCCCATTAGCACTGAGCTTGCTCAATCCATTCAAAGAATTAAACCCCTCAGTCTAATCACCTTGCAAGTGCATAGTCTCTAGATGCTGAAATTTGCAGAACTTGGTAAGGGCACACACACACCTCTTTGTTCTGCTTATTAATTTCCATGCCCTTCCCTGTACTCATTCCAGCAGCTCTACATCCTTCCTAAAATGAGGCCTCCAGACCTGTATGCAGTACAAGGTGTGGCCTGACCACTGCTTCATACAATGGGATAATCACCTCCTTATCCCCCCTAGCAAAATTTCTGTATATCATGACAAAACCCCACGAGCTGTCCTGGCATCCTGTCTGCACTACTCACAGAACTCCATATCTGATGCACAATTAACCCCAGGTGTTTTTCATTTTCCACTACCCTGAGTGTAGTACAACAGTAGTTGGTACATGACTCTGGGTTTACAGCTACCCATATGCAGTACCTTGCATTTGTCAAGATTAAACTTCAACTGCCATCTTCTCAGCCTATCTGCTAATTTTCTTAGATCTTGTTTCAGTACTATACCCTCATTGCTGTCGTTAATCACCTTGACAACCTTTATATCACCTGCAAACTTGGACATTAAGCCTGATGTGCCTTCATCAATATCATTAATAAATATAGAAAACAACAATGGGCCCAGCACTGAATCCTGGGGAATCCACTAATAACATTATTAAATGAAAAGCAGTGTCCATTGATAACCACTTTCTTTCTTCTCCCACTCAGCCATACCTTTATATACAGCAGTAACTTCCCTTAATGCCACACTACTCCAATTTTTACAGCAGTTTTTTGTGTGCAACAGAGTCAAAATATTTCCTGAAATCCAAGTACATGATATCAAAATTATTTTTTGCACCCAATTCCTTTCTGACTGCATTGTAGTATCAATTTCCCCTTAACAAACCCATGCTGTGTCTGAAGGATAACTGCATCCTGTCTAGATAGTCTTCGTTACTTCTTTAACCAGTGACACCATTATTTTCCTGGAACATAAGTTCAAGCTAACAGATCTCTAATTACTCGTGTTTGTTTGTTTGTTATTTGGATTTTAGGAGCAGCAACTAAGGCCATATTGCTCCTGGGATATGAGGTGGTCATTCCCTGACCTTTCCGCATCCTCCGTATTTGGTGGATACAGGCTCAAACCCCGGTCTAATCAAGAAGTGTGTGCTAAGCACTACTGCTCCTGCCCACCTGGCTACGGAAGCGCCAATTACTCGTGTTATATGAATGCTTTGACCAACCCCTGTGAATTCTGGATACATTTGCACATCTCCAGTCTGAGGGGACTTCCTCTGAATCTAAAGATGTTCTCATAATTAAGGCTATGGATTTACTTGCCTCCTTTAATATAACTAGATAGATCCCATCCACCTCAAGTGCCTTTCTTATGGTTGACTTCAACAATTTCTCTTCCACTTTCCTTTCAGTTTACATTTCCTCTTAGATACATATGTCTATGCATCGCATAAATTTTATACAAAACACAATACTATGCATAATTCAAAAGTGTAAAAGATTTCTTTTATGTCTTATAAAATATTTTAGTTAGGTCCTAGAATGCCATAGTTAAGATTTTTCTATTGACCCATGCAATTAAATATGGAAATGTCTAATTGTGAAATTAAAACAAAAAGTAATTGTACTTACTTTTTTATCATCAAATGATATATTCCTAATTTCACTCCATGGAAATGTAATTTTTGGTGTAAGCTTATTATTCCTTTCATAAATATTCAAACCCAAGGCAGTCACTCCCAACCATAGTTCACTTTCTTTTTTATTCTACACATAAAACAAAACATACAGTTGTAGACTGGTATAACAAATATAATAACTAACCAATTTAATATGAATGCTTTGACCAATTTTAAGGTATGAGATTTAAATAAATTAATAATTAATATATTTTACTAAAGGCTTCCATAGCAGAGTGGTCAAGAGTGGGAGAGCAGTAGCACTCACTCTTTAAGTAGACTTGGGTTCAAGCCCTTGATTGCTAAATACTGTTGATCTGCCAACCTGCACTGGACCAGCATGGAAGATTATGGTCCATTTCCTCAATGTAAATCGTTGAGGAGGCTTCCATTCTGCAGTGGGTTAATAATGATTGCAGTTTTTTTTTTTTTTTT